>NW_026705822.1:0-327125 GCF_029867415.1 Vicia villosa | reverse complement strand
CCAAAAGCCTTTCTCCCTTTTTGGAGACGATCGTCCTAATTTCTAGTCCTTCTTCATATTTCCTTCATCATATCACCACTATAAATCCCTTATAATTTCTCCTCGATCTACTTATAATTTCCATATTTTACTTCCGATTCAGTGCCAAATTCTCATCTTATACGACATACATTAAATTTCCAGAAGAAAACAATACTATTAGCAGCTACATACAAAAATTGTTCAATACAATTTCAATAATGACGGCTAGAAAATTATTCAGAATCAAACACTACGATTTCAACACAACCGCATTAGGAAAATAAATTGACCCAATCCCACATACCAATTGTCATATTCCTGGTTATAAGTTTTGAACCCCACCCTTACCTTGGTTTTACGGTCGGTCGAATTCTCCAGTCGAAACTCCAATTTTGGCTCTTAACGGCAATTTCACGTATGCTCTCTTCTCCAACTTTGGTGCTTCAAACCCTTGCTCTGCAACTTCCACGTTTCCTCCTCTTGTTCATACTGCCACTTCTTTTCTCCCCAAAAACCTAATTCCCTATATTTTCTTATTAATCCAATAAACCAAATAATAATATTCTCTCATAACTCTTAATGGGCCTATTATTTACACCTCCTTATTTGCTATTTAACACACATACAACTTAATCCAACTAAATTAATTAATATTCCTCTAAAATTACTATTATTTCCAATATTAATTTTCTCCTAGTTAAATCAATTATTTTCCCAATTATCAACTTATCCGCTCAAACAACCTAATACTCCAATTACGCCAATAGTTTCCAACTTCGACTAATTCCAACAATTAATTCCTTTAAGAATTTAATAAAATAATTAATTAAATTAGGGGCGTTACAACTCTCCCCCACTTAGGATATTTTCGTCCTCAAAAATCTGTCGGACTCAACCATCCTCAACTTCGCTTCCAAGTTTATAGTTCTCGATTGCGTTTGGCAACACTCCGACTACTACTTTTTCGTCATAACATCAACTCAACAATACTCAAATCCAATACATACCTGCTAATCATGCAACACCTTCTCGGCATAACCGTTAGTAACTCATCAGACATAGCAATTTTTTAAGTAGCAATCAATCATATCATGCTGATATTCGGATATACCATTCTTATTTCCATACACAGATGTCATTCACTAACAAAACCCCAACAATTCCATTCGTCTCATCGTATCACTTGCATAGTAGAATCAATATAGCCAACTTAATCAACTTCATAATATCTTAGAGTATTACTCATCATCTACTGTAACCAAGAACAACGTTACTGCAACGGCACTAAAATTATTATCATGCCAACTTAATAGTATAACTCAACTAATAACCAACAAGAGTGATAGAAAAATAGTATTAGTATTATATTAATTAAGTGAATAAAACAGAATTATTTGGTTAACTGGAATAAAAGAAATTAGGTTATCCGTAAAAGAGGAAAAAGGTTTTAAAGAAAGAAGTGGAAATAAGGGTTCGAGAGAAGTTGCAGAGAAAGAGGAAAAATGGCGAAAGTTAGGAATCGATCGGAGAAAATTATAGAGCCATCTCCAATCCAAGGTAAGGGTGGGGTTTTGACTCTATAATAGGGTATATGATGAATAGTATGTGGGTTTCGGGTTGTATAGAAATTTCTATTGTGTATTGTTGTTTCAAATTTTGTTGTTTCTGATTTGTGCCGATTATCTCTGTTCCATATCTGGTTGTATTATGCTGTGAAGTTTTTGTTCTGGAATGAATTTTGTTGACGGTTAGGAAGTTGTGATGTTGTTAAAAATGTTTCAATTGACAAGTACAATATCAGGGCTGTTAGGAGTTTTTCCAGAAAAGGAAGATTATAGTTAATCGATTACTATGATTAAGTGTTATAGTGGTATGAGTGTGCTAATTGAATTAAAGAAAAAAATAAGAATCCGCGAGACTCTGAGTGAACGGGAGGAGATTTAGTGGAACTGGGAATTTTGGTGGCGAGAGCCACAATGGTAAGAGACGGTCGCCCCAGGGAGAAAGAAGAAAAAAAGGATGAGAGACGTCTGCCTCTCATCTTGTTAGAAATAAGAGGCGCCTGCCTCCTCCTTTGCGAAGAATAAGAGGCGCATGCCTCAGTGGAAAGGGGTGTGAGACGCTAGCCTCACCTAATTGGGTGAGTGCCTCTCACAAATTTTAGTGCATTATGATGATATTCTATTATATTACTTCATGTACATGCCACTTAGTATACATAAATTCTAAATGAAGTATAATCATGATTAGTGGTGGAAGTACATGTGGGTAAATGAAAAACAAAAATTACTTAGTTGCATATTTTAGTAACAGTAATGGAAACAGGAAAATGATTGACAGAAGACATAACTGAAATTAACACAGTAAATTGGTAGTGCAAATTGGTAATGAAATAGGTTAGTAGAAGTATAATACAGTAGTCAACAGTGAGAACATTAGAATATTAACAAAGATGAAAATGTGAGTAATTTAACAGAAAATTAATTAGCGGAATATAGTCGAACCACTCGAATAATTATACCGAGCGGGTTACGAATAGTTCGGTCAAGTCGATGAGTTGTATAAGTTGTTGTATGTGTGTACTACCGTTGTAAATTGCAGGTGCAATGATTGTTATCGTTTTTCCGCTATCAATTGGCAAATATCAAGTTGTATGCTTATGGCTAATGTTGACTTGTTGTCGTTATTATTGTTGCGTTGTTGTTGTTGTTATGCTATTTTTGATAATTGTTGCTATCGTTGTTATGTTGTGGTTGTTGATAAGTTATTGTTGTTGTTTTGCCTCTATTAATTGGAAAAGAAATCAAGTTGTAGGCTTATGCCAAAGTTGATTCGTTGTTGAGTTGTTGTTGTTGTATGTTGTAGGCTTATGGTTAATGTTGATGTTGTTGTTATGTTGTTGTTATGTTGTTGTTTAACAATTGTTGTTGTGTTGTTGTTACATTCATTGTTGTCGCATACATAGCATATCAAGTTGGAGCTGATGCTCAGTAAGTTGGCCTGGATTGGCAAATATTAATTTAGAAGCTTATGCCTTGTTCTTAAGTTGAAGGCTTATGCATTGTTGACGCCTCTATTAACTGGCGGTTTATAAGTTGAGAGTTCTGCTCCATTGGTACCACATGCATATGCATTGTACGAGTCGCATTCCGAGTTGCATTTTGAGTTGTTATTGTGATGATAAATTAGGCGTTATATTATGTAGATAATTTTGTGGTGATGAATGTTGGTTGAAAGTTGTGAAGTGGTGATTTTATATAATCTGATATAATATATTGTTTACTATACACTAAATTATATGGTTCGATATTTCACCCCTCCTGTTTGAATGTTACCCCTATGTTGGTAACGTGCAGGTAATCAAAAAGGATAGTTGTGAAGTGGTGATTTTATATAATCTGATATAATATATTGTTTACTATACACTAAATTATATGGTTCGATATTTCACCCCTCCTGTTTGAATGTTACCCCTATGTTGGTAACGTGCAGGTAATCAAAAAGGATAGTTGTTACCTTCATTAGTTTCGAGTCAGGTGTTGGTCGCTCTGATACGTAACACTCGGGCGGGATGAACGCATGTTTTCCTTATTGTTGGTTTTTATTATGTGCTGAATTTTTAAGTTGTTTCCATTAAAGACTTGATGTTTTAAATTTTTTTTGAGTTGGACATGAGGAGATGTTATTTTAACTTGAATTTTGTGAATCCGCTGCATAGTAATGAAAGTTGTTTTAATTTTAAAGATTAAACATGTTGTTATCGGTTCATCCAAAAATTATGTGTTATGTATCTGATTTATATGTGATTGAATGTCGTAGTTTTTAAGTTGAAAGTGTAGCATCTCATGTTTTGTTGGAAATTTTATAACTCTGATTTTTTATAATATTCGCTGGGTAAAATTGGGGTGTTACATTAGTGGTATCAGAGCCTGGTTGGTTCGTCCAACCAAGTTGTCAAGTCAGTAGAGTAGTGTGACAGTTGAATACTGTCGATATGTTGTTTCTAGGTACATGACTGTTTACGGTGATTTCCGGTAAACAACCGCTAGTCCTCCAAACTATAAAATATACTTTGGTTACTCGCGGGATCGACTAGATTGATCCTAGGACATAGTCAAACAATTGTCTTTCGATATGATTTGGTTCATGTTTGTTCTGGCTTCAAGAAAACTTGTTTGTGATGTATGACTATTCACTTGAAACAACACTTGTTATACATGTTAATGTGACTTTCGACAAATAAAACATAAATAAAAGCGTGTAAATTGCAGAAATGTAAAGTACAAGAATATAACGTGCTCGAATGTTAAATGCAGGAAAGTAAAGTTGCTTCGAAATGAAAGTTAAACGAAGAAAATAAAAGGAATTGAAAAGATACTTGAATAAAGAAAGATACAAATGTATTTAAAATGGTGTTGGTGTCATACGTACATTTCTCAGCGAACTCGTTCTTTAAACACTTGATACTTGAGTGATTTGTGAGAAATTTGTACAAAATGAACACACGGAATCCTAACATTAAGACCCTTATTTATACTAATTTCGACCCTAACGGTCCTACACTAATCTGATGCCACGTTGCTCACAAGAATCCCTGGGATGCCATCTGTCCTTGTTGGGTTACACAGACTATTTCAAAATTCCAATCCTCCCGCCTGAATCCTCTTTCGGCGCGTGGCAACGTGATTAGAACCGAGAATGTCACGAAAACACGTTAAGCTTCAGTACCCTTCGTATTTCGCAAAACGTTTAAGTCTTTAAAGATAATTCACTTTGAATTAGCTCCGATTCTAACCATCTTCACTCCAACTCAAACCACATCCTCGAAATATGGCCATCAGTAGCCATTTTTTTAATCTCAAAAATGGTCATCAGTAACCATCTTTCCTCGAATTCTAATTCTTCAAAGAATGTTTCCTCTAAACGAAATCTCCAGCCAACAAATTGCCCCCGATAAATGCCTGTTTCGAAAAAACAAGAGAAATAGGCGTTTCTTGTTATGACGAGATTTCGTTTTACGCACTTTTTAGAGTTCCAAGACAACTGACTAACGTCATAATCATTTATGACTCCACTTTCAAAACGTCTTGTCATTTTCAAAGATGTCTTCTCAGAACTTACATTCCCACGTTCTGTCATTACTTCATGATCATTACTCCTATATATTAGGAGTAAGGCTAACAACTGTTCAACCGCCGTTGGATTAAATCAACGCCTGCCGCGTGTCTTTTGACCTTTACCCAAAAGATTTGAAAGGGTTTCCGTTAAACCTTTAAATACTTGAACTTCCACCCTGTCATACCCCAAATTTGTCCTACCCTTAATTTCTAACTGGCTTAGGCTTTTCATTCATGTGCATATCTCCATTAGGTCTTTAACATAACTCATGCATTAATTAATCAATAACTTGGCTTTGGGATCAAGGCTTGGAAGTTAGGGTTGTTACTTCACTAAAGCTCGATTCCTATGGTTCTTCTTTGAGTATTAGAGTGTGAAGACTAGGTTTCGCAATGCGCATTGTGGACTTCTTTCTCATCAAGCTACAAGGGTTATTCTTCATTCAAATTCATCAAGGTGGGATCAGGGTCTTTTGTCTGAAGGTTTCTTTGAGATTGTTAAATCATGTTATGGTCATTCCTTTAATTATGAATGGCCAAATACTCGAGGCCCGAGTTATCACGCAGATTATGGTTGAATTGGGGGATGTAGCATAAAGTCTTCGTTTGCCGGTTTGTATTACAAATTGAACAAGTTGGAAGAAAGATTGCAAAGAGATATGAGGCTTGAATACTGGAAGCAACGTGACTTTGGTTTAAATGTTGGAAGAATGTGATCCAAACCTGGTTTAACAAGATGCAAAGTTCATGAACTGTGACCATTTATTAAGGTCTAAATATCATTCATTATCATCCAAGCCTATCATTACATCAACAAAAAAAAATTTCATTACAAAGATTTAAATGTCCAAAGAAGAATCACATTATTCAAAATTCATTCACACAAAAATACACAAAAGAGCAACAGTTGACTTTTTGTCAACTGTTGACCATTGACAAGGGACTTTGACTTTAGGCCATATTCTTCCTAGACCTATTTCACAGTTGAATTTTCAATCTTGAAATCATCAAGCCTTCCCATCACAGTTTACTCTTCAATGTCATCCAATTAATTTTGCTCTTGCCATATTCATTCCACCAAACCAATCATGCGTAGACCACCAAACTTGCTGCAAACCTGCATAAAATCACCCAAGCACAGTTAGCTTAATTGAAGGCAAATCCAAACACAGAGCTGCTAACAGTTTGCACCGTCATGACAGTTATTTTTACTAACTTCTTACTTCAATAAACTCCAAACAACAACTTCCAATTTCCTCTTGACAATTCATTCAAGTTTAAGCCGAAGCTATCTTCATACCATACATCCCAAGGTAGCCAAACTGACACACTCTATTTTTTTAACCCACAGTACCACACATCTACATACATCATAACATACACACATTAACCCCACCTTTTAATTCCCAGCCATAGAACACATAACTGACCTACTAATATACCAACATAACAATTCTTATGAAAAGACATACATTCATCTAAAAAACAAAAAAACAGTAAACCATCATCACATCATATACAGCAGTTCAAAAATCTACCAAACCAAAATCCACACCAAACATGTTAACAAAATTACCGCAAACAGCCAAGCATTGCACTTCATCACTAAAACCTCGCACTAACAGAGTTCAACCAGCATATATTCACTCACGCTACTTCTGAATCTGCCTCAAAAATCCAAATAGTTAAACCCTGCACCTATGTCAATATCTCACGTTCTTTTTGCATCCAAGTAAACCGATTCAAACCAATACTGTATCCTGCATCAGAAAAAGAAGGGATTCACGGTTCAGCTGGGCATTTGGCAAGAGAAAAAACCACTTATAAACCGAAACAGATCCTTGCATTCAAACAAACTCAAAGCGTGTTGCACGCGCATACAATTAAACTGCAACTTAAATCGAACCGAACCGCCTGCACTTCACATAAAAAAACAAGCAGCTGAATTAGCATCACGAAAAGAACTAGACCGAAGAAAAGGCAATCGAATATAAGTCATTGAAGGAAAACTGGTTTGGGGGACTGATATCAGAAATTGAAAAGGAGGAGAAGAGTTTTCATAAAAAAAGAATCAGAGAAAACAAAAAGAATCAACAAAAATAGAAGGTGATTCAGAAACTTGATAACAGAAAATAGCAGGGGAAGAGAACTCGGAAAAATTCAGTTCAGAAAATAAAGAGATACAAGGAAAAATGAACTATCAACAAAACAAAACAGCAACGTCAATCAGCAGTCATTTTAAACTCACATACTGGCAGTAGCAAAACTGAAATAACCTGCAATTCAACCAACTTCTAACCTCACTTCATTCTAACTGCAAAGAAAATTAGCCAAACATTATCCACTGCTGGCCCTTAACTTAACTTAACCCCACTGTCAGTTAATATACTAATCCCTCCAAATTCTCTTTCAAACTTCACTCATAATAACCACTCATAACTGTCCCCAACCAATTCTCAACTGCCAAACAGAATTCTCAAACAGAATTTTGTAACAGACTTCCAGCTATTAACTAACATAACTAACTTCAAAACCACCTAATAACTAACTTTCCTAACAGCATATAACAGATTCTGAAGCCTAGTAACTAACTCAATCTCTACCTTCCATTCTCTAACCGAATTCACTCAATCCTAGGGCTGAGATTCTACCTCTCATCTAACTGAATCCTTCACCAATCCTATATAAATCACCTTCCCTCCATAATTCAAACTACACACTCATTCTTCACAGTTCAACGACTTCATCACCATTCTCCATCTTCACTCACCACCATCATAACCACCTCCTTCATCCCTCTCTCGCTCTGAATCCTCTCTTCTCCCTCAATTCTCTCGATTCATCTTCACCCTACACTCAGAGCTCTCACCTTCAACCTCCATTAGAGCTTCTCGTTGAAGCTTTAATGGAGTGAGCTTAACCACACTCTCCCGCTCAATCTCTCAGCCTCACTCTCATGTTACTCTCTATTTCGTACAACAATGACGACTCACATACTGCAAACGTCAGAAAGCAAAAGAAGATGAAGAAGAAGAAAGAAGATTCGTAGAAAGAAGAGAATAAGAGGCGAAGTGCTTGGATGCTAATTATTACCTGGATTTCACGAAGACGCGTCCTTGGTGTTCTTAGGACGCCGCCGGCTTGAAGAGTCACCGGAAGCTACTCCGGTCGGTAAGATCCCTTATCATTCGTTCTTGCGCTCTATCGTGATGTTTGTTTCGTCTCCGATTGACTGAATCCGTTGATGCTTAGACTCGTGCTTGCTGTTAGACCTAGGGTTTGCTTGATCTCCCTTTCTAATTGTTAGATTTAGGCGTTAAATCTGAGACTAAGAGAGATATCGGAGGAGATTGAGGCCGGATTAGGATTTAGGGTTGGATTTGGGGAAGAATCGGTGCGTGAGGTTTGGTCATTGGTGGCGGTGGGGAGGACGACGGCGACTACGTCACCGGAAATCGCAAGAGAGAAGGGATACGAGAGCGAGAGAGAGGAAAGAACGTGAAGATTCACAATTTTGACTCTGGACCCTGACTGCATGAAACGCACCGTTTTGATTAATTTTCTTTTTAATTTCTTTTTTATTTTAAATCTTAATAAAATCTGAAACGAATCAATCCTCGGGCCTTGAACGAAATGCAGTTCACACCCCCATGAGGCTCATCACGCGTCTTTTGTTTCTTTCCATATAAAAAAATTGCTGTAACAAAAACAATGCTGATTGGGCCATTGCTGATAACACCCTACCTGAGCCCGTTACACCCCGGTCAAAAATCTGAAACAAAAATCTGTCTTGGGCCACCAATCAGTTGGGCCCTATGTTCTACTTGCCATACACCATTTCCAACTTAGCACCCCCTGTTTCACATCTAATATTTTTAGGTCCTTTTACTTAGTTCTTGTTACCATATTTTTTTAGATAATAACAAAACCAATAAAAATTTGTTAGACTTTTAGATCATTTTTAGGAATTAATCTTGGTCCCTTTAATTGATATTTTTCATATTAAAAAACTCATAAAAATAAGTAGATGTTAGGTTAATTTTGACATTAATCTTTTTGAACTCATTTCTTTCATAAAAACCATAAAAATAATAGTACTTTTAATTCACTTTTGTGCTATATTTTGACTTGTTCTATTTCATGCTCTTATGCTATTTTCATATACTCCACTTTTTGCTTAATTTTTCATGTTTCTTTTATTCCTAACCTTAGGTAGAAACCATGATAACATTAGGTAGAAATTCCCTTTTTCATTCTTTTTCTTTTACAACATAAAACATTAATAAATATTTGGATAAAAATCCCTTTAAAAAATACAAAGAAAACACTTAAAACACTAATAATCAAAGTGAAAATCATTAAAAAGGGAATGGAAGCTTGAACGTCCCTTGCTTTAGGGAACGTTCAAGTGCTTGGATCTCCCTTGCTTTAGGGTTCCATTCGGGCGTAAGTTCCCAACTTCTAAAAAACACAAACCAAAGAGTAACTCGAGTTTCCCTTGCTTTAGGGATTTCCTCGAAACGCTCAAACTCTCTCTTCTCTCTCCTTTCTTAAGGGCATTGTTATCTCCGCTCTATTGCATCCTAGGTCGATCCCTTATGCAAGAGCGCGAGCGTTAACTCCGCCCAAAAACAAACAGAAAATCTTGAGCCGAACTACGGCGCTCTGATTCCTGAAAAGGATACGTAGGCATCAAGTCGCGGGGCTTGAACGAGCACATTTGTAAATATTTCCTTCTTTTCCCCGTATTTCCTTTTGCATTCATTCGCATATAGACATAGACATAGTATACACCCTTTAGATAGAAACAAACATAGGTGGATACCATCGAGTACGATGGGCGCGAGGGGTGCTAATACCTTCCCCTTGCGTAACCGACTCCCGTACCTAGATTCTCTGGTCGCACGACCTTGTTCCTTCCTTTGTTAGGTTTTCTGATATTCCTTTCCCTATGGGATAAATATATTGGTGGCGACTCTGTTCATTTTTCGCGAGCGTGCGACACACCCTCACATAACTTTCACTTCTATTCTCCTGCGTTCATCACAGAAAAGAAAATCCTCATTGGTGTCGTTTAACCCCTTTCTTAAATCAAATTTACTCATGGCGTCTTCATCAAATGCTCTTCAACCTATTCAAACACTTAAAAATCCTACACAGATAGGGAATCAAGAACACATTCCAGACCCAAATGCTGCAGAGGCACGCGCTATCTACGCTTCTCAGGTAATCATCCCTTTTGAACTTTCTGCAAAAACTCACGCTTTCATGGGTCCTTTACCGGGAGGAAATAACCCTTCTTTGAGTAAATTTTTTCCTGATTATTATAAAACTAGACCTTTAGTTAGCAAGAATAAGATAGACGAAGATGGTCATCCAATCTTAGCTGATCCTGACAACGCGGAAGAAACCTCGACTGAAACTTCTCCGGTCTTAGAGAAAATTAGGTTAAACTATGTAACCAATTTCGTGAAAGTCTTTAGGTCAATCCCTTTAGCAAAAGATCCTGAATTGTACTACGCTTGGCTAGCTAAAGTGGAAAAGCAAAAAGCTTCATTTTGGAAGGAATTAGGTATTTATGACCTAATTCAGTTATCTAAAACAGGTTTAGAGTATAACCAAACCATGCTAGTAGCATCAGTATATTTCTGGGATGCTTCTCACAATACTTTCCACCTTCCTTGCGGAATGATCACTCCTACTCTTTTCGATATAGTTGCCATTACCGGGCTTCGACCAACTGGGGAACTCTTCGACCCCAACTTTATGGATACTGATACTATCCAGTTCAATGAGAGAACAGTCACCTACACTGCTTTCATTCAAAGGTACCATGTTCAAACGACTACGGAAGTTACGGATGAAGAACACATTGCATTTCTAGCACTCTGGCTTTCAAGATGCGTCTTTTGTTCTAGGTCGATCCAGGTAGCAAAGAGATATCTTTGTATGGCTAACCAGATAAATGCCGAAAAAAAGCTAAACTTAAGCCAATTAATTCTAGGATTTCTCTACGAGAACCTTGGTGAAGCAACAGATCTCGTCAAAAACTATAAGACAGGATCCCTTCTTTTTGCTGGTCCTTTCTGGTTGTTGCATCTATGGCTTAATGCCACTTTTGAGGCTCACCTCCCATACAAAAGTGTTGTGGATGAAGAAAGTACAGCTATAAAGAATCGAACATTGGAAGGAACCAGATTAGCTTACCTAACTCCAAAATAAGAAACGGGAAAACTTCATGAAACCTTCTTAGCGTATGTGATGATGTTCGCTAAACGTTACCAGTTTAGCCCGTCCATGGCTCCTTTTGTAAAAAGGAAGGTAGGTCCTGAATGGTTTACTCGTGAATTTCCAGCAACTTCTTCTGACCAACAAGCCGAATCCATGGTCATTTGGGAAGCTTTCCTTACTCCTAAGCTGTTATACCACCGACTTCGATCTCCAAAAAGTCACTGTTGTCTTCTTTGTTATCAACCAAATATGGTTTCGAGACAATTTGGGTTGGTTCAACTCAAACCAAAATGCTTGTACGACAAAAGGAATCACATGTGTCTACACACTTCGCATCTGGCAGAAGATGAATATGAGTAAAAAATCTCCAAATATGTTGGCATCACCACTCTGTCTCCCGTCTCTTTCGAACCTGCTTTTTACTCTACCATAGATTTTCATCAATGGTGGACAGATTATTATACCATGCAAGTCTTTGATGCTGAAAGCCTTACTCGAGAACTAACTGAAGCTTTTGTTGATGTGCAGGCGAACTTCCATAAAGGTACTTCGACTCATATTAAAGAAATCCAAGCATTTCAAAAATTCTTTGAAACTATCTACATGCCTGATGATCTTAGTCGGACCGTTCGTGAAGCTGCGGTCATTTTACGTGAAAATTTTTCTGCTAAACTGGATAAGTTGAAATTGCCCACGTCTGTTCGACCTGAACTACGTTATGAAATGGCTTTTGAACTTAATCCTCCAAAATTTCCTCCACTACCTAGTGCTGATTTTGGTGTGGCTTTAAGCCATCCTTTTCCAGACTGGTTTGTGTGTGGGAATGTCATAAAAATCCTTCAGGAACAATCTAAAAAACGCGCTGAACGAGTGGTCCCGACTAAGCATACCCTGGATACTATCGAAGGACATCTTCATATAGGTCTTGAGCACGTTCGCGTCTTGACTCCAATACCTGAAGGCTGGGGCTTAGACAATCCTTCGACTAACTTTTCCTTCTTCACTGAAATACTGATTCATATTTTGTTCAGAACCGTTACTCGAAAGAAAAGTATCAAGGAGACCCCTGCACAGAAGGGTTCTGGAGCTTCGAGGAGCACCAAGACAAGTGAGAGTGATTCTGTTACCACTGGCAAGAAACCCATGGTACATATACACCTTATTTTCGAATTTTTGCAATTTCATGAATATTACTCACTTGGTTTAATATGCATCTTCAGAGTTTGAAGCCTCTAGCACCTTCGAAGCGAAAAATTCCTCAGACAGCTGCTTCAGATGATGAAGATAAATCTCCTCCTCGTACTAGACAAGCAACGAAGAAAAGACAGAAAACTGCCACCCCTTTAACCAAAGAAAAAGGATCTGGGACTTTGAAGCTTACTTCATCAAGTGATAAGGTATCTTCTGATGAATCACCCTTAAAGGCTACTAGTACTATCCCTATTGTAGAGAGCCACAACTCAAGCCCAGATAATGTTCCAACCAAGGTATTTGGATTTCATAACATAATCATCTTTTCAAATTTTAATTCTAATGATTAAGTTCACATCTTACCTTATAAATGCAGGATGATGTGGGCACAGCTACTTCTGATCTCAAAACCTCAAGTCTAAACATTGATCTTGACAATCTTCAAGGTAAATGTCTGCCTTTTCTAGTGACAGATGAATTTCTTGCAACCTTTTCATTTTGATCAATTCTAGCCATTCAACACAGGTGTTTCTCGACACAAATCTCCTGTGCTTTCTCCGGTTATCGAAGACGCTCAGCCCCTTGCAACCATCATTCCAACTGTGCCTGCTGAAGAAAGCCACTCAGATGATGATTCTCCACCTACTCGTCAAGATGAAAATATGGGGGAAAATCCTCAATGTTCTGATAGTGATAATGTAGTCGGACAACCAACTGGCAGCGAGGATACTATTTCTGAACATGATGTTGTGGAGGAAACTTCCAATTTGCCTACACCTGGTCCTCATGAAACTTCGACTTTCGGGACTATAGTTACTCCTGTGGCTACTTCGAAGCAGGCCCCAGCAATGCTTACTCCTTCAGAATTAGAGCAACTCAAGAAAACTGATCCCGTAAACTTCCTCAAGACCATGATGAGTGTTGATAACGTTTCGCCCGTCGGGCTTGAAGCTTCTTCTAATGTTCTGGCAGGGAGCGGTGACAAGGATGATATTCCCAATCTCCTTTGTCAAATAAGGGAGAAGTTCTTTGAAACCAACCTCATTGAAGTTCTAAGCAAGGATTCGACCAGCTGTTACAGCTTAAACAATCTTTTGAAGAAAGTGGATTTACTTCTTGTCTCAGAGGAAGTTTCACAAGTGATTGTTTCGCTGAGTCCTCTGATCGAACAGCTTCAATCTGACATTCTTCGAAAATGAAATGTTGACGAACAACTCACAACAAAGGTGACTTCTCATATTTCTTCTTGGAAAGCTGTTAATGATGCAACAGCAAAGGCTGACGCCCTTAAGCTTGAACGTTCGAAGAACCAGAAAGAATATGAAACTTGTGAAGCGAATATCGAATCCTGGAAACAAGAAATTAAACTCCTCGAAGAGAAGATAAAGGAAGCCGAGTCTCGTCAGGAAGCAATTGTCATACCCCAAATTTGTCCTACCCTTTAATTTCTAACTGGCTTTAGCTTCATAATCTCATGTACATATCCCCCGTTAGGTCATCTAACGCTCATACATCATTAATCAATAACTTTGCATTGGATCAAGGATCTTGGAAGCTAGGGTTTTATATGGTCATTCTTGTGTGCTTTTTCTCCTAAAGCTACAAAATTTTCCTCTATGAAGATTCACCAAGGGCAAGAGGAATATGGGTTTTATATGTGGCGTTTGCAATCGTTAATCTGGCTGAGATTCATCGGATTTCATGTCGATATGTTCTTATGCGCTTCAATTCTTATCTTCTTCAAGAATTCCTCAAGGAATTACTGTTGTGGTGGTTTGAAATACAAGAGCAGTGGCAGGAGAGGTTGACTTGTTCATTTATTCTTGATCAACACAACTTTTGGCTCGCATCATGTACTTAGTACTTCATTTGCGGGTTAATTGAGATTTCGAGAATTAATGATTCGAGACTTGTCGTTGAAATTTGAAAGTGAAGATTTATTAAGTGGACTTGAGTTTACTCATTAAAACTTGAAATGGAGTTGCGTAAATAAATAAATAAAAGAGTAATCGGAAGTGTTTGGTATTCCCGTTACAAGACTAAGGCGTGCATGAATATTCATCAAAAAGATTT
Organism: Vicia villosa; assembly: GCF_029867415.1. Taxonomy (NCBI): domain Eukaryota; kingdom Viridiplantae; phylum Streptophyta; class Magnoliopsida; order Fabales; family Fabaceae; genus Vicia; species Vicia villosa. Next base: position 312,492 of record NW_026705822.1, on the reverse strand, counting down.
GTTAGGTGTTGGTGCAATTCTATTCAAATTCATTCAACCATTCGTTCAAGAACCATACATCTTTCCGTTCATTATCATCCAAATTCCAAGCCTAAGTCATGTGAACACCAATCATCATTCAAGTGTTCGAATCATCCTATCAAATTCCGATTCAAAGTAAATATCTCAAATTTCATTACACAAGTCCAATTCATGCTACATAATAGTTACATAAATCCAATCCACATTCAAATTCAAATTACAAAGTCAAATACCCAATATAGAAAAATCATACAAAAAGAATATACCATTCAATGCCCTTTTACAAAGTTCTTTCACATTACACTTTCAATCATGTCCAGAAATCCAAATTCTATTAAGGAACCATTACATTACACATTTCATTGAAAATTACAAAAAATTACACTTTTGACCTACAGTTGACCGAAGTCAACACATCTCCATCAGACCTATTGCTTCGGCTGAAACCTCAAGGCCATTTATGCTTCCTCATCATCATCCATCATGTTGCTCATTAATCTCCAAGGTTGTTTTCATACCACAAGGCTTGCTACATGATCATGTACCTGCAACATCTTAACACATCAAATGGCAGCACACATGACATTCAATAACCAAAACAGAACCAAGTCCAGTTCAATATCATTCAATTCTAAACTAGCAGTTCATAATCCAAAGCATTCAGTCTAACTTAAAAACAGAAATTCTGAACCACCTTTAAACTAACCAATAGGTTACCAATACATCCAAACCTACGCACAATCAGCCCTGCGTTTTCCTACTGCATCCATACAATCAATAATAAAAAAGAAAACAGCCCCATATTCACAACCATACAAGTCAGCCATATCATCAGCCCTGCCATAAACCATATTATACCCTGCATATTCATAAAAACTGCCAAGCATCAGCTTACAAAAAAACATTACACAAACCATACAATACATAGAGAATCCCTTCCACTCATACACAAAAATCAGCTATTGACATTACGGCTAACTCGACAATTATCAGTCACTAACATTCTAACCTCTTCGCCTATTCCTTAACAAAATTTTTCCAATAACTAACTTCACAAAATTTTTCCCCCACCTTTCAATTTCAAACTATCAGTAACTACCTCCAAACCTCTATAACAGAAACTAACAACCTGGTTACAAATTCAGTTACAAACCTAACCGATTCATAACAGATTCCTAACCACCACCCTAACCACTTAACTAACTTAACAGAATCAAAACTAACTCAAAAAACAAACTTCAATCCTCACCCTCCATCTCATAAACAAATTTCAGATCCTAGGGCCCTCAATCACTCTCAATCTCTAACTGAATCTCTCCCTCTCAATCTCTATATAACTTCTACTCCCTCCATAATTCAAACCTTCACGTTCACCACTTCATCACCACTCTCTAATCTTAACGCTCATTCACCACCACCACAACAACCTCTTTCATCCTTCTCTCTCTGAATCCTCTCTTCTCCCTCAATTCTTCACTATCATCTTCATCTTCCTCACATCACTAGAGCACAACCACAAGCCTTCCTCAGAGTTCCTCCATTGAACTCTGAATGAAGGTGTGCTGAACCACTCCTCCCCACCGCTACAACCTCGCTGCAACTCTCTCAACATCCCTCAGCTCTCACATACACGGAAGAACACAGAAAGTCGAAGACAGAAGAGAGAAGAAGTGGTAGAAGAATAAGACTATACAGACATTAACGGAAAGGGAGAGTAAGGCTTTTACCTGGAATCAAGAGCCTCTGGTATTTTCTTTTCCATTTGAGCTTCTTGAAGAATCGACACCACTGGTAAGTCGACAAACTCCACTCTTTTTTCCTAATTCCGAACGCTTGTTGTCACGACGTAGCCTGCGATGTTCAGATTGCATCACGCGATTCGTCGCCACCTAATTTGAATCCTTCGGTTCTTAGGGTTTACTTTGCGGCCTAGATTTGAGAAATTGACAGAGGATTTAGATGCGTAGTGAGGTTTCGTGTTTGGAATCTTTATCTCGGGCAGTCGTAATAGCACGGTGAGGCCAACGGCGGTGCTTCGTCGCCGTTCGTTGTGCAGGGAGAGTGACGGTGAGAAGAGAGGAACATTGAGTCGAATAGCCACAAGAGGTTACCCTAATTCCCAATTATTTCTTTTATTTTTATTTTACTTTTCTTTTCTTATTCAATACTGAAAATGATAAAATAAATCTAATGGATCACCTTGCAATTTTCCATGGGCTTTCTAGCAAATTTCCGTTCACACCTCCCTAAGGCCCACATCGCCTCCATTTCTTTTGGCTGAATGCAAGAACTATAACAAAAAAACTATTGGGCCAAAACCCTGGGCCCCTACGCCTTGCTAGTCATTACACCCATATTCAATTTTTCACCCCTCTGACTTACACCATTTCTCTTGTTAGGATTTAGATGTTGATATAGTTTTTTTTATTTTATTCCTTTTTAGGTAATAAAATGAAACCTCATCCATATCAATAAAACTTGTTAGATTTTTAGGTAATTGTTGACATTAATCTTCCCACAAAACCCATAAAAATAGTAGTTTTTTTTTTAAACTAATTTTAGTATGAATTTTTTGATCACTTCCTTTATTTCTTTTGTATCATTTCCAGGCTATTTTTTTTTGTATAATTGTTGTGTAATTTTTGTTACTTGTTTTTGGCCATATTTTAGGCCTACCTTGTTAATATCATTAGTATGCTTCTTTTAGGATTCCATTACCATGTTAACATTAGACTTAGACTAGATAATAACAATTAGGCTTAGAAATTAGGCTAGTCCCCTTTTTTTTTCATTCTTTTTCTTTTACAATATTAAAACATCTAACAAATACTCAAAATAAAATCCCTTTAAAAATACAAAGAAAATACCTAAAAAACATTAATAAAAAAGTGAAAATCATTAAAAAGGGAATGGAAGCTTGAATCTCCCTTGCTTTAGGGAATCATTCAAGTGCTTGAATCTCCCTTGCTTTAGGGAACCATTCGGGCGTAAGTTCCCAAATTCTAAAAGACACAAACCAAAAGAGTAACTCGAGTTTCCCTTGCCTTAGGGATTTCCTCGAAACACTCAAACTCTCTCTCTCTCTCTCTCTCCTTTCTTAAGGGCAATGTTATTTCCGCTCGAACGCATCGTAGGCTGTCCCCTTATGCAAGAGCGCGAACGTTAACTCCGCCCAACTAAAAAACACAAAAACAACCAGAAAATCGTGAGCCGAACTACGGCGCTCTGATTCCTGAAAAGGATACGTAGGCATCAAGTCGCGGGGCTTGAACGAGCACAATTGTAAATATTTCCTTCTTTTCCCCGTATTTCTTTTGCATTCATTCGCATATAGACATAGACATAGTACACACCCTTTAGATAGAAACAAACATAGGTGGATACCATCGAGTACGATGGGCGTGAGGGGTGCTAATACCTTCCCCTTGCGTAACCGACTCCCGTACCTTGATCTCTGGTCGCAAGACCCTGTTCTTACCCTTTGTTAGGTTTTCTGATATTCCTTTCCCTTATGGGATAAATATATTGGTGGCGACTCTGTTCATTTTTCGCAAGCGTGCGACAGCTGGCGACTCTGCTGGGGACGTTAGACCTATTGCGGGTCCGTACTTAGCGAGTCGATCCTAGCCTTTGTTTGTTTCTTTTATTGGGTGTTTCTTTGTTTTGCTTATATGTTTACATCTTGTATATATGTTTGCATATCATGTCTATTTTCTGCTTGCATATCATGTTTACTTTCCGCATGCATTTGGACTATATTATGGGTCCCCGTGGGGGCCACATATTTTGCTGCTTTGTTTTGCAGGTGGGGGTTTGTATGAGGTAAAAGGCCCACTACCCAGGCCAGTGACACCTAGGATTAGTGTGGATGCTCATGTTGACTCCCGTAGTGCTTGCTATGATCGAGCTTGACATGGGGTACCACAACTAGGCGAGGTTCTTTCATGGAACACTGTGTCTGGCACGCTTGTTGCCTCAAACACTTTGTACCCCATGGGAACTGTAGACCCTAGTGACCATTAGGGACCACCTGTCCGTGTCTAGACTTCATACCTGTGAGATTGGGGTGGGACAGGAAACCTTGGCTCCTACATACCATTGCTTCTTCATAGTTGAGGTCGGACCTTTATTTGGTCTGTTCTCATGGTTCTTGATATTCTGGTATTCAAAAAAAGGCGTCGAACCTTTGATCCTGTGACATCCGACTTACCTCACTTATTCAGAGGACTGAACAGTGGTTACTAAGATTATATGGACCTTGATCCCATGCTTTTGCATTGCATTACATCATTTCTTTATCCACTTCATTTATGGGGGATCCTAAAGTCTATTTCCAAAAAAAAAAAGAGAGAAAAAATAAAAATAAAAAAGGAAATAGAAAAGCAGAAAAAAGGAAAAGAAAAGATACTCCATATAAAACAAAGCCTTGATTCCAAAAAAGAGATAAAAAAAAAATAACAAAACAAAAAGTGTGTGAAAGGACTTTAGGATCCCTTGGAAATGAAACATTGCATTCATACCATCATGCATTCCATAGTTCTCTCAGAAGATTATTGGGGTCCCTTTCAACAGATTTCTGCTTCATCAACGAAACTGACTCCCCTACATCTGTATCATACAAGGATTAATCAGAGGAGAATCATGGACCGTCTTGAAAAAAATCAGGCGGAACTTCGTAAGGACATGGATACTATGGGGGAGAGGATGACCCAACTCTTGGAGACTCTCCATGCTGTTATTCATGGGCAAGAAGAGCTCAGACAAAGTGTTGATAAGTTGACCAAGGATACTCCGACCACTGTTGCTAATGGGGGATCAAAACCTATGCCCGTGGAAGCTCCTAACAAGGAGGATTCACACCATGAGAATGATTCAGAACTTGAGGCCTTCAAGTTCCCGATCGAGGAAAATGAGAGAAAATTCCATCTCTTGGAAGAAAGATTGAATGCTTTAGAAGGTCGAAACTCCTCAGGTTTAAATGCTATTGATTTGTGCCTAGTGCCTGATATCAAGATTCCTGCTAAATTCAAAGTCCCCAGTTTTGAGAAATACAAGGGTACCACTTGTCCGATGAGTCATATCAAGGCATTTTGTAACAAGATGGCTCCGTATGCAGAAAATGATAAGCTTCTAATGCACTTCTTTCAAGATAGCCTAAGTGGGGCATCCCTTGAGTGGTATACACGACTTGAACGAACTCATGTCCGAACTTGGGATAAATTAGCAGAGGCTTTTCTCAAGCATTACAAGTACAACAGTGACATGGCTCCTACTAGACTACTACTCCAAAGTTTAACTCAGAAGGTTGATGAGTCTTTTAAAGAGTATGCACAAAGATGGAGAGAATTAGCTTCCCGGGTACAACCTCCCCTTTTGGAACGAGGGCTTGTAGACATGTTCATGAATACTTTGAAAGATCCTTATCTGAACATGATGGTTGGATGTGCTTCCTCCGAATTCTCAAATTTGGTTGTCGTAGGAGAACGAATTGAAAACGCCTTAAGGGTTGGTAAGATTCAGGATATTGCTAGTGTTTCTGAATTCACAGAAGAAGAGAAAAGTGAAACAAATGCAGTTTCTGAGATTGAAGAAGAGGAAGTCCCTATTTATCCTCAGGTTCAGGTTCCTAACTATCAGATGGTCCTAGTCTCTCCTAGCCAGTATATTCCACAAGCCTTTGCCACCAATATCAATCAACAACCTCAGATGGTCCAACAACAACCGATTTAGTATTTTCCACAAAAGCAATGCGTTCCACATCAACAAGGTCATCTGAATCAGTTCCCACCTAGAAGTAATTTGGGACGAAGAAATGCTCCTTTGGACCAGATTCCTATGACATACAGTAAACTTCTGCCATATCTAGTTCAAAGCTTGTTGGTGACTCCCAAATCTCTGAAGTCTCCACCACGGCCGTTTCCACCTGGGTATTACCCTAATGCGCAATGTGGGTATCACGCTGGATCAGCAGGGCACTCAACTGAGGACTGCAACGCTTTCAAGGCCAAAGTACAACAATTGATTGACGAGAGGTACATAACCCTTCAAGGAGGAGACATGTGGGTGAATGGAATTCCCTTGCCCGAGTGAAAGCTCAAATTTCAGAAAGTCTCAAAAATCAACAAATTCCCTGTTTAAACTCATTGATATGATAATAATAAAAGCACCTCTCCTTCTCAAGGTTCTTGTGCTCAGTTGTATCCCTGAGGGTTGGTGTTTCAGTTGGTGTTTCGAGTTTTCCTTACAACGGATAGCTTTTCTAAGTTTGATGACCTTGCAAGGTTCTTCCATGTTTGATGGCGAATACTTCTCCAACATCTATGCTTGGGGCTCCCGATTGAGGGATAAGCAAGACGTACTCTTATCTTGAGCATTGCATCACTCGCATTGCTCGAATCCCTAAAGTAAGGCAAAAATTTACAACTCTTGGGTAACTTCGTTGGAGTTTTCTTTTGAAGTAATCTGAAGTGTTTGGAAGGAACTGCAAAAAGTATTCAAGACCAACAAGTCCAGACGGAGTTAAGCCTCCTCAACTATGGCAATCATCAATTCATTTCTGCATATTCATTTGTAATTTTCCTTGTTTTGTTAAATGTTTCTTCCATGTAAAACTTCTTTGTTTTGAATGAAAATAAAAATGCACTGCATATGCTAGTTTCGAATCAATCCATTCGTGTTCACTCATATCTTTCTGTCTATCGATATCAAACTCTTGATTAAGCAAAAAATATCAAAAGGAGAATGATGAAAAATAATAAAAACACAAAAACAAACAGAAAATCGTGAGCCGAGCTACGGTAACTCTGATTCCTGAGAAGGATACGTAGGCAGCAGGGTAGGGCCCGTGCGAGTACAATTCTTTCTTTTCCCTACATTTTGCATTCATTCGCATATAGACATAGACATAGTACACACCCTTTAGATAGAAACAAACATAGGTGGATACCATCGAGTACGATGGGCGTGAGGGGTGCTAATACCTTCCCCTTGCGTAACCGACTCCCGTACCTTGATCTCTGGTCGCAAGACCCTGTTCTTACCCTTTGTTAGGTTTTCTGATATTCCTTTCCCTTATGGGATAAATATATTGGTGGCGACTCTGTTCATTTTTCGCAAGCGTGCGACAGCAATCCAACAAACTCATCAGGAAGAATTGACTGAAGTGGCGCAATTAGGGATTCAACACTTCGAGACGGCACAGAAGCTAGTGCCAGAAATCGAAGAATTGAAAAGACAACAAGAATTAATCGAACGTCGTATGTCTTTATGGGAATCTCAATATTCGAAGATGAAAGATAACCTTCCTAGGGACTTTAATTAATTACTTTGAACCTTGTACTATCTTTATGCGTTTCGTACTTAGTTCTTTCCTTTCTTTTATTTTGTAATCAAACTTTCCCAGGAATGTATAAGTAGTTTTGTCTTTCCATTTTCCATACATCAGATTCTGTAATTGTCACGAGTAGCATTTTAACAATTCCTAAAAATTTTCAAAATTTATTTTTACTATCATAATGACTTTAATAATGTACCCACGTGACATGATTACTCTTCGCAGCCTCTCAAGCCTAGACTTGACGTTTCCACTTCCCTAGCCGTAACCATCATTAAATGATGACATCACTTTTTCAAAACGTCTATTTGAGACGTGCGTGTATCAGTTTTCAAAATGATTACACTTCAACTTCCAAGGTGGGAAACGGCGGAGGCCATAACTTCTCTTGGGGATACCAAACGCAGTCCAATCAACACTTAAAAAATGAACCGTTCTTTTATCGCCAATATATTCTATATAAAGCTTAGCATTCTACTCATTCTTTCATTCTCTCACCAAACTCTTATCAAAGTTTCCTTTCTTACCCTTATATTCTTTCAAATACAGAGTTTGATAAAACCTCTTGTACTTCTCATCCTCACAATGGCGCAACCTTTGACTTACGTTACCATCCGGTCCTGCATCAAAAAGGAATTCAAACTCTCTGAGGAGGAATTCGATGAAAACCGCATCAATATTGGCGTACTCTTTGCTGACCAACAACTCCAGCTTTACCAGGAAATCCTGGAGGGGTCCGTTTATCCTAACATGCTGGCAGATTTCTGGATGTTTGTGTCCCTCCGCATAGATCCAGAAGGAAGAACCACCATTGAGTCTCAGGTTCGAAGGGCTCACATTACCATTACTCCCTCAACCATCTCTGAACTGCTGAGGTGTGATAATTTTGGAGAAGCGTTTGATGATAACACCATTAACATGACTACCTCTGATGTCCTGAGGTCCCTCATGGCTAATGATCCCTTTAGCGCTAAGCTCATTAGAATTTGGCACCAACTTTTAGTAGGCAACTTTCGTCCACGAAACCATGATCAAGACAGCATCATGGTAGAAGATTTGGAGTTCATACTTTGTGCTCTCCGAGGAAGGAAAATCAACTTTCCATTGCTGATCTTCAAGCAGCTTGTCGAAGCTGTTGCTATGGCCGCCTCTCGTCAAGGCGTAGTGACGGGTCTTCCTTATCGAAGGTTGCTGTCCTATATGTTTCTCAAAAAAAGGTGTAGTTAGAAGAATGCGTAAGTCAGGATCTCTAGACCTCTTTGAATCAGAAAGCTTACCCTTGCTATCTTTGGAAGGTATAGAACAAAGGATCAACTAGAGGGTGCGTTGTTTGAAGCTTTGATGGAGATGTTATAGGTCTTAGTTTTATTTTTGAATGCTCCTTTTAATAGCCTCTAGTATGTTTCTATTTCTGTAGCCTTTGTTGTTCGTGGAAACACAATTTTCCAAAATGAATGTACTCTTATAATCTTAATGAAATGTATTTTGACATTGCTTTGTCTTCTTACTTTATTTACCACGTATCTTGCTTGAAACACGAAGCCATTTTGGTGCTTGTTCAACCATTTTGGCCTACGTAGCATACTTTGAATATCTACGTTTTTGCAATTTTTACTTCGTGCATGCTTGGTTTGTATCTTTTCAGATACTTCCCGTTCACTCTTAAGATCCTGCGATCTTCTGCCAACTCTTCTATCTCATAAGCGTTATTTGAGAATACTTTTAAAATTCGAAAGGGTCCTTCCCAGTGTGGGGACCATTTGCCTAAATCCTGATTCTTTCGATCTATAGGCAGAATAACTTTCCAAACTAAATCATTGTTAATAAATGTTTTACCTTTCACCTTTTTATTATATGCTCTGGACACCCTTTCTTTTTGTCTTTTTATCATTTCCAACGCTCGAAGTCTATCTTCGTCCAAATCCACCAGTTCGTTCATCATCAATTCCCAATATATGTTTGGAGGAATTTCTCCCTGTCTTTGGATCCGGACTGATTGCAAGTATATCTCAACTGGGAGCACTGCATCGTGTCCAAACGTCAATTGGAAAGGTGTAGTGTTTGTAGCTTCTTTTGGCGATGTTCGACAGGCCCAAAGTGCTTGGTCTAAAGTTTTATGCCAACTCTTAGGTTTTTTCCCTACGTGTTTCTTTATGAGACCAATTATTATCTTATTTGCTGCTTCAACTTGTCCATTTGCCTGAGCGTAGTAAGGTGTAGAAGTAAACAACTTGAACCCTATTTCTTTGGCGAAATCTTGCATCTTTCGCCCAGTAAACACTGATCCTTGATCTGTGGTTATACTTTCCGGGATTCCGAATCTGTATATAATATGTCTTTGAATAAACTCAATCACAGCCTCCTGATCCACATTTGCAAGTGGTATCGCTTCGACCCATTTTGTGAAGTAGTCTATTCCTACCAAGATATATCTCTGACCTTTAGAAGACTTGGGGTGAATTTCCCCAATTAAGTCTAGTGCCCAACCTCTAAAAGGCCATGGTTTTATTATTGAACTTAATTCATTTGCAGGAGCATGTTGAATACCTGCATGTTCTTGACATTCTTGACATCCTTTTGCAAATTCTATGCAATCTTTTAACATAGAGGGCCAATACATTCCATATCGAAACAAAAGCCATTTCATTTTGTGCCCCGCTTGGTGTGCACCACATGCTCCGCTATGTACATTTGAGAGATCCAAATATGCTTCCGCTTCACCCAGACACTTTAGCAAAACTCCTTCAGGAGTTTTCTTAAACAATTCGTTTCCCACCAGGAAGTATGATAAGGCTCGATACTTTACCTTTCTATCCGTGTCTATCGAATGATCTTTTAAATAGTTCACAATTCGACTCCTCCAATCTGTGTCTGCTAAAGAGTCTATATTCAAAACTTCAAACTCCTCTTTCTTAGCGAAACCTAGTTGTGAGCTCTCCAGATCACTTGGGGAAAGCTTGGTGGCCATTGCTTTGCCTCTTACTTCGATCAGTTCCTCTAGTTTTTCTTTTGATACCCTGTATCCTGAGGCTAGTTGTGCCAAATCATTCGCTTCTTGATTATTTAACCTTGAGACGTGATTTAACTCCACATATTTGAATTTTTTAAGCAGCCTATTTGCTATGACAAAATACATGATCAAATTCTCTTTGATACATTTGTATTCTTTCGTCAGTTGCTTAATCACTAGTTCGGAGTCTCCTTTAATTTCGACTCTGGCTGCCCCCAATTCTAACAAAGCTTCAAGTCCAGCGATCAGTGCTTCGTATTCAGCTTCATTGTTGGAGCATAAGGGACCTTCAATCTTGTACTTGAGCTTTGTTGGAATTCCATCAGGAGAAATTATTAGTATTCCAACGCCGGTTCCTTCTTTATGGGTTGAACCATCAAAATATAGCTTCCAAGGCTTCAATTCTACATATTGTTGAGGGTTCTCAACCACTGCATGGTCAACAATGAAGTTTGATACGATCTGACCTTTCATTGCTTTAAGGGGTTGAAATATCAAAGAGTACTCAGTAAGGGCCAAAGCCCACTTGCCAATTCGACTATGCAATATTGGTTTTGATAGCATATGTTTAATAACATCGCAATGAGACGAAACATAAACATCAACTGGCTTTATATAATACTTGAGTTTGATACAAGAGAAATATAAACAAAGGAAAAGTTTTTCTATTGCGCTATACCTAGTCTCTGCATCATTGAGTACTCTACTTAAGTAATAAATGGCTCTTTCGATGCCATCATCGTCTTCTTGAGCTAACATGCTACCTATTGTATTATCTGACGCTGAAATATACAGGCGCATGTGCTTCTTCCCATTTGGGGGAGATAATATTGGTGGATGCATCAAGTATTGCTTGATCTTTTCGAAAGCTTCCTAATGTTCCGCATGCCATTCAAACCTTCCTTGCTTGAGTCGAAGTAAGGGAAAAAAGCTTGCGTGCGTCCACTCAAGTTAGAGATGAATCTTCTCAAGAAGTTTATTTTTCCTAGTAAGGACTGTAGTTCTTTCTTCGTGGATGGAGGCTTTGTTTCCATAATAACCTTTGTTTTATTCTGATTAATTTCTATTCCCTTTTTGTGGACTACGAAGCCCAGGAAATCTCCAGCCTGCACAAAGAAAGCACATTTAAGGGGATTCATCTTTAAGCCATGTTTTCTCATTCTCTCGAATGATTGGCTCAGATGGTCAAGATGACTGTAATCTGAAACAGACTTTACAACAATGTCATCTATGTATACTTGCATGAAAGTTTCTATAAAATCATGGAATATAGAATTCATTGCCCTTTGATAAGTTGCCCCAGCATTTTTTAGACCAAAAGGCATTACAACCCATTCGTAGGTGCCTATTGCCCCTGGGCAACGAAAAGCTGTTTTGGACACATCTTCTTCTGCAATGAAGATCTGGTTATACCCAGAATATCCATCCAACATACTTAGATATTCAAAGCCTGCGGTTGAATCTACTAGCATTTCTGCCACAGGCATAGGATATTCATCCTTAGGCGTTGCTGCATTCAGATCACGAAAGTCTATGCATACTCTTAATGAACCGTTCTTTTTAATAACTAGCACAATATTAGTAATCCATTCAACATACCTTGTAGTTCTGATGAACTTGCATCGTAGAAGTCTCTCAACCTCTGCTTTGATCTTCGAATGAATCTCTGGTGCGAACCTCCTAGGAGTTTGCTTGATGGGCTTTTTTTCCTTCCTTTATGGGCAGTTTTAATTCGACCAAATCTCGCCCTAAACCAGGCATCTTATCGTAATCCCATGCAAAGCAATCTTTGTTTTCTTTTAATAACGCGATGACTCTTGATTTCAAAATTGGCTCTAATTTTACACTGACGTATGTCACCCTTTTCTGATCTCCGTCTCCAAGATTTACCTCTTCAAGTAGATCTTGGGCTAACATTTTTACATTTGATGCCATTGGGTCTTTCTCGAATCCCAAAGGTTCTTCATCGTAGATTGCGTCCAGCCTTTGACTCATCTCTTCACCTGAGATCTTTTCGGCTTGAATTGTGTCTTCAAGGAATTGAGGGATCGAATCTATCCCAGAACCCGTCGTTTCCGCTTCAATTTGAACTATATCAACAATCAATTTTGAAAATTCGGCTTCGAGAGCCGTCTTTCTTTTGTTCTCGGCTATGTAAGCCGAAATCCTTTCAAAGAAGGATGATTCAAACATCATCAACATCGTCATCCCAGCCTGTTGGCCGTATCGTTGGTAAATGGTCTATTGGTGCGGTATCTTCTAGACCGTCCATTATTTCTCTATTCCATTGGAATCCATTTGGATGTAAAGACAAATAATATAGAGCATTCTTGTTCGGAGTGTATATATCTTCAGCAGCATGGCAAGGTCCTATGTTCGCCAAGTTCCTGTCGAAACTGGTTTTATTGACTTGATTAACTTCAGCCATGTAGTAACTCTGATCTCCTTCAATGTTTTCTACTATGCCATCTTCCCTCCAAATGGTTAATCTTTGATGCATTGTCAAAGGCACTGCAGCGACTCCACGGATCCACTCTCTTCCTAGCAAAAGATTGTAATTCGCCTTTGCTGGTATCACCATGAACATCGTTGGCCTTGTGACTGAACCCACAGTTAAATTCACTTGAATGACTCCTAAAGTTTGCCCTATTTTGCCTTCATAGTTAGACAAAACCATGTTATGTGGCCTTATATCAGTATCGAACATACCAATTTTCTTCAACATGTATTGGGGCGTTAGGTTCACCGCTGCCCCCCCATCTACTAGGACTTTGTTAATGCCAACATTTTCAATCTTAGCCCTTATGTAGAGTGGTTTTAGATGGTTTCTCATACCTTCATCAGGCCTCTCGAAGAAGGCATTCTGTTCTTCGACTGCCCCGTTGTTTAGCACATAATAACACACAGGTCTGTGTCGTGCCATCTCTTCCGCATCAGCTTCCTCACAATCTTCAGCTTCTGTCTCTCGATTAAACTCATGAGGGAGTACTGACATAACATTGCAATTGAGTTTTATAGATGATACTCCATCTGAGTCGAAATCATTTGTCATCCTATCGTCTTCTTTCCATGGGCTGGAATGCATCTTTTCTTCTTCTTTCTCATTCTCAGAATCGAACAACCTGCATTCCACTGGAGGTTTACTTGTCCTTGCCCCCTGCGTTGGGATTTGGTTACTACTAGACTCTCCGACCTCCTTTGGTTTATATTCCCTTTGGGCCTTCTTCATCCTCTGGTGCCTTCTCCATTGGGATCTAGACATAGCATTTCTGCCTTTGTAATTCTCCAACCTGTACATCTCTCGATTTGAGGTCTGGAATTGCTTCCTATATGCCATTGCAGTTCTTCCCCCTTGGTCCCAACTTCGCCACTTGTTGGTCCTCGCACCAACTTGCATCCATCTATCTTTAGGCATATCTGCGGGAACTTTGAATGTGACCCTTCGAGCTCTAGGGTGCGGGCTGTCAGGCCTCTTCGATGGGGTCCAGTTATCGAACACATACATGTTGGGACGAAGTCCCTGAGTTTCTCGACCCATGTAGAAATATACTCTTTCGAATGATCGTGCTAGTAGTTCATCATAGACTGCTCCACATCTGGGGCACAATGCAACCTCAGTGTTTTCTTTGTGGCATCTGACCAAGAATCCTACTAAGCTTTCTTCAGTCCTTGGGTATACTTTTAGCAATAAGTTTCCTCCTCTCCAGGGTTGCTCCATTCTTTCTGTAACACCCTTCTAAACCCCCGCGGAAAATATAATATTATCAGAGTAATAACACATCAAGGATGCTACAATTATTAAATAAATAAAAACATCAAGTCGATTGTCATGCTTTATTAGAAATTAACCGATATCAAACATGTGTTTAGCACATCGGAACTTAATTCAACAGTATTAGGAAACAACTCCACACAAATACTCAATACATAATCCATAGCCAAAATGGCAACAAAGTATAACAAGTAACGCTAGGACTAATCGATCCCAGTGTTACAAATCAGAGCATGACTCGACACGAACTACGGGCTAGCCTACAAGCTATCTTCACCCAATCAAGACGCCGCTACATCCTTAATCTGAAATCATCAAAGTAGGGTGAGTTTCATTCGAATTAATAACCATTATACAATCATAAGCAATAAAATCTCATAGCAATTATCATCCATTCAATATATATATAATCGGAAATTATTACAATAAGCAAGCATCAATTCAACAATATTTGGCCATCGGCCCACAACTCTTCATTCCATCAAATAATCAAGTTATATTAACAACAACCCCTTAATACATCAATCATGTAAACACACCAAGGCATAACACTGGATCTCATCCAATCATGTTATAACCAATGCATATGATTCAACTGACACTATGCATGTGGTACCAAAATTCGTGAATCACATTCACAGGACTTCTCTCTTTGATACTGCCCTCTAGTCGCTCACACCCCACATGGGCACACGACTACTGCCTAATCGCTCACACCCCACATGGGCACACGATGACTTCCCGCTAATCTCCGCACAATGGGAATTAGCCTTCCAATGCAAATGATTTATGAATAATGCACACATGACACATACTTACATCATCATACATCATCATCATTCCGATGCTTAACATCGCTTATCACCTCGTACCAATAACGTCATAACAAGTATGTACATGTATAAGCATCATTCAATCATTCACATACGTTCACCATAACCAACATATTAATATTAACAACATATTAATATTCACAATCATCAATCATCACCATCATCACACATCGTACATCTATCATCATTGCACACCATGTAATAAATTGCTAAAACAACTCAACAGTAAAGTCACAAAGCATATATCATTTACGACATGTTATATACCAACATCACTCATTGGATATCATAATCCCATCACCAACATAAATACATGCATCAATAGTCATATGAATAAGCACATATACATTTTACCATGTTTCAATTCATCAACAATTAATTTGAGTATTTAAAGTAAAGTCGGCTACTGCCCATTTCATCACTTTATCAAATAAAGCATCTAATTAGCTTCACAACGCCCAAAACGGCACATAAAACAGATACACGGATCAAAAGTTATGGTTTTGTAAAAATAAAACATTTTTAGAAAAATGCTGCAGAACCCGGGTTGTCCCTACGTGGGAACCGGTTCTTGGCTGCATCCAAAATCACGCCTCTGATTTTTACTATGGGGAACCGGGTTGTCCCTACATGGGAACCGGTTCCCAGCTACCCAGAATCCACACGCTCTGTTTTTTATAAGGGGGAACCGGTTCGTCCCACATGGGAACCGGTTCCTACGTACCTGCACAGCCAAATTCACCATTTTGACAGCATTTACCCTATCCCATTTCCCCAATTTCAGGTACATACGAACATAGCACACAAATACCATCAATTTTCACATCATCACATATTTCAGAAAAGTTTTATACAAGTATTAACAGCATATAACATGAGTATTAACAGAATCATGTAATTCATACAAATTCATCAAAACCTAACAATTCCCAAACCCGACACGTACGATTAAACTAGATAACAATCCTAATCAATTCTACTACCTACAATCGCATAAGGATTACTAACCCGAAGAATCCCCCCTTACCTCAGAGTCGAATCTTCGAAGGTCTTCTTCCCCTTTGGCTCTTCTCTCTTTCACGTGTTCTTCCTTTCTCAGAGTCTGTCTCCTTTTCTTCTCCTCCTCTCCCAATTCCTTTTATTTTATGAAAAATAAAATAAAATATTATAATGGGCTTGCTTAGCTAACACCCCCTTACTGCTAACCACCACTCTAGGCCCAATGCAAATATTTCATCATTTTCCAAATAATTCCCAAAAATTATTAATTCTAATAATTTAATTAAAAATAATAATAATTAAATTAATAAACAAGAATTAACGGGGTGTTACAACTCTCCCCCACTAAAAGAGTTTTCGTCCTCGAAAACATACTTCAAGTGAAAAGTCCCAGATAAGAGTACCTCATTTGACTCTCCTATTCTCCGTTAACACCTTCTTAGTCGAGTCTCAAAATTCATCTGACATAACCAACATAAGCATATCTCATGCATTCAATCTCAGTTCTTACGTTGCATTTGACCATCCCCAGGTGTACCACTCGCTATAACTCCAACGGTTAACAACAATGAACTTCGAGGTGCGATCTATACAATACGCTCAATAACTGAATAATACAATTACACAATCCATGGTATGATCACAACTGATCAGCACTGTAGTAATGGATTCCATTTACCCACGTACCAACCTTAGACACACTCTTCCAATTGAGCGATAAAGTAATACTTACACTTACTCAAAGCAAATTCCCGAGTTACTACATCTATTAAAAACATTCCCACTATCGGAACAAGAACACATCAGTAGTTATAATTACATAGCTCATCATCCTCAATATACCATTGCTTACAAGATAGCTCAACTGAGTCCCACTCTCCACTAAGAATCAAATTAACTTTGTCCTTCGCAGAGTATAATTCCTTATTATATTTAGAAATCTACATAACACCTTACGACATTACAAAATTATTATAGCATCGTGTAGTATCAACTCTTCGTCTTAACTTCTCCGAATATATCAACTCTTCGTCTTAACTTCTCCGAATACATACTCGTTAACTACGTACAACCATAATAGGATATCCATCATCTCAGCAATTATTCAAAAGGGTTCTAATCCTTTGGCACGACATCTTTACGTCCACGAGATTCTAAACCCAACATATAGATAAACACATATTCTCTATGTAGGATTCCGACATATTCATTCCTCACTGCTCACGAGTAGCACTCATAATACCACTCTACATCATACTTTCGTTGTACGACTACGACTACTCGTCTTAAGTCACCGTCCAATACTTTGCACTCCTTCATATTCGCTTTCTCATAAGTTCCCACAATATGGTGAGTGGTTATTCTCACATCTCAGCATTCGTCACATCTTATACCATTAAGGTAACAAGCAATCTCATACTATCTATATGATTCCGCCTACTATCAACAAGAGATTAAGGGTGATCAAGTCCTCAATTTGTCAATAGATAGCCGACAATCATATTTAAGCATAAACCGTTGTTACTACATAATAGTGTCTTTTCCGAGTTTGCACCCAAACTCATTAACATTGTCATAGTCTAATAATTCTCTATGATGTCCTTCTTCTAGAATATTCCTTCTCAACTTGGTAACATCTGGAACACAACTGCGACTTCTAGACCTCATTACACCATCCTCGTCAATTCTGAATTCACCGTCTTTACCTTGGTAATTCAAGGTCGACTTATCGATCAACTCAACATCAGCTTTCTGACTTTCTCTAATCTCGTCTAGAATACCATTAGTTAGTTTCACTATACCCAATCTAGCATTATTAAGAGCACCTTCACATACCAAACTTAATTCTCTAAATTGTTCAATTAAATCCAACTCTTTCACCATCAGCATCGACATTTTTTTTAGAGGCAATCTCGAACCATACCAATAATGTTACTGCAACTTCAAACAAACCATGGCTGCCAATTCTAAATCATGAGTCAGATAATTCCTTTCCTGCGCTTTCAATCGTCCCGATGCATGAGCTACTACTTACTGGTTTAACATCAATACACCACCCAAACCCATCAGTGACGCATCGCAATATACTACAAACAGTTTCAAGTCTTTTTCACCTTCTCTACTACTTCACTCATCACTCAAATCCATCGGTACTTAAATCATCTTTATCAACTTATTCATCCACGTCACATTCTATTCAACCTCATTTCAAACAATCGCGGTAGTAAGCATTCCTATTTCAACACTTGTTCATGCTTCTTTAACCGACATCATCATATCTCCTCATAGGACCAGTCTATGGTATTTATAACTCTTCCACAATGTAGAACATAATCTCTCCTCTTCGTGGGTTCAAACGGTACATTAATCCGACACTCAGAGCTCAAGACATGAATTTTCTAATTGTTATCCGAAAATGCAACACCGACGCCATGCTGCGACACTCTATACGATATCTCCAGAACTCCTCAATTGGAACACCTATTCCTAAAATTGCTTCACAACAAGCCTTCTCATTATTCTTTCAATCCGTTCAACTCTGACGCTGAAGTCTCGTGCGGTACCAACGAACAAGTCTAGTTCTAAGGACAAGTGTAACTGTAACTTCACCTCTTTCTAACATCATCCTGACACAATTAAATATGTTACAACTGCTGCAACCATTTTTATAACAAATTTCATATCGTTAGCTTTCCGACGCTTCAAACGGAACTCAAATCGGATGTCCAGAACTCCAGTTATGAATTTTCGAAATTTCATAACGATTCAGCAATTTTCCTGCGATTTGCTTACGGAAATTCTGCTCCAAAACTCATCCTTTTCAAATTAATCTCATTATTAACATCATCTTATCACATCTCTTCGCTTCCAAACTTCTTATAACTTAAACAACACATTTCATCGCTGAAGTTCGATTTCGGCAACATCCTGAAACCAAATTCATGTACGCCATCATCAACCTTCTTATCCTTGAGATCATACTCGTCTCTTTGCATTACTCGCACTTCGAAACTTTCTCAACAACATCGATAACCTCTACTATCATCTCAATTACTTACTAGTAATCCTATGACAAGGTCTACGACAATACTTCCTTTAATCACTGCTTCAACAGCGACCTTTCACATAGGGCTACTCACACAACAGCATCACAGTCCATCAGTAGCACTTGAAGCATCACAACTTCGAAATTCCATTTCTCAGAAATAACCATCATCTACTCCGAGACACTCCGACTGAATAACAACCACAGTCTTCAGCCCATGTCACCTTCACTTCAGAAAACAATAACTCCACACTCTTGTACTGCTGCCCTACGCATCACTCTAACATCTTGCATCTGAGACATATCCGAGAAGCATGACTTCTCCCCCACTAGTTTCAATCCCACTTCTGCAGGCAAACAGTTAGAACACACTGAGTACCGACAGTGTTTCACACACATGTCGCATACCGAAAGGAAAAATTAACAACAAGACTCTGGTCACAACGACCGACTATGCTCTGATACCACTATTGTAACACCCTTCTAAACCCCCGCGGAAAATATAATATTATCAGAGTAATAACACATCAAGGATGCTACAATTATTAAATAAATAAAAACATCAAGTCGATTGTCATGCTTTATTAGAAATTAACCAATATCAAACATGTGTTTAGCACAGCGGAACTTAATTCAACAGTATTAGGAAACAACTCCACACAAATACTCAATACATAATCCATAGCCAAAATGGCAACAAAGTATAACAAGTAACTCTAGGACTAATCGATCCCAGTGTTACAAATCAGAGCATGACTCGACACGAACTACGGGCTAGCCTACAAGCTATCTTCACCCAATCAAGACGCCGCTACATCCTTAATCTGAAATCATCAAAGTAAGGGTGAGTTTCATTCGAATTAATAACCATTATACAATCATAAGCAATAAATCTCATAGCAATTATCATCCATTCAATATACATATAATCGGAAATTATTACAATAAGCAAGCATCAATTCAACAATATTTGGCCATCGGCCCACAACTCTTCATTCCATCAAATAATCAAGTTATATTAACAACAACCCCTTAATACATCAATCATGTAAACACACCAAGGCATAACACTGGATCTCATCCAATCATGTTATAACCAATGCATATGATTCAACTGACACTATGCATGTGGTACCAAAATTCGTGAATCACATTCACAGGACTTCTCTCTTTGATACTGCCCTCTAGTCGCTCACACCCCACATGGGCACACGACTACTGCCTCATCGCTCACACCCCACATGGGCACACGATGACTTCCCGCTAATCTCCGCACAATGGGAATTAGCCTTCCAATGCAAATGATTTATGAATAATGCACACATGACACATACTTACATCATCATACATCATCATCATTCCGATGCTTAACATCGCTTATCACCTCGTACCAATAACGTAATAACAAGTATGTACATGTATAAGCATCATTCAATCATTCACATACGTTCACCATAACCAACATATTAATATTAACAACATATTAATATTCACAATTGTCATACCCCAAAATTTGCCCACACTTTTTAAAAATTAAAAAAAAAACAATTTCAAAAAATTGAGTTTTATAAAAATTCAGGGTTCATTTACATTGATATCCTATTTTTATAAATATTTGATTTAAAGTCTATTTTAAAAATATAGTAGTTTACTCTTAAATTGCTTATATTTTAATAAATAGAAAATGTTGGTCGATGCTTCATATACTTTCAATTGGCTTTTTATTTCAAATAAATAACATAGCACGATTGGTAAGAATGAAAGGCTTGCAAACAGAAGGTCACAGGTTCAACTCCCGCTTGGTGCATTTCTATGTTTTTAAACTTTTTTTATAATCTTTTTTTACACTTGGACGCACCTGGACACAAGTACGTCCAGGTTCTTAATCTTGGGGACCAAGACGGTCCATGGGCCTTTGGGTTGGATCTTTTCCTTTTTAGGATTATTTTGACCTAGTTCTCAGTCTATAAATAGTGGCTCTCCACTCTCTCATTTTCATCAACAACTTCTCTAACCCTGATCATCAACAATTTCATCAACAATTATTTACAAACTTCTCACAATTTCCACTCACACTGCTGTCAACAATTTTTCAACTTTTTAGTTTTTCAACTTTTTTTATAAAACTCGTTTTCAAAACTTTTCGTTTTGGCCAGTGATGACACCCGATCTGAGGCCTCCCTTTTTTCAAAATGATTTTTATAATGTTCTTGGCCGATGATTTTAATATGAGGCCACTCAATTTTAAATTGTTTCGGTTTTCAACCAGATGATGAAAATTAATTGATGGTTCCTTTTTTAAAATTTATATTTTCATTCTCTCATTTGTTCGTACATACTTTTCCTTAATCGAGAACTTTTTTTTTTACGGCAAACTTCCACGCACAAAGCATCTTCTAAGCTTTTGTGGTAGTTTGCTTTTGTTTTAAG
The DNA here is from genome assembly GCF_029867415.1 of Vicia villosa. Taxonomy (NCBI): domain Eukaryota; kingdom Viridiplantae; phylum Streptophyta; class Magnoliopsida; order Fabales; family Fabaceae; genus Vicia; species Vicia villosa. The sequence goes on along the minus strand of NW_026705822.1, from coordinate 291,048 downwards.
CCATATGATAACTTTTATTGATAATATCCTTTGAAAATCTTCTGTAGAAGTCTATACACGACATTCACTAATATTCACATACACATACATAACTATAACCTTGTATATACTTTCGTGAACTTTTTTTAATCATCAAATAAACACACATGTAAAAAAGAAACTCACCATGTCATAATATAATTTATTTATTTTTCATTACTGTTGTCACTTAGAACTCATCTTAAATCCAACCAGTCAAAGATAAAGTTCCAAACCTTTAATAACAAATAAACACCATTACAATATCAATCTTCAATCAAAATTGAAAGCATGTATTTTCTCTGTTACTGTTATTATTTCTTTTCATTCTTTTTACAGATTTTCAAAGAAAGGCATATACAAAGAGGAAATTCAGAAAAATGCCAACACATGGTTTTGATGGTCGGCTGAACTGTGCTCATCACCAGCCACTACGCGAAGCCCATTGCGAAGCCCCTCCGTCACGAGCACGTCTCCGTCAACGACCCACGGCCTGCATGCTCAGCCCCCACCGCGAATCACCGACGAGACAAAACCAACAAGTTCAACTCAGCCCAACCGCGTCAAACGCTTCCGCCGGAAACAGCCAATAGGTCGCAAGTCACTGCTTCAGCGTGCAGCAGATCGTGCACGTCACCATCCGATTTCAAATCGGCATCAACAAAGCGAAATCGGTAATCTATCATCTTTCCGATCTTGCTGTTAAATTACTATTGCTATTTGTTTAAATAAGATTGCTGTTATTTGCTGTGTTCATAGAGAGGGTAATCGATTGAGAGTTGGAGTTGAGTATTTGTTATACTGCAAGCTTTGAATGGAGAGTTTGATTAATTTGTGCCGAGATTGGAGTGAGAGATGAACAGAGTTTTGAGTTTTGTTGCTACAGTGTTCAAAGAAGGTACATGGTTGAATAGAGAGAGCTGAGAAAGCGTGAAAAAGAATTGAAGAAGGTGGAGGGCGTTTTGTTTGATTTAGCCTCTAGGGTTTTTTTCTTGTAAATTATGCTTGGGCCTCTTATTCATGAGCCCATTCTGTTTTCCTATTATCACTTTTCTCGATTTAAACCCCCCTGGGCTTTTGGCTTGTTCATTCTGGGCCAAACATAGGGCCCATCGATTCTGTTTTAATTGTGCCCTCTCTTTGAACTGTATTTTTAGTTTGTTTGTTAGTCTTGATTTTATTTTAATGATTCAAAATAAAAAAATTAGACTATTTAGTTTCATATAACAAAAAAAAAAACACCAAAAAGACACGTTAGTTATTTGTTAATATTCTCTTGTGAATTTCATATTTTTTAGATAAGATTTTTATTAAAATTGTTATTATTTTTTTATTCACACATCATATCCGTTGCTAACTTTTTTTTGTTTTTTGTGAGGAACTACCATCTTGGGCATTGTGCTGTTTCACGGACATTTACAAGTTGTCTCTTTGATTTCTGTATATATGTCCGTTTTAATTTTCATTTGGTTTGTAATAATTTTATCCCCGTTGGTTTTTATTGTAAATCCCCTTCCCCGAAGCCCTGTAATAGTTAGGTTTTATTTCCGCTTTTATTTTCTGTAAATATATTAATTGCTAGTAATTAGGATTGTATGGCAAGATAAAAACAAACCGCTAGTTAACCTAATATAAGATAACATACTTGAATCTAACACACTCGCACACACTATGTTTTTTTTTTTTTTCAAACAAAACAAGAGCTAAGCAAACTAAGAGCCCGTAGATAACTACGGATGAAAAGGGTGCTAACACCTTCCCTTTTCATAACTTACCCCCGAACTCAAGTCTTTTCTTAAAAAGGTTTTTTCCTGTACTTTTATGCCTTTCCATAATTGGACGAAATAAAAAGTCGGTGGCGACTCTTGCTCACCGCAACATTTGTTTGCGACATTTTTTTAAAAAAGTCAGTTCTCCCACCGAGTTACAGAACTGGAGACTCTGCTGGGGATTATTTTTAAGAGGGGTTTACCTTAGGGCTTAGTTCATTATAAATGTTTTTAATTGTTTGTTTGTGTGCTTTATTTTTAAAGGGAAATGTTTGGGTTTGTTATTGTTTGAAAGATCCTACACCCGGATCTGATTATCTTAGGTAAATGGCATGAGACCAAGGAGACTGCACAGCGTATACTGATGTGGTTGATATGGTGGCCATCGTTAGTGTGACACATTGGTTTTGTCCTGGTGTTCCTTGGGATCCGACTTGAGGAAACACTTGGCTACTGCGTGGTGTCATTAAGCACTAATCTGCCCTTAGAACCTTAGTTGAACTTGACTTTGGCCTATTAGAAAGTAGCGAGATGGCTGGCTTTGGTTCCGACTGAAGTTGGTTGATACTCGAAGCTACACTCATATGGACTGGACTTTCAGGACATTTTCGGTCGGTGATTCGATTGCTGAATTGAAATAAGTGCCTTCGAGAAAGGTCAATGATATGAGCTCCCTAGAACCCGATCTTTATCTAAGACAGGTTGAACCAACCAAACTTCAGTGGGGAGGGTACTTACCTTTGAACTTCATGCAACCCTTTAAACCTAAGGCTACTTGTGTGACTTGTTTGTGTTCATTATCTAACCGTTTGGTTTTCTCGCAGGATTTGTTTATACCCTAACCATTTGGTTTCCTCGCAGGATTTGTTTATACACTAACCTTATGGTTTTCTTGCAGAATTTGTGTGTACGCTAACAACTTGAACTCTTTGTAGGACTTACTCGTCCCTATCACCTAACTAACCTTTTTTAAGGACCTCAAGTATTTAGGGCGCGCAATTCCAGGTGCTATCATCAAGAGCCATATTCCTAACAAGGGGCAAGAGGATTTATTTTCCTCTAGCCAGAGATACCTTCAAACTCAAAGGTATAGTTCCTATCAAGGGGCAAGAAGATTTATTTTCCTTTAGCCATATGCCTTTAAACTCAAAAGTATCGTACCCCGAATCAGAGGCTATGACCCACTGGATATGGTGAGCTTGATTCTTATAGAAGGATGTTCAAAGACGAAAGTCAAAATTCTTCAGACAAAGCTGCAACCAAGTTCAATCTCTAATGTTGCAAACTGGATTCCATAAAGATCCTTGGAAACTTTGCATATGCATTTGCATACATATCATTGCATAACAGAATCTTCTCCCTAGAAGTAATCTGCAGTTTCAGATACGAACGCTTGGTTTGTTTTCCACTCTGGGGCACTTGGTCAGTCGATCGATGATTGTCAGCCATTTCAAAATAAGGTTCAAAACCTGATTGATGCAAAGGTCATCATCCTTCATACCTGAAGGCCATATTTGCAGTTCTCCTTTGACTCAATGGACCTTCTGAAGCAATAAGTCCATACAGAGAATATCTCCTCAATGTTGGCAATTCGTAATTTCTCATGCATTTTCATGCGTAATCTTTCTTGTTTTTGTTCAATACTGTTTATATGCAATACTTGTTTGTTTTTGAACTATAATAATGATGCATTGGATATGTTTGTCTTGAAAAAAATTCATTCACTCTCGCTCTAATATGTTTTTCTTTGCTTGTGATACCAAACTCTCAGTGATAAAGCATGATGACTCTGAAGGGAGAATGACGAACATATGATACCCATAATCTCAAATGGTGTGCTTTCGAGTAAAACCCTGTTGATGATGTACAGGCATTGTTTCAAATCCTCAAACACTGGAGATATAAGGAAGTTAATCCCTTGTCAACCCCTTTGAGCCTTGGAGTAGGAGTTTCTTTTCTATACGAAAAACCCTCACATTTAACCCAGGGGCAGGGTAGTGTTCAGTTAACCTGATTGAGTGTTCAAAATTCAGCAGGAGCTCGCATCTAAGGATACAACAATGGTTATTCTTTAAAAGGTTGAGGAAAGTCGAAAATGCAAGGGTCATCCCTCACATTAGGAGGTCAAAATATGACGATACCACAATGGTTATCACTCATCAACCAAGAAATGAGACAGTCACTGTCTCTCCAACAAATCGAAGATATCTCAGGATCATACGACTCGTTCAAAAAAAAAAGAATCGAAAAAAAAAAGGAAAAAAAGCCCGCTAAGTCAATAACTTGAAAACAAATGACTTAGGCAAAAGTTAGGGCATCCCGCTGGACTCTAAACTCGGAATTCAAAAAAAATCCAGGCAAAAGTTAGGGAAACAAAAAAGGATCCTCAACAAAAGGGGAAAATATGTGTGTCTATACATTCAAGATCGTGTGATCAGACACCAAGAATAAAAGGTAAGTGACAGCCACGTCCAAACACCTCATCGATTCCTCAATCGTCCCAAACTCCTCTTGAAGGATGGATACTCGCATTGAGTTAACTGAACTTAGGCTGGAGAACATCACGAAGGGGGTGGGCACCAATAAAAATTTGAGCCTAAAAATCCTTTTTTCTAAAACCGTGAACCTAGCCACATTACAACCCTCAAAAGTCCTAATTGAAGCAGGGTTAATTCAAAAGCTTACTATAACGAGAATTCGGTAAACTGACTCCTAGGAGTTTTGCTAAACGCTTGAGTTGGTATCACACCACCTTTCATAAAAAAATCGATGTTTTGACATCCTTTCAAAAATTTCGTTCTTTAAACTTCAAGACAAACATGAACTTTGCATTAGAATTATATTTCTCATAATAAACATTCTTTGCATATGAACAAGTACTTGACACCAGGAAAGCTTCCATCATGAACTGCAGATGAAAAATTTAATCCTCTCAAGGGACAAGTTGTCTTCAGAACTTTTTTGAGTTCGAGCGAGAATATCCCAAATACTGATCACCCTCAGGGGCACAAAAAAAAAGGTTGAATACCCTTTTGAGTAAGAATTCACATATCTTGGGCAATCAAGTCAAGACTCGAAGACTCTCTCAGAAGTGTTGATCAATCAGGGGCACTATTTCTAAACTCATGATACTGGGGCAAGTTGCTTATAACAGCACAAATCTCAGGAAGCCCTCCCAACAGACATGCTTCAGAAGTGCTCCGAAGGTTAGAAATATTTCCTATGCTTGACTCAGTTAGCTAAAAAGCTTGTATATACAAGGGGCATGATATATTATCACTCCATCTACCAAGGGCAATCTGGCCACAGTTCATAGAATCTCTCAAAGGCACTGAACAACCAAAGAGGTTAGTCCATCACAGGGGCATGATGCATCAGTCACAAATCTCAGCAAAAGCTATTTGATTATTAGCATTAGGTGGCGTCAATATCTGTCTATCCTTCGAAGTTCTGGTTCCAAACATCTCAAGCGTCAGGTATACCAGGCTACTCATCCCAGGGGCAAGCTGACTTCCCCATGCAAAGGGACACATATGGTTAAGAAGATGTTTTCCAACATCAAGTGACATGGGGGCAATGAAAATTGAAATCTCAAGGGATCTTACCCACAAAGTTGTTTTGACAACAATATCCCCACAAAGTAATCCTCGAGGAGTTACCTTCAAATAATCTCTTCCCAACAGAGACTTGGCTCCCCAACACTACAGGCTCCTCCGATACAATCTTCTTCTCCAACAGGGTTTATTCAAACTCACTGTTCCCAATAAAGTTGGCACTCACAATGGAAACTTGGTCAATTATCCATCTCTCTTATCCCTAGTCAGGGCACATCAGGATCAAATCACTCAAGCTACTTTCATCCCCAAGCGGTAATAAAAATCCCCAGCTGGATATCATCGAATAGAAGACAGGAATTCTCAATACCCTTGTCATCATCTCCGGCATCACACAGAGATTTATTTTCTCAGCAATTGTTGTACAAAGTTATCAATATGCTTCGACTATATAGTCCATCCATGCATCATTCACAATATACATAACATACAACATTCTCATTTATTTCGAGAACCTCATTCGCATTACATACATAACATATAACATTGTCGTTTATTTCGAGAACCTCATTACACAATACATGCATCATGACAGTGCATAAAACTATTTTTGCCTTTTCAGGTCATCAAAAGAACATTATCATCCTAATATGGTGCAAAGATGATCTTATCAACGATTTAATCTTGATACTTATTCCAGACACAGATACAATCTCGATGCTTAACTCTGGATTATTCTTCAAAGATAATTCAGAAACAATCAAAGAACTTCTCATCCTTTCTAGGAGCCTTTCTAGGCAGTCTTTTCTAAGACATTTCATATCCTTTCTAGGAGCCTTTCTAGGTAGTCTTTTCTAAGACATTTCATATCCTTTCTAGGAGCCTTTCTAGGTAGTCTTTTCTAAGACGTTTCATATCCTTTCTAGGAACCTTTCTAGGTAGTCTTTTCTAAGACGTTTCATATCCTTACCTTTCTAGGTAGTCTTTTCTAAGACGTTTATCAACCTTTCTAGGTAGTCGTTTCTAAGACATTTATCAACCTTTCTAGGTAGTCTTTTCTAAGACATTTGCCAACCTTTCTAGGTAGTCTTTTCTAAGATGTTTACCAACCTTTCTAGGTAGTCTTTTTAAGACATTTATCAACCTTTCTAGGTAATCTTTTCTAAGACATTTGCCAACCTTTCTAGGTAGTATTTTCTAAGACGTTTACCAACCTTTCTAGGTAGTCTTTTCTAAGACGTTTACCAACCTTTGTAGGTAGCCTTTTCTAAGACGTTTATCAACCTTTGTAGGTAGTCTTTTCTAAGACGTTTATCATCCTTTCTAGGAACCTCTCTAGGTAGTTTTTTTTAAGACATTCCTCATCCTTTCTAGGTAGTCTTTTCTAAGACATATCTCCGCCTTTTTAGGTAATCTTCTTTAACACATTTATCCAATATATTCTAATACATCTTTTGCCCTTTCAAGAAGTTTTTTATCCAGTCTTCTCTAAGACAATTCTTCCCGAGCTTTGTCCAAAGCCTAATCTCCTTTACATCAGTCAATGATCTACCCGATTCAGGAACCTCTCCAGGTAGTCTTCTATAAGACATTACATCATTTTGATGAATCTCTCCTTCAGATACAATCAATGTAGTCTGAAAAGCATATGCTTTAGACAAACACCCGGATGGCATTTTTAAGCCCATCTCCAAAAAGCACTTCTGCTTGCACCTGCGAGTGCAAATTTTGTGGTACTCAAGTGTTCAATCATCTTCCACCTTCCGATTCCAATAGGCATACAGGCCAATCTACATCCTCAGGTTTAAGAAGATTGAACAGGGGCAGCTGTCATACCCCAAAATTTGCCCACACTTTTTAAAAATTAAAAAAAAAACAATTTCAAAAAATTGAGTTTTATAAAAATTCAGGGTTCATTTACATTGATATCCTATTTTTATAAATATTTGATTTAAAGTCTATTTTAAAAATATAGTAGTTTACTCTTAAATTGCTTATATTTTAATAAATAGAAAATGTTGGTCGATGCTTCATATACTTTCAATTGGCTTTTTATTTCAAATAAATAACATAGCACGATTGGTAAGAATGAAAGGCTTGCAAACAGAAGGTCACAGGTTCAACTCCCGCTTGGTGCATTTCTATGTTTTTAAACTTTTTTTATAATCTTTTTTTACACTTGGACGCACCTGGACACAAGTACGTCCAGGTTCTTAATCTTGGGGACCAAGACGGTCCATGGGCCTTTGGGTTGGATCTTTTCCTTTTTAGGATTATTTTGACCTAGTTCTCAGTCTATAAATAGTGGCTCTCCACTCTCTCATTTTCATCAACAACTTCTCTAACCCTGATCATCAACAATTTCATCAACAATTATTTACAAACTTCTCACAATTTCCACTCACACTGCTGTCAACAATTTTTCAACTTTTTAGTTTTTCAACTTTTTTTATAAAACTCGTTTTCAAAACTTTTCGTTTTGGCCAGTGATGACACCCGATCTGAGGCCTCCCTTTTTTCAAAATGATTTTTATAATGTTCTTGGCCGATGATTTTAATATGAGGCCACTCAATTTTAAATTGTTTCGGTTTTCAACCAGATGATGAAAATTAATTGATGGTTCCTTTTTTAAAATTTATATTTTCATTCTCTCATTTGTTCGTACATACTTTTCCTTAATCGAGAACTTTTTTTTTTTACGGCAAACTTCCACGCACAAAGCATCTTCTAAGCTTTTGTGGTAGTTTGCTTTTGTTTTAAGCCATATGATAACTTTTATTGATAATATCCTTTGAAAATCTTCTGTAGAAGTCTATACACGACATTCACTAATATTCACATACACATACATAACTATAACCTTGTATATACTTTCGTGAACTTTTTTTAATCATCAAATAAACACACATGTAAAAAAGAAACTCACCATGTCATAATATAATTTATTTATTTTTCATTACTGTTGTCACTTAGAACTCATCTTAAATCCAACCAGTCAAAGATAAAGTTCCAAACCTTTAATAACAAATAAACACCATTACAATATCAATCTTCAATCAAAATTGAAAGCATGTATTTTCTCTGTTACTGTTATTATTTCTTTTCATTCTTTTTACAGATTTTCAAAGAAAGGCATATACAAAGAGGAAATTCAGAAAAATGCCAACACATGGTTTTGATGGTCGGCTGAACTGTGCTCATCACCAGCCACTACGCGAAGCCCATTGCGAAGCCCCTCCGTCACGAGCACGTCTCCGTCAACGACCCACGGCCTGCATGCTCAGCCCCCACCGCGAATCACCGACGAGACAAAACCAACAAGTTCAACTCAGCCCAACCGCGTCAAACGCTTCCGCCGGAAACAGCCAATAGGTCGCAAGTCACTGCTTCAGCGTGCAGCAGATCGTGCACGTCACCATCCGATTTCAAATCGGCATCAACAAAGCGAAATCGGTAATCTATCATCTTTCCGATCTTGCTGTTAAATTACTATTGCTATTTGTTTAAATAAGATTGCTGTTATTTGCTGTGTTCATAGAGAGGGTAATCGATTGAGAGTTGGAGTTGAGTATTTGTTATACTGCAAGCTTTGAATGGAGAGTTTGATTAATTTGTGCCGAGATTGGAGTGAGAGATGAACAGAGTTTTGAGTTTTGTTGCTACAGTGTTCAAAGAAGGTACATGGTTGAATAGAGAGAGCTGAGAAAGCGTGAAAAAGAATTGAAGAAGGTGGAGGGCGTTTTGTTTGATTTAGCCTCTAGGGTTTTTTTCTTGTAAATTATGCTTGGGCCTCTTATTCATGAGCCCATTCTGTTTTCCTATTATCACTTTTCTCGATTTAAACCCCCCTGGGCTTTTGGCTTGTTCATTCTGGGCCAAACATAGGGCCCATCGATTCTGTTTTAATTGTGCCCTCTCTTTGAACTGTATTTTTAGTTTGTTTGTTAGTCTTGATTTTATTTTAATGATTCAAAATAAAAAAATTAGACTATTTAGTTTCATATAACAAAAAAAAAACACCAAAAAGACACGTTAGTTATTTGTTAATATTCTCTTGTGAATTTCATATTTTTTAGATAAGATTTTTATTAAAATTGTTATTATTTTTTTATTCACACATCATATCCGTTGCTAACTTTTTTTTGTTTTTTGTGAGGAACTACCATCTTGGGCATTGTGCTGTTTCACGGACATTTACAAGTTGTCTCTTTGATTTCTGTATATATGTCCGTTTTAATTTTCATTTGGTTTGTAATAATTTTATCCCCGTTGGTTTTTATTGTAAATCCCCTTCCCCGAAGCCCTGTAATAGTTAGGTTTTATTTCCGCTTTTATTTTCTGTAAATATATTAATTGCTAGTAATTAGGATTGTATGGCAAGATAAAAACAAACCGCTAGTTAACCTAATATAAGATAACATACTTGAATCTAACACACTCGCACACACTATGTTTTTTTTTTTTTTTCAAACAAAACAAGAGCTAAGCAAACTAAGAGCCCGTAGATAACTACGGATGAAAAGGGTGCTAACACCTTCCCTTTTCATAACTTACCCCCGAACTCAAGTCTTTTCTTAAAAAGGTTTTTTCCTGTACTTTTATGCCTTTCCATAATTGGACGAAATAAAAAGTCGGTGGCGACTCTTGCTCACCGCAACATTTGTTTGCGACATTTTTTTAAAAAAGTCAGTTCTCCCACCGAGTTACAACAATCATCAATCATCACCATCATCACACATCGTACATCTATCATCATTGCACACCATGTAATAAATTGCTAAAACAACTCAACAGTAAAGTCACAAAGCATATATTATTTACGACATGTTATATACCAACATCACTCATTGGATATCATAATCCCATCACCAACATAAATACATGCATCAATAGTCATATGAATAAGCACATATACATTTTACCATGTTTCAATTCATCAACAATTAATTCGAGTATTTAAAGTAAAGTCGGCTACTGCCCATTTCATCACTTTATCAAATAAAGCATCTAATTAGCTTCGCAACGCCCAAAACGGCACATAAAACAGATACACGGATCAAAAGTTATGGTTTTGTAAAAATAAAACATTTTTAGAAAAATGCTGCAGAACCCGGGTTGTCCCTACGTGGGAACCGGTTCCTGGCTGCATCCAAAATCACGCCTCTGATTTTTACTATGGGGAACCGGGTTGTCCCTACATGGGAACCGGTTCCCAGCTACCCAGAATCCACACGCTCTGTTTTTTATAAGGGGGAACCGGTTCGTCCCACATGGGAACCGGTTCCTACATACCTGCACAGCCAAATTCACCATTTTGACAGCATTTACCCTATCCCATTTCCCCAATTTCAGGTACATACGAACATAGCACACAAATACCATCAATTTTCACATCATCACATATTTCAGACAAGTTTTATACAAGTATTAACAGCATATAACATGAGTATTAACAGAATCATGTAATTCATACAAATTCATCAAAACCTAACAATTCCCAAACCCGGCACGTACGATTAAAATAGATAACAATCCTAATCAATCCTACTACCTACAATCGCATAAGGATTACTAACCCGAAGAATCCCCCCTTACCTCAGAGTCGAATCTTCGAAGGTCTTCTTCCCCTTTGGCTCTTCTCTCTTTCACGTGTTCTTCCTTTCTCAGAGTCTGTCTCCTTTTCTTCTCCTCCTCTCCCAATTCCTTTTATTTTATGAAAAATAAAATAAAATATTATAATGGGCTTGCTTAGCTAACACCCCCTTACTGCTAACCACCACTCTAGGCCCAATGCCAATATTTCATCATTTTCCAAATAATTCCCAAAAATTATTAATTCTAATAATTTAATTAAAAATAATAATAATTAAATTAATAAACAAGAATTAACGGGGTGTTACACTTTCTCGTAGGGCCCTCTCAAATTAGCTTGAACCCTTCTATTTAGCATAATTGAACACCTTGGGCACATCAGCATTTTTCCACCATTTTTCTCATGACAATTCCAGAGATAATCTTTCAGACTCTCCCCTCTTGGTGGGATTTCGATGTTTCCTTTCTCCCTTATCAGCCACTTTTCTAGTTCTTCTATTTCAGATAAAGGTCGCCTAACATTGACCATGTTAACAACTGCCGGAGGAGCTTCAAAAATCTGTATCTGCTGAAGTTTCGCCCTGAGGTCTTCAGTGGCCTCGCTAGTTTTCCCTTTCAGATCTTCCGTCATCTCTGCATCAAAGGACTCTTCAATATCAGTATTGAAGACTGTATTGTCATTTAGGCCTTCAATAGCCTGCTTTCCAGTTGAAATTGTCTCCGATTCAGCAACATCAATTTCAGATACTTCCACCATGTTGACGTCAAGTGGTTCACACAGGTTAGTGTCAGCAATACTCAAAGGGTCTGTGTCAACCTTCATATGATTCTTGGCTTTATCAGCGAATTTCAGACGTCCATCCTTGATAGCATTCTGAATTAGATCCCTGAAAAGAAAACATTGTGAAGTTTTATGGCCTAAGAAACCGTGATATTTGCAAAAACCTCGCCTCTTCCGTTGTTCTAACGGAGGAATTTTGGAATTGGGAGGCACTATCATCTGGCCATCTTTTACTAACAAATCAAATATTTCGTCACATTTAGTGACGTCAAATGTATAAGTTTTCTTAGGAAATCTATCGCTTTTATCATTCTCTACTGGATTTTTTCCATTAGAAGGGGTGAGCAATTTGCAAGAATAAGGCGGTGCTTCTTTTAATTCAGCTAGATCTATTTCGACCTTTTCCACGCTGTATGAATCTTCGAAAGATTCGCCGTCAACGTCTTCAGCTTCAATATATGCTACCCTCTCCTTCTTGTAACTTTTATTTGCTCTGGCCTTTTCTGCTTTTAGTCGTTCGACTTGTCGAACCCTGTCTGCCAATTGGGCCATATCCCTTAGGTATTGGGTATCTAGTTTCTTTCTGATTGAATAATCTAGACCGCCTGCAGCCATTTCGACTAATTCGTGTTCTGGGACAACCGTGAAGCATCTTGATTTCATCAAACGGAACCTGTTTAAGTAATCATCTATAGACTCTGTGAATTTCCTCTTGATGCTAGCCAATTCTTTCAGACTTATATTGGTTTGACCCATATAGAATTGTTCATGGAATAATCTCTCCAAGTGTGCCCATGCGTCTATGGAATTTGGGGGTAAGGTAGTGAACCAAACAAAAGCATTTTTTGTTAGCGAACTAGGGAAGTATTTAATTCTTAAATCCTCGTTCCCTGCTAGATCCTCTGCTTCCGTCAAATATCTGGCTATGTGTTCCACCGTTGACTCACTAGTGTCCCCTGAAAACTTCGTAAATTTGGGTACCTTGGTACCTCTTGGTAATTCTGTTTGCATAATGTATTCAGGTTTGGGGGACGTATAGTTTGGGCGTCGAAGTCCAGTATTAAGGCCATTGTTAGCCATTATTCTGTCTATCATGGCAGTAAGATTGTTTTCGGTCGCCAAATTGTCTCTCCTAACCCTATGCACAACTTTGTCAGGATGTTCGTCTCTTCCCACTACAACTACTTTAGGCTGTTGCTGGGGAATTGCTTGTCGACCAACGTTGGTCGTTTGATTTTGAGTTTCTAAATATACCACTTGGTTTCGTCTGACTGGCGCTGGCCTAGATGGGGGCACTGCGGTTCAAACTTGTTCTAGAACTGGGTCCCCTTCCTGATAGGTTGATTGGTTGTTTCTTCGCCTGTTTTGCGGGACTCCGAAAAAATCCGCCATTCGTCCTATTTGTGACGATATTTTTTGGTATGTCTCTACATTCTCTTGGTTAGTCCTGGCAATGTTTGTTTCTAACGGATTAAAGATCGACCCCAATTCTTTAGCAAGGACCCCTAACATATCATGGTTACTTGCGTCCATTTCCTGTCGAAATGCCGCTTGACTACTGGTAGTTAAGGGAGGTATTTGGGCAGAGAAACAAGTGTTTTATGCGCTTCGACCTATCGAACCGACATTAGGCGAAAACGCCGTTGGGTTAGGCGCAGTGTATGTAGGCCATGTTCCTCGTAATACTACCATGTATGAATATGGCATTCCAAATGGGTTGTTGGGTCTCCAACCTTCGAAAGCGGATGATGGTCCTGGGGTAAATAATTGACTTGCGGCGTTTGTCGAGAAAGGTGGTATCTTGCTTGCGCCTGTGAGTGGAGGCACGGTAGTCGAACTCGAGACTGGAACAGTCCCTGTCATCCCTGAAGTATTTTCGGGTACAACCTGTGAACTACCTATGGGTGCAGATCCTGTCGAAACCAGTATATCCTGCGCCTCTTGAGTAGAATTCGAAACGTGCGTAGAATTTGCCGCTACTGTTCCTGACCCCTGTGGGGGATCTTGATCTCCCCCTCCACTGGCCGCATTGACCATTTTCTTGTTGTACCTTCGTTTAGGAATCGGCTGTGCATTGTTGGTTAATTTACCGTTCCTAAGGTTCATACAAGGTCTTGATATTTTCTACACAAAACAAAACAACCAATTAATAACAATCTGTTTGACACTGTCCCACCGGGCGTGCCAATTTGTTTACGGTGATTTCCGGTAAACAACCGCTAGTCCTCCAAACTATAAAATATACTTTGGTTACTCGTAGGATCGACTAGATTGATCCTAGGACATAGTCAAACAATTGTCTTTTGATATGATTTGGTTCATGTTTGTTTTGGCTTCAAGAAAACTTGTTTGTGAGGTATGACTATTAACTTGAAACAACACTTGTTATACATGTAAACGTGACTTTCGACAAAGAAAACATAAATAAAAGCGTGTAAATTGCAGAAATGTAAAGTGCAAGAATATAACGTGCTCGAATGTTAAATGCAGGAAAGTAAAGTTGCTTCGAAATGAAAGTTAAACAAAGAAAATAAAAGGAATTGAAAAGATACTTGAATAAAGAAAGATACAAATGTATTTAAAATGGTGTTGGTGTCATACGTACATTTCTCAGCGAACTCGTTCTTTAAACACTTGATACTTGAGTGATTTGTGAGTAATTTGTACAAAATGAACACACGGAATCCTAACATTAAGACCCTTATTTATACTAATTTCGACCCTAACAGTCCTACACTAATCTGATGCCACGTTGCTTACAAGAATCCCTGGGATGCCATCTGTCCTTGTTCGGTTACACAGACTATTTAGAAATTCAAATCCTCCCGCCTGAATCCTCTTTCGACGCGTGGCAACGTGATCAGAACCGAGAATGTCACGAAAACATGTTAAGCTTCAGTACCCTTCGTATTTCGCAAAACGTTTAAGTCTTTAAAGATAATTCACTTCGAATTAGCTCCGATTCTAACCATCTTCACTCCAACTCAAACCACATCCTCGAAACATGGCCATCAGTAGCCACTTTTTTTAATCTCAAAAATGGTCATCAGTAACCATCTTTCCTCGAATTCTAATTCTTCAAAGAATGTTTCCTCTAAACGAAATCTCCAGCCAACAGTGACATGCGTGCGAAATAGTGTCGGCGCTTCCTCGTTTTCTAATCGATTGTATGCAGGAGTTAGTTTGAGATAAGTGGGGGAGAAGCTTTGCTTCTCGGATATCTTCCAGTTGTAAGATGTTGGTTCAATATGCCGTTGATGGCGACAGTGCAAGTATTGTTGAAGTTCCGTTGGTTCCCGAATCCGAAGGTAACATGGATTCGAGATTTTGTTTGTTAATCAAGTTGGAGCGCCTTGAGGAGAATGATCAGGCATTATTGATGGTTACTTCTCGAAGAACGAAGAGCAATGTAACGATTGTTGATACACAAGTAGAGTGTAATTCCCTGATATTTTCTGAATGTGATTGTTAAGTGAAAAGGATAATTTTAGAAGATGGAATTTAGAAAGTTGCGATGTTCCAGCGCTGCTGGTGAACTGTGAAGTTATCAGATTGAGTAGTCGCGCGTATGATGTCGACGTTTGAACGGTAGCGAAGTGACAGATTATAATATCTATGATATTTTTATTCTATTTTAAAATATAATATATTATCTAAAATTATAATTATTATAACATATTAAGATAAAATAAATTTAATTTATGATAAATGAAAATGTAACAAAATATTTTATTCATTTAATCGTATTTACATTATAATATATATAGTAAGTTATTAATTGAAATTTATATAATTAAATCAATAATCATAAAAAAATGGTACAAAATGATCCTCCAATATAAATAAATTAAATGAACTTTAATATAAATACTAATAGAATGAAGTATAAAATAATACGGGTCAAATACATTAAAAATTAAAGATTATGAAAGATAATGTATTATAAATAAAAATTGGTAAGATTATAAAGTATAGTATTGTGATCTAGAATAAATACATAAGTAATGTATGAATTAAATATTATCAAAATTGTATGATAATATGAAGTAATCTTAATTATTTTATGATCACAAAAATAAAACTAATATATAATTATTGATTCAAGTATGAAAATTATATATATTTAAAATTTTAATAAATTTTATTCTCTCTAAATATGAAAAATTTATGCATCATAAAAAATAAAGTTATTGAAAAAAATAATTAAATAATAACGGCAACAAGTTTACTATTGACTCAATTATTTTTGTAAATAATATCAAAAAATATTTATATAAGAAAAAAATAATATTATTATTCAAAAATAATATTTATATATGAAATATGCTTAATTTTTATATGCTCACAAAAATAAAACTAATATATAATTATTGATTCAAACATGAAAAATATATTAATTTAAAATTTTAATAAATTTTACTTTCTCTTGATTTGAAAATTTTATCCAATGAAAAAAATAAGTTATTGGTGAAAAAATGATAAAATAGTAAACTTCTTCTTGTTTTTTATAGGAAAAAATAATATTACGGAATCAAATAAAATTTATTTTTTGGAAAAGTTATAGGCAACGGTTTATTACATTTTAAAAACATATGCGTGTAATGGACAAGTACCCATACGAACGCACGGGTATCCGTACTTTAGGGTGGCAAAACAAGTCGGTCGCCCCGCCTTATGTCTGTAAAAAAAAGAACGGGGCGGGCAAGCCCACCAAATAGAAATGGGCATGGAAATCTAGGTCGTCCCGCCAAGGTGGCGGGTTGGGGGCGGTTGGTTTGCACGTATATTTTTTTCTTTATTTTTTTAATAGATTAATTTTATTTTTTTTACATTTCAATTAGATTTTCAACAATTTTCTATAAAACATTTTTTAATAAATTTTACTTAAAAATATTGCATACATTCACAAATAAATAAATAAAATAAAATCATCAGAGTTGTTATTACTAGAACTAACTAAAAAAGACGGATTTAAGGAGGGGCGGGCTGAACGAATAAGCTAGGTGGATTTTGGAAGGCGGCGGACTTTGGCTGGGCGGGCATTGGCGAGTGGCGGGCTTTGGTGGGGCGGATATTGGTGGGTGGCGGGCCCAAAATCTCAACCCAAACCGCCACTGCTTCTGCTTCTGATCTCAAGTTCTTTTGATGCTTCATAGACCATGTTTTGATTCTGCTTGACCATCTTCTGATGTCTTGCGAGAGCATGTTCTGGTGTTGCATTCCTGAACCTTCTGAGTCAGTGCTTCTTAGCGCTGAATTGTGCATACTCCTTATATGTTTCCTGAAATGGAAAATGCATTGGATTAGAGTACCACATTGTCTTATACAAAATTCATATACATTGTTATCATTAAAACAAGAATATTGATCAGAACAAATCTTGTTCAAACAATCTCCCCCTTTTTGATGATGACAAAAACATATATAATTGATATGAATTTGCAAACAGAATATCAGATGACAAAAGACAATTTCACAGAGTGTGTGAATATGTCTCCCCCTGATATTAACAATCTCCCCCTGAAATAAATACTAGAAGAATTTATAAATAAAAGACTTCCCTGAGTATTTTTCATTTCAGCAGAGACTTAGACTTTGCCTAGAACTTCAGAATATTCAGAGCTTCTGCTTCTTGCTTCCATAGGACAGCTTCAGAGCTTTGAATTTCTTCTTAGTTGTCATAGCATGCTTGATTGAATTAGAACATTCATGAATGTATCAGAGCATCATCAGAGCATCTTTACATCCTGAAATGTTTCAGAACATACTAGACAAAAAATATCAGAACATGAATGTATCAGAGCATAACGTGAATGTGTCAGTGCATTCTTGATAACTATCATGTATCAGAGCATTCTTAATGAATAGCATATATCAGAGCATATAAGATGAAGAAAATGTGTCAGAGCATATTTTCAACCGAGAACATCAGAGCATTCTACGAATGACTGTCAGAACATTCTTCTTCTTGCTTCTGATCTTGAAGCTTCATAGCACTCAGCTTGCTTCAATTTTTCAAGAACATGCTTCATTATAAAATTGCCTTTCCTCATGTATTTGCTTCTCATGTTGAGCTTTTTTAGAATGTCTTCAATCCTGAAAAAATCTCAAAGACATAGAACTTGCAAATAATGTTAGGAATGTTGAGACTTAATCCCAGCAACTGATATAATAAATCAAATCAATTATCATGTTTCTCCCCCTTTTTGTCATAACATCAAAAAGCATTAAAAAGATTCAGATGATAAAACAACATAAAGTGAAGAAGATAATATTTTATTTATTAACAAAATATATCAGAAGAATACAAGATGGATAGAAGCAGATGCAAGAAACAGATGCAAGAATCAAGAAAACATCTAAGACTAAGACACACTACGACTAGCCTAGCTTGGAAGCTATCTTGGCCAGAAGGTTTTGAATCTCATCAGTGCTTTCTGTCTGCGTCTTCATAAAAGATCTGAACTCATTGTGAGTTTACTCATGCTTGTCCAGACGAGAAGCAAGATCAGCTTGATTCTGTTGAAGAGCCTTCATGGTGTTCATCAGAACATAAGGTCCAGCAGAAGAAGCATCAAAGCTATTGTCCATAAGAGGAGTCTCAGCAGCAGCATCGACCATGAGAACATCAACTTGATTTTCCTGAAGAGGAGATTGTATAGCAGGATGATTCTCTATGGCTTGTTTCTCAGCATCAGCTTCTGCCTCAGAAGCATCTTCAGCAAACATAGGAGAAGGGATTTCAGAATCTGAATTCTCTAGAGTCAGAAGAATTTCAGCCAAATTCTTTGGAGGTGTAGGAGCAGAAGGTTCTGATGGGTATTCAACTTCTGGATATACCATATTTGGTGCCTTAGCAGAGGGATTGTCCCTTAACCACTTGAATAAGAACATAAAATCTCAAGTCAGAACGTGGAGAGAAGGCTTCCATACAACCATAGCAAGAGGATGCACCTCTTCAAGCTCGTCAACAAATTCTTTCTCTTCAAGATATTTCCAACTCCTGATGGGGTGATAGTACTTACCATCATCTAACTCCAAAAAGTAGTCAGAAGATCCAGTACTTTCAGCCAAGCATCTCTTCTGGATGTTCAGAAAATCAGTCTGAATATCCTTCTTAAAGACTTTCCACAACATGCGAAGAACAACATGATCCATCTTGGACTCATGAGCAAATTTCAGAGTCTCCAATCCAGTTCTGACCTTATACATCAACAAGTCATAGCAAGCATTAATAAATGGTTCAGGAGGATTGAAAGTGAAAAATAATCAGGGTAAAGAAGACTATAGGGTTTTGATTCTCTTGAGAACAAAGCAGGGGTGGTAGAAGATGAAGAATCTGTGGTGGAGGTGGTTGAGAGAATATTTTCAGAAGGAAGATAAGGAGAGATAGCATTTTGTGGTTGAGGGTTTAGAACAGATGTAGAAAGAAGTGGTTGTTTTTTGTTTGTGGTTATGAAAGAAGATGGAGTGACAGAAGGAGGAGGCTTTTTCTGAGGGGGACGGTCAGAAGAATGGTAAATTTTATGAATGAGCTTCTCAAGCTGCTCATCAGTTCTTTTAGGTTTGAGAGACTCTCTGGGTTTCTTCTGCTTCTTTGCTTGCTTAGAATCAGGGCCTTCTTCTGTGCTCTTTCTCTTCAGTTTCTTTTCTTTCTTCTTCTGTTCCTTCTTTCTTAACTCATCCAAAGATGGGAGAGTTCTTCCTCGAATCCATGCAGGATCAACAGAAGTTTGAGCTTTAACGCATGACTTCAGATAGCGTTTAACAGATTTGTCTAGCTCCTCTTTGAACATATGAGAAAAACCCACAACAGGAGTTCTTCTAGTCAGAATATCTAGAAACATTGTTGAAGGAGTGGTCACTTCTTTAACCAGCTGCATCCTTTTTAGAGTCTGAGCATTCAGAATAACCCCTTGGATGGTATTCAAGTTTTTAGATGGGCCAACTGTTCTCAGAACATCTATCAAGCCACTCTCAATCAGAATATCTGAAACCATCCTTCCAAGAGGAATAGTATTCTTCTTGAGTTTGGGATTCTTCTGACGTTCTTCATCTCTTGATTCTTCAATATTAGTCTTCAGATGTTGAAAAAGAATGTGTGGTAGATTAACTCTCATTCCTTTTTCAATGCAGAATAATATATACTTTTGATCCTGATTGACATAAGTAGCAGCGCTTGATGATTTTCTGTGATAGAGAGATCCCAGAATGATCTCAGCCCATACTCTGTAGGAAGGCTTCAAGGCAGTAGTGAAAGTAGAAGCGATACCAGAAGTAAATAACTCTCGATCAACTTTCTCCCAATCAGTTCTTCCATGAAAAGCACCAGTGATTCCATCCAAACCATCAAGACCATACCGTTTCCTTATCAGTTTATCAATCACAACAACTTCATGCCCTAGCACAAAGGAGATGATGGCAGTTGAAGTAACCGTTGCATGTGTCCAGAAATCCTTAACCAATATAGGATAAACTGCTCCAATCAACCTTTCAAAGTAGTTTGACCATTCTTGTACCAGCATAGCAGTTTTGGTTTTGAAATTATGTGCCATAAGATTTTCAAAATCCACCAATGTTTCGCAGAGAACCTCCATTTCATTAAAAGGAATCGAACAAGACTTCAAAGGAGTAAATGCAGATCGCTTTTGTTGAACTTGATGTTGCATTGATACCTTGCATTGAACATTCGAAGATGAAGCCATGGATTCACACTGAGATTCAGGTTTAGTAATTAAGGTTTATGCAAAATGAGAGAGATGTAAAGAGATGAAATGTTATGAAGATGACTTTATATAGGCACGGATTTGAAATGAAATTCAATATGTTTCTGAATGAACAGGATTATAGAAAATCAAATGCATTTAATGTTGAGTGACGTTAAGGCAAAACGTGATATTTGAAATGATTTGCACAGTTACCTAGGGCGGCGTCTCATCAACTACACGCATGCTTGTCCCTTTAGAGTGAACACGTGTTCATCTTTTGGAATAGCTAGTGACAGCTGTTTTGCTTTAAAAGAGATTCTGAATCAACTTAGACATATGAAACGTTAGCTATAACAGAATCAGAATATCTAACTGACTAACCATCAGAACTTCTTATAAAAAAAACTTATCATTTCAAATCTAGTCCATATATCAGAACTTCTCATCCTTTCATTCTGGGCATAAATTCATACTGAGATTCTTCATAATGAACTTAAACCTATCTTCAGCAAGGGGTTTTGTAAAGATATCAGCCCATTGATGGTCTGTATCAACAAATTTTAAAGATAAAACACCCTTCTGAACATAGTCCCTAATGAAATGATGTTTAATCTCAATATGTTTAGCTTTGGAATGTAAGATTGGATTCTTAGATAAACATATAGCAGAAGTATTATCACAGAAGATAGGAATGTTACTCTTATATATCTGATAATCGTCTAGCTGACTCTTCATCCAGAGCATCTGTGTACTACATCCAGCAGCAGTCACATATTCTGCTTCTGTTGTAGAGAGGGCAATGGTAGCTTGCTTCTTGCTGTACCAGGAGATCAGGTGACTTCCAAGAAATTGACAACCTCCAGAAGTACTTTTCCTTTCAATTCTATCTCTGGCGTAATCAGCATCACAAAATCCTACTAAGTTGTATTCTTTAGATCTTCTATAGACTAAACCAACATTAGTAGAACCTTTCAAATACCTCAGAATTCTCTTAACAGCTGTTAAGTGAGATTCTCTAGGATCTGATTGGAATCTTGCACACAGACAAACACTGAATAAAATATCAGGTCTAGAAGCAGTAAGATATAGAAGAGATCCAATCATACCTCTGTAGAGCTTCTGATCTACCTTCTTACTTACCTCATCCTTACCTAGGACACACGTTGGGTGCATAGGAGTTTTTGCTTCTTTGCTTTCTGAAAGATTAAACTTCTTCAGAAGTTCTTTCACGTACTTGGTTTGATGAACATATGTTCCATCAGAAGTTTGATTGATCTGGATCCCAAGGAAGTACTTGAGTTCTCCCATCATGCTCATTTCAAACTCAGCCTGCATAGACTTAGCAAACTCCTTTCCAAGTGTAGCATTAGAGGTTCCAAAGATAATATCATCAACATAAATTTGGCAAATTAAAATATCTTTTTTAAAGGTTTTACAAAATAGAGTAGTATCCACTTTCCCTCTAGTGAAACCATTATCCAGAAGGAAAGAACTTAATCTTTCATACCAAGCTCTAGGAGCTTGCTTCAGGCCATATAACGATTTCTTTAATTTGAAAACATGTTCTGGAGACTTAGAGTCTTCAAAACCAGGAGGTTGGTGGACATATACTTCCTCATCTATATAACCATTTAAGAAGGCACTCTTAACATCCATCTGATATAGAGTGATGTTATGTTGAGTGGCAAAAGAAATTAACAAGCGAATAGATTCTAACCTGGCCACTGGTGCAAAGGTTTCTGTATAGTCTATGCCTTCTTGCTGACTATAGCCCTGAGCAACCAGTCTGGCTTTGTTTCTTACAACTTCTCCTTTTTCGCTTAGCTTGTTTCTGAAGACCCACTTGGTTCCAATGATGTTGAATCCTTTTGGTCTAGGAACAAGATCCCATATGTCATTCCTTGTAAACTGATTGAGTTCTTCTTGCATGGCAATTATCCAGTCATCATCCTTCAGAGCTTGATCAACAGAAGTTGGCTCGATAAGAGATACTAGACCAAATTGACATTCTGCATTGTTCTTAAGGAATGATCTGGTTCTGATAGGATCTTCTTTCTTCCCAAGGATAACATCTTCTGAGTGAGCAGAGGTGAGTCTAGAAGATCTTCTGATAGTTGGTTCTTCAGAAATTCTGAGATTTTCTAATGATGCAGCAACTTGATCTTCTGACACTTTGCTTCTGGGTTCTTCAGCTTCTGAGTTAGAGACTTCAATATCTGCAAAATTCTCAAACTTCTTTGGCTTTTCAAGACCAAGCTTATCATCAAATCTGATATTGATTGATTCTTCAACAATCAATATTTCAGTATTGTATACTCTGTAGCCTTTTGAGCGTTCAGAATATCCAAGAAGGAAACACTTCTGTGCCTTAGAATCAAACTTACTCAGATGATCTTTAGTGTTCAGAATATAACATATACATCCAAAAGGATGAAAATAAGAAATGTTGGGCTTTCTGTTCTTCCACAATTCATAAGGAGTCTTATTAAGAATATGTCTTATGGAGATTCTATTCTGAATATAACATGCAGTATTTATTGCTTCTGCCCAGAAATGCTTAGCCATATTGGTCTCGTTGATCATGGTTCTGGCCATTTCTTGTAGAGTCCTATTCTTTCGCTCTACAACTTCATTTTGCTGTGGAGTTCTAGGGCAAGAGAAATCATGGGCAATACCATTTTCTTTGAAATAAATCTCAAAGAATCTGTTCTCAAATTCGCCACCATGATCACTTCTGACCTTTATGATTTTACACTCTTTCTCAGATTGAATCTGAGTGCAGAAGTCAAAGAATACTGTATGAGACTCATCCTTGTGTTTCAAGAACTTTACCCATGTCCATCTGCTATAATCATCTACGATGAATAATCCATATTTCTTCCCTCTGACAGATGTTGTTTTGACTGGTCCAAACAGATCAATGTGTAGAAGTTCTAGCGGCCTAGAGGAAGAAACAACATTCTTAGATTTGAATGCAGATTTGGAAAACTTCCCTTTCTGACATGCTTCGCAAAGAGCATCTGATTTATATTTCAGATTAGGGAGTCCTCTGACTAGATTTAGTTTGTTAATCTGAGAAATCTTTCTCAAACTAGCATGGCCTAATCTTCTGTGCCAGACCCATTGCTCTCCACTAACAGACATAAGACAAGTTACCTTCTGATTCTTAAGATCTTGAAGATCAATCTTGTAAATTTTGTTCTTTCTCTTGCCTGTAAATAGGATTAAGCCATCCTTCTGACTTACAGCTTTGCAGGACTTTTGATTGAAGATAATTTCATAACCATTGTCACTTAATTGACTTATGGACAATAAGTTATGAGCTAATCCATCTACAAGAAGTACATTAGTTATGGAAGGAGAGTTACCAATACTTATGGCTCCTGAGCCAATTATCTTGACCTTCTGATCTCCTCCAAACTTGACTTCACCAGCGGACTTAAGCACCAGGTCTTGGAACATAGACCTTTTTCCCGTCATGTGCCGCGAGCACCCAGAGTCCAGGTACCATGACATGTTTTGCTTTGTCTTCTTTGCTGCCAAGGATATCTGCAACAGAAATGATCTTCTCCTTAGGCACCCACATTTTCTTGGGTACTTTCTTGTTAGTTCTCCTCAAGTTCTGATTGAACTTGAGTTTAGCATGATAAACAACAAGAGGTACAGCATGATATTCCTTAGTATGAGCAACATGATATTTTCTATTTTGTGTCACATGCTTCTTTGTGTGTGTAATGTGACAGCTTTTAGCATGTGAAGTGAGCCTAATATCATGGGAGTGGCCATACTTGAATTGATCATACAATGGCTTGTATGTGATTTTCATATCATCTACAGGTTCAAGTTTGTATGGGGTTTCACCCTCATAACCTATGCCAACTCTCTTGTTTCCACTAACAGCATATATCATAGAGGCAAGTTGACTTCTACCAATACCTCTAGATAAGAACTTCCTGAAACTCAAGTCATATTCTTTAAGAATATTGTTCAAGCTTGGAATATATTTTTCTGAACCAGAAGATGACTCAGCATCTTTGGATAGTTTTAAAAAAATTTCTTTGAGTTCAGAAATTTCTAATTCAAGCTTCTTAGTTTCAGATACAAAGAGCTTTCTCAGTTTTTTGTATTTGATACTAAGCTTAGCCTTGATTTCAAGAATTTCAGCTGAACTGGAAGCTAGCTCATCTCTAGATAGTTCAGAAAATACCTCTTCAGAGTCAGAGTCTGATTCAGATGTAGATTCTGATTCAGCATCCATAGTAGCCATCAGCGCTATGTTGGCTTGCTCGTCTTCAGAGTCTGATTCTGATTCTGATGAATCTAAATCATCCCAAGTTTCCATAAGACCTTTCTTCTTCTGGAACTTCTTCTTGGGTTTCTCCCTCTGAAGCTTTGGACACTCACTCTTGTAATGTCCTGGCTCCTTACACTCAAAGCACGTGACCTTCTTTTTGTCAGATCTTCTGATTCCAGAAGATTCTCCTCTTTCAGGCTTTTTAGAACTTCTGAAGCTCTTGAACTTCATTTTCTTACTCTTCCAGAGTTGGTTTACCCTTCTGGAGATCATGGACAGTTCATCTTCTTCTTTGTCAACTACCTCGAGCCATGCTTTTCTCTGCTTTTACTGACTTTGCCTTTTGTAGCTTCTAACATTCCTTTTGTCAGTCAGAGATTAGACTTTATAGTCTGTCATCTAGTACTAACTTCTGATCTCTGATTTTGTGAATACAACGTTTGAATAATCAGAATCAGAGTTACAGCTTGGTGCAGAGCATCTTCTTGTCTTCTGACTTTGAAGTGCTTTAGCGTGATACCATAAGAACTTTAGTGCTTCTGCTTCTGATCTCAAGTTCTTCTGATGCTTCATAGACCATGTTCTGATTCTGCTTGACCATCTTCTAATGTCTTGCGAGAGCATGTTCTGATGTTGCATTCCTGAACCTTTTGAGTTAGTGCGTCTTAGCGCTGAATTGTGCATACTCCTTATATATTTCCTAAAATGGAAAATGCATTGGATTAGAGTACCACATTGTCTTATACAAAATTCATATACATTGTTATCATCAAAACAAGAATATTGATCAGAACAAATCTTGTTCTAACATAGTGTATTAATGATATTATGGATAAAAAATAAAAAAATTATAATTTTGATTATATTAAAGTGGATTAGCAATGATCCTTTTATTTATAATTTGTGTGAGTATATATATATATATATATATATATATATATATATATATATATATATATATATATATATATATATATATATATAGAGGAGGGATCAAATTACACCCGAAGAGTTACACCACGAGTTACACTCGTTCAATAACTACATCTCGAAATAATATTTTTTAAATTCAACCGTTGGATTGAAACATAATATCATATAAATCATTCCTATAAAGTTTGAGCTTAATCTATAATGATTTACTATGTCATTGAATAACATCAAAATTAACGTTATATGAAAACTCATTTTGACGTTAATCTTTGGATATCTTGATGATATAGTAAATCATTATAGATTAAGCTCAAACTTTATAGGTATGATCTATATGATATTATGTTTCAATCCAACGGTTGAATTTAAAAAATATTATTTCGAGACGTAGTTATTGAACGAGTGTAACTCGTGGTGTAACTCTTCGGGTGTAATTTGATCCCTCCTCATATATATATATATATATATATATATATATATATATATATATATATATATATATATATATATATATATATATATATATATATATATATATATATATATATATATTATATTATTATATTATTATAATTATAATTATTATTATTATTACTATTATTATTTATTATATTTATTATTATTATTATTATATTATTATTATTATTATTATTATTATTATTATTATTATTATTATTATTATTATTATTATTATTATTATTATTATTATTATTATTATTATTATTATTATAAAGGGGATAGGGATTTTTGCTCTGGCCTATTTTCATTCCACTATTACCCTTGACTAACTACCATTTTAAAACCTATTACGGTTTATTATGCTTTGCAATTAGTATGGTGACCACTCTCTCAAATAAACTATTCCACTTTGCAGTTTTAAAATTTAACCTTTTCCACCCATTAAATCTCCAACTTCTATCACATATAATTTCTATCGATGAGTGTATATATTTTTGTTTTAAAACCAACCAACCCATGATCACAAAAACTCTATTTTTTTATTCACTTTTCCTTCATTCTCATGCCTGAGACATCTTCACGTCTTCTAAGTAGCAATTGTTTCTCAAGTCCAAATTAACAACAACAACAAAAACTCTACTTAATCTTTTTCTTGATTTCATTTTTTTTTAATTTGACATGTTCAAATTTCTTTGTGAATATGGAGTCCTTTGAAATATTGTATTTTATTGACTCTATTGAAATAGATACTTTTGAAGCCACTATTGAAGAAGCAAGGATGAATAATATTTTCTATTTGTTAATATTATTTGAGGTACAATTAAATTTTAGTATGAAAAATAAGTGTTGTGGGTGTTTTGCTGTATGAAAAATTGATATACGCAATTGATAAATTTAAAAAGTTATAAAGATACTCATCATCTTATTCCTCTTCTTCTCTATTATCTGGTTGCACTCTTATATGTGATTCATTTCCTTCTTTTATATTTTTAATTTTTATTTTAATAGTTGTTATTTGTGATTGTTTGTATACTTTTATGTTCTACTCGAATGTTAATTTGATGTATAACAAATAACATATAAAGAGATGAGTTGGTTTATTTAAGATACATAAATAATTTAAATTAAGATAAAAATTAAATTAAAAATACATTTCATTTATCACATATTTAAGCAATAATTAAGTTAATAAACACAAATACATATTATAAAATTTAAGATACATAAGTAATTTAAATTAAAATAAAAATTAAATTAAAAATATATTTTAGAGAGAGAGAGAAATTAAGATATGTTGAAAGTAAACATTATCATTTTTTTTAATTTTATTAACTATGTTCAAGTAATATCCTTTTTTTAAAGAGACATATGCGAAAAACTTAAAATTGAACATATGAATATGGAAGCTAAGTGAGTTTAGAAGAATTTTTCTTAATTTAAACACATTTGGTGATTAAAAAAATTCATGTAATTAACTCCTCTTTAATACCTATTTATTTGGTTCATTTTTAACTCCTTTTTAATACCTATTTATTTGGTTCATTTTTGGGTGATGTTACTATAGAATTCATCTATTTTGTTTTTAATTTCTATTACAAATTTTTTTTAAATAAATATTTTAAATTAAACTAAAATAAAATAAAAAAATATTTGTGTTTTGACGCTGTGCACATCAAAAAAAGCAGACAAACGGGCACGGGAGTGCCCGTTTGAACGCTAGTATATATATAAAGAGAATAGTGTAGATTTTAACTAGGAATGACAAGCATACTCAAACCTGCGGGACCCATCCGCACCCGAGTCAATGGAATCCAAGTTGACTGTGTTTGGATTCGGGTGTTATCAGATATTTAAGGTGCAGGTTTGGGTAGTGTAAAACCCGCGTCCGAAACCCAAAATCACATTCGCTTATATATATATATATATATATATATATATATATATATATATATATATATATATATATATATATATATATATATTGTGGAAAATTGTAGTGAAAAATGTATTTTATATAATTTTGTTGTGAGTTCGAGTGAAAAAATCCAAACCCAACAGATGTGTGTGTGAGTGTTATTTTGCCACTCATACAATTTTTGGATTTAGGTGGCGATTTCAAGTGCGGATTTAAATAGTGTAAAACTCGTACCCGATCCGACCCGACTTATTGCCAACCTTAATTTTAAGGTTAAAAAAGGAAAAATAATTTAACCGCTTTTAAAATTCCAAAAGGGAGAGAATTTTTTCATAAGCCAGAGAGAGACATTTGTTTCACTTGTTTGTTTAAAATGAATGAATAAAAAACTAGAAATGGGATGGAATCCAAGGAAGAAAGCGGGAGGACACAAAGGTAAGTTGATAGTTTAGTGCGGCGCGAAGAAGAGGTTAAAGGAAGACACGCTTTCTCATTCTTAAAATAAAAGGAAAAATAAAGAGAAAGTTTTATTTTTATACAAAAATAAAGGTTAAAGTTAAGAGCATGGGGGATGGATGTGTGTGGTTTTGTTAGGCGCAGACGACATGATTGATACATATAGAAAACTTAACGAACACCAATTTTGATGTGTGTGGTTTTGTAGGCGCACACGGCATGATTGGTACAGATAGAAAACTTTGTTATTGTTATGTTTTATTTTTTATTTATAACTATTTATATTTATTATATTGTTTAAATATTGTTCTATAAATAAGACTAATCTTTTTGTAGAAATATACCGATAAAATAATATAGAATTGTTCTCATCTTTCTCTTCTTTTTTATCTTCTTTCTTTTTATTTTATAACACGTTATCCGTACGAAATTCTACCAAATTTTAAAAAAATATTGAAGTTTTAACTATTAGAGGTAATATTGATAATTTCTTTTATGCTTTTTTTTATCTTATTAATTTTAAATTTCGATATGATATTATATCTTATTAACTTATGAAGAAGGATAGCAAAATAAATTATTTATATAGTTCTTTGAAAAACTTATTAAACATCCCATAACTTCTTTGAAGGATAACAAAAAAAATATTTATTTCTTATATAGTTGCTGGAGAACATATAAAGTATCCTGAATGGTAGATGAATTTGAAATTATGAATTTATTTTATAGTTCTTGAATAACTGAGGATATAAAAAAATAAAAAATTTGTTCTATAGTTCTTGAATAACTAAAAATTTACAAATACTATTATTTTTATTAATAAAAAAAGATTTGTGATTGAGTTCCTGAAGAGTTGCATAAAAAAAATTGTGATTGAGTTTCTAAATAACTTTGTATAAGATTTGTGATTGAGTTCTTGAAAAATTTCAACAAAAAAAAATATTCTTAGTTCATGAAGAACTAAACATTTACCATACATTGATTTACAAGAGTATTTTAAAATATTCACAATGAATAATATTTTTAAAATGTTCTTAAAAAAGTATATACATCCACAAAAGACTGTTCAAATGTTCTTAAAAAAGTATATACATCCACAAAAGACTCATATTTAAGTAAGAATTGTATATATCACATCTATGATCTAGCTCTAGGAAAAAGAAATTAATAAACGATTGTATCAATAATATTAAAAGAATCCCAGAAGGGTTAAATTAATAAAGCTAAAGTTTCTCGAAAATATTATTATTTATTAAAACATCTCAGAAAGATTATATCAATAATATTAAAAAAAATCTCAGAAGAAAATATTATTATTTTTATTAATAAAATATTTGTGATTGAAATCTTGAATAACTACTTAAAAAAACATTCATGATTGTAAATTTATTAATAGTTAAAAATATATATTTTATAACTAAATGTTATTAATTTGTTATAAATTATTGATTGACAAAATTAATGTGATTAATTTAATATTTATTTTATAACAGAATGTTATAGCTTTGTGACTATTTTATTAAGATTGAAAAGTATTTATTTGATAATTAAAGGTTATCAATTTGTTATCAGTTTGTGTTATTGTTATTAGTGTGTTTTATAAAAAATATAAATAAAATAAATCACCTAAATATAAAATGAATTTTTTTTGTATGTTAGATATTTATTTTTTAATTTTTATATTGTAAAGATAATTCTTAATAGTGATTTGATTGAATAAATTATTTCCTTAAAAATAATGCATATAGTATACGTACATTTTATTTTGTTTAATTTTCTAATGAATGGTGTTTATTAAGTTATAATTCTTGCATAAAATCTTTAGACTTATTTATATTTGTTGAATAATTTTTGTACTCTAATATATATATATATATATATATATATATATATATATATATATATATATATATATATATATATATATATATATATATATATATATATATATATATATATATATAGCGTAAGAAAATGTAGTAATATGATTTAAGTACTACGTGATTATTACCAAAATTTATAAATTTTTTATTTATTTTTATCTAGATGTCAAAATTGTAATTAAATTATATGCCATCAATTTTTAAAAATATAGTTTATATAAATAATTTTATTATTTACTATGGATCGAAACAGATTACAAGAATATAATCATATGTATTAATGTAAACCAAAAGTTTACAGATCACACTTAAGTGAATTGTTGGTAAAATTGGTTTGGTCATCTAGAATGTATTATGATGCAAGAATTAGTTTTGAAGAACCAGAAGTTTCTTCAATCCAATAAATTTGTGTGTTTTCAAAGAAAAATTTGAGAAATTGAGTTTTTGCGACATTAATTGTTGCATCGACTAAAAGATCATGCATACGTTCCTACTCACAACTAGAAGTTTATGAAATTATTTTCTCAACTAATTAGAATAAGATCTTGTTTTCTGGATTTGTTTTTTTGAAATTCCTATATAAGTATCACATATATTATTAAAATTGATATTGAATATCAATGTAATATATATTCATAAAAAGAAAATGGACCTGAAAATCCATTCTTTAGACGTCTAAAGTTAATTATATGGTTTATACTTATGAGATCATCAATTCTAAATTATATATTGAAAACACCCAAAATATGGTATTAAAATATTTATTTGCATCAAGTCAACTAGATACTATATCTTAGTCCTCCCTAATTTATTTTAATACTTTCCATCTAAGTGAATCTTTTGATATGTTATGTATATTCCAATTGCTCTAATATAATACATTAAGATGAGTTATGAAAGAATATTAGAAAAGTATAATTAATATGAATCTCAATTTTTAGGATATAATTTGAGCAAATAATCAAATACTTGATAGGAGCCCAATAGACTGATAACACTTGATAAATTAATCTTTCCAATATTAGAGGGAGGGAATAAGCAGCTGAAATCATGAACAATAAGTTCAAATGAAAAATTTTAAATCTTGATCCTCGTACAAACCAATATGAACCAGAAGTTCAAAAGATTATTCATTTGCAAATTTTATACAACTAATTACATTTGCTAATACTACAATTGAAGTGGATTCTCCTGTTGGATAATCTAATATTTCAAATGAATTGAAACCGTGCATGATGCATGGTAGGAAATTTGTTCCAATATTAATAATCCTCTACCAAGCAAATATGCTAAAATTAAAGATAACCCAAGTGAGGATATAGAAAATATAAAAGAATCTTCAAACATAATAAACATTTAATCTCCATAAGAGATTGATCAGGTACCAGAAACTCGTGAAAATAATGAGATCTCAACAAATTATGTCCAAAATGGAATACAATAGAATCGACACAAAGTCGACATTGATGATTTTTTCGTACAATATAGCGCTAAATGTGATAAATGACAAAGAGGATCATGGTTCAAAGTCTATTAAAGATTGTAGACTAAGTGAGAATTGGCCAAAATAAATATATTCAATTGAATAAGATTTAAACTCACTTTACAAGTGACTCGATTTTGGACCTGTAGTTCGAACACCTCAAGGTGTGAAATCAATCGGATATAAATGAGTTTTTGTGAAAAAGCAAAATAAGAATGGTATAAAGTTTGATTTGTTGCTCAATGATCTTCACAAAGACCTAAGATTGGTTTTGATGAAACATATTCATCTGTAATGGATTCAATTAATTTTTAGATATTTTATTAGCCTTATAGTACATGAAGGGCTTAATATGAACATGATGTATGTTGTAACATCTTATTTATATGGCTCACTTGATAGTGTCATTTACATGAAACTCCCTAAAGGGTTAATATATCAAAGACACATAATTCCGAATATCGAGAAAGCTACTCCATAAAATTGAAAAAATTTATCTATAGGCTGAAACAATATGGACGCATGTGGTATAACCGTCTTAGTGAATATTTACTTAGAGAGGGATATACAAATAACTCCATTTGTCCTTGTATTTTTATAAAAAAGATCAGAAAAAGAATTTGTAATAATAGTTGTCTATGTTGATGACATAAATATTATTGGAACTCCTGAAGAGCTTCCAAAAGCTACAAATTGCCTAAAAAAAGAGTTTAAGATGAAGGACCTAGGAATGACAAAATGATGTATAGGCCTACAAGTTGAGCACTTGAACAATGAAATATTTTTACACCAGGAAGGTTGTATAGAAAAGGTGTTAAAATGCTTCTATATTAACAAATCTATTATGTTGTCTACTCCAATGGTTGTTAGATCATTAGATGTAGTGAAAGATGGTTTTAGGCCTCGAGAAAAGGATGAAGAATTGCTTGTTCCTGAAGTACAATATCTCATTACGATTGGAGCACTGATGTACCTTGCTAATTATACACACCTGATATATCATTTACAGTCAATCTATTAGCAAGATACAATTTCTCACCTACACAAAGACATTGGAACAAAGTCAAACATATACTTCGTTATCTTAGAGGTACAATAGACATGAGCCTTTTGGAAAAACAAATATAACGACCATATATGAAGATAATACTCCATGCATTGCTCAATTGAAAGATCGTTACATTAAAGGAGACTGAACAAAACACATCTCTCTAAAGTTCTTTTTCACTCATTATATGCAGAAGAATGGTGATATAAAGATCCAACAAATATGTTCATGTGATAATCTTGCAGACCTTTTCACAAAGTCACTCCCAAGTTGAACTTTTAATCAACTAGTATAAAATTTTGGTCCTCATCATTGAAGAAATGAACGTTCAGCTGAGGGGAGAAATAAATTTATTTTAAAAGGATATTGTACTCTTTTTTTTCACTACATTTTTTCTCACTTTAACGAGGCATATCCAAAACAAACATCCAAGAGGAGGTGTTATGAATAATTGGATATTTTTTCCCAATGATTTTTTCCCCTTATTTATAACCATTTGTATTTATTATATTGTCTGGATATTGTCCTATAAATATGACTAATCTCTTTGTAGAAATACACCTATGAAATAATACAGAATTGTTCTCATCTTTCTCTTCTCTTTTATCTTCTTTCTCCTTATTTTATAACATTACTTATGTTTAATAGTGTTTTGGTCTTTTTTTATGAGAGAAAGTTTATTTTTTAAATTTATGAAATAATTAATGTATTTGGTTAATATATATATGGATCAGATACACTAATCATTAAATAAATCTAGTTAAGGATTAGAAGAAGTAGTAAAGAGGTAAACATCTACTATCCATACTAGGTAAGGTGTCTGGTGGATAAGATATGGTATTTTTGAAAAAATTATGGGAATGTTACATCAATAAAAAAACTAAAGTTTCTCTCCATAATATATTATTTTAGAATTTAATTGTTAAATTAAAAAAAAATATTATAATAAAAGTTTTAAAATCAAAAGTTTTGCTAAAGGAAACTAAAATATATAATATATTTTATTAATATATGAAAAAATTTATTAAATAATAATAATAATAATAATAATAATAATAATAATAATAATACAACAAATATAGTACGTATATCGAATTTAAATACTTCACCATTTTAGAAGTAACATCTTTTAGAGGTAATAATGAAGATTGACGGAAAATGGAGAAAGATTTCATATAGAAGAAATACCATAACATATGATGACACTTCAAAATACAATGATAAGTTATGAACACTTCAATAAATTTGAATGAATGATTACAATGCTTATTTATATAAGAAGGAGAGTGTGTACTATTTATTCTAGGAGTAATATTCATGATGATAACCTTTAAAAATATCTAACCAACTCCTAACTAACACATGCTAATTAGGAAAAACTTCACTTCTAAGTAACTACCAAGCATACTATAAAAAAACTTCACCAACAAGTTAGTTATTAGCATAACTAACTTGTAACTGATTCTTCTTCTTTCTCATTGAGTGTTATCCCCTCGCCATACAAGTTGGGGGATAAATGCTCATCATTCCTAACTTGGATAACAATAAGTGAAATGGTTGAGGTAAGAGTGATTTGGTAAAGAAATTTGTGGTTTGGTCCTTGGAAGAAACATGCATCAATTTGAGTAAATTCACTTGTAACTTTTCTCTCAAACAAGGTGGCAACCGATCTTCAAGTGTTTAGTGTGCTCATGAAACACGAGATTAGCTGCAATATGAATGACATTATAGTTTTTTTAGTAGAGAATAAGTAGTTTAAAGGAGGAGAATTGTTGTCTTCTAGCCAATACACAAGCCATTAGAGCTCATAAGTTGTTCCACTCAATGCACAATATTCAGCTTTCGAGGAGGATCTGGAAGCAATTAGTTGTTTCTTTGTGCGCTGTGAGATGAGAGACTTACCTAGGAAGAAACATTGTCGTGATATTAATCTTCTAATTTCTACATAACTTGCCCAATCAGCATCTGAAAAACCAACGAGATGAAGTGATGAATCTCTTGGAAAAAATAAACCTTGAGCAAGATATTGTTTGCGATATCAAAGGACTCTGGTTGTCGCATTGAAGTGGATGGTGGTTGGCTTGCTAAAAATTTGGCTAAATTGTTGGGTGATAAATGTGATATTTGTCATATTATTGTCAGGTATAATTGTCTACCAATCAATCTTCTGCATGCAGGTATCTCATAATGTGTAGGGTTGTCATCAGGGAAGAGCTTGATGGAAAAATCTGAAGATGTGATGACAAGTTTTGATCCAAGGAGTCTTATGTCTGATAGCAAGTTTAAGCAATATTTTCTTTGACATAGAGAAATGTCGGTTTTGGAATGGGAAACTTCTAAGCCAATGAAGTAGTTGGCCTAGGTTTTTGATTTTGAATTTGTGGAGTAAGATTGCTTTGATCCTATCAAATTTTTCCAAGGAATTTCCTACAGTGATGATATCATCAACATAAACCAATAGTAAAGTGAACGAGTTGGACTAGCTTTCTTGGTGAACAAGGATTGGTCTGCATTAGCTTGTGTATAACCATTGTTTAGAAGGGTATAGTTGAGCTTCTTGTACCATTTATTGCTAGTTTGCTTAAGACCATGCAATGATTTCTTAAGATTGCATACTTAATTTTCTTTTGGAGTTCTTATGCTAGGAGGAATGACCATGTGCACATCTTCTTAGAGATCGCCATGGAGGAATGCATTATTCAGATCCAATTGCTGAATGAACCAATTTTTGATGTAAGTTATTGCAATGACATGTCTAACATTAGTTAATTTTTCCACTTGTGAGTATGTGTCAAAATACTTCAACCCTTTAATTTGATTGTAACATTTGGCAACCAATATGGCTTTAAACCTCTCCACTGAGCCATCTGCGTGAAACTTGGTGATAACGCGAAAATGTATCACATATTTGGCTTGATTTACATAGATTATTTCCCTATTTTATTTTAATTAAGTTGCTTTATGATGGTATTATGCTGGTATTTTAATGTGTTTTAGAAATTAAATGTTTACGAGGCTCGCTTGAGAAAATGAGTAAAAGGGGAAGAAATGAAGGTATATATATATATATATGTGTGTGTGTGTGTGTGTGTGTGTGTGTGTGTGTGTGTGTGTGTGTGTGTGTGTGTTATGAAAAGAAAAAGAAGATGATGGAGACACCCGACAGGCATAATGGAGACGCCCGTCTCCAATCATTTTGGCCCAAGACCCACGTCTCTACTTCAAGGCAGAAACCACGTCACAATTCTGAGACGCCCGTCTCCCACCTTTTTCTCCACTTAAGACGCACGTCTCAATGACTTCCTCAATTCTCCTATTTTCATGCCACGCTCTAAGTCAAAGTGGGCTACATTTCAGGAAGATTAAGGCCACGATTCAAGGAAATGAAAGTTAGGAGGAAGCACTATATAAAGAATCGGATATTCACGTAAAAGTTGTTGGACCATGCTTAGTCCCAGCCATAGTTTTTCTTCAGCATTTTTATTCCAGCATTTTATTTCCAGCAATTGTTTTCTATTCCGTTCATCTTTTCTCACAACAATTTCTACACCAGAAATTGTTGTGAACTTTTAATTGGATCTAACCTTACGTTAGATCATAGTATTTTAATTCCTTGTTTTTATTATTTGATCGAAGAATTCTAAGAACAGATCCAACCGGCTTGTGGTGGAGTGTTCTCTATTTCAAGATTCAAGAATTAATTCAAGTTATACTTTCAGGTTTTTATTTTTTATTGTTTATTTAATTTATAGTTTTAAATTCCTTGCTTATAAATTATTGAATATGCCTGAATATATTAATTACGATTGTTTAAGCATGTTTAATTTAATAAGTATGTTTGGCTAATTTAATCAGATACCAGTATGTAAAGTAATTTAACCGTAGGGATCCGAAATAAGTTGGCTTAAATATGTTTTATTAAAATTCACTCGTTTCTGGTTTTGTGTCTAATTTAATTTGCTAAAGTTCTAAAATCAACAGAGCGAGAGTTTGAGATTTTAGAATTGATAAAGGTTAAGATCAACAGAGCGAGAGTTTGAGATCTTTAACTGGATAGTAGACATAGAACATTAGTTTTAAGGATGGCGAAAGCGTATTAAAACTAATTAGAATTTATTTATTTTCAAAAAGTGTTTTTAAATCCGATGCGGGACAGCGAGAGCGTACGTTAGGGAATACTAGCATAATCCGAGTCAACAGAGCGAGAGTTTGAGACTAGGAGATTTAAGTAGATAACCTCTTCATGAAATGGGCATTTTATCAATTGTGATGTTTTCAAAAAGCTTTTCTAAATCTAAGGGGATGGCGAGAGCGTACATTATGAGTTAGGATAGTAGTCTAAATCAACAGAGCGAGAGTTTGAGAGGAGAACTTTTAAATAATATAGTTAATAGAGATCTTTAATTAAATAAGAACCATAGCCAATGGAACTTCGGATCACCTAAGTTAGACGAAATACATGCTGATATCCGTTTATTATTATATTCTTAGAATTAAGATTTTAATTTCCCCTTTTAGAAACAACCCAAATATTCTTAGCCTTAGCTTTACATAGTAACCTTATATAATGGTAGATCGATTTATAGTCCATGTGGATTCGATATCTTTTAAAACTACACGACACGACTGTGCACTTGCAGTTATCCCGACTAATAGAGACGCAAAGTCGCGATCACTTGGTTTAGGATATCCACCAGCACCCAATTAGTTTAATGTTTGATGGTAAATCCTTTATGTCCCATGGAGTTGACCTTTCAAGAATTGCAAGTTCAGTTTACATGGCTTGTTTCCAAAAACCAAAATTGTTATCCTTAAAAAAGTATTTTGGATCAGTGATACTATTAAGAGACATAAGAAAATGATTGTGTAATGGATATAACTTTGAATAGGACATGTATTGAGAAAACTAGTATTTTGTACTTGAAGATGAAATACTTGGTGCATCAGTGAACGAATTGCATATGCAGCCTTTGAGATATGATATGGGATGTTTAATTCTGGTGGAATGTTTAATATGGTTAGTTTGTGTGGGTGGAGGCAAGGTGGTCAGGTTATTAGGCACATTAGTCAGGTTATTGTTACCACCGTCAACTGGTGTGGTATTATTTGATGGAGGTGAGTCAGGTGAATGAGGTCTTATTGAGATTGGTGGTATGAAATTATAACTTGGTTCACATGTTCTAGATCTAATCTCACACGTACCATGACCTCAACTCATTTCCTATAAGTAAAGGATCATTTTTCCTTGATTTGCAAGATTGAATAGCCACAAAACATCTGCCATTTTGTCCTATGAATAGCTTAAAAAATCAGAGATTTGATTTCCAAATTGAGCTTGTTCTTGCTTCATTTTTTTGTCCATAATCACTCACTGGCATCATTCCACAAATTTCTCTATTTTGAATGTAACAAGTTGTGTTAACAACCTCTGCCCAGAAGTTCTTTGCCATGTTAGTCTTGTTGATCATGGTTCTAACCATCTCATGTAAAGTCATATTCTTCCTCTCTACGACCCTATTTTGGCGTGGAGTTCTAGTATTGAGGGACCTAAGGCGGAGGCCCCCTCCTTGAAGGGTTTGCAACACTTGTGCCAAGAAACATTGATATATTTCTCTTTTCAACATCACCACAACACAAGAAGTTCCTGAACCATGTTTCCAAATCTTTAATAAAGCTTGACTGGCCAGTTATAAACTTATATAGAGTAAAGGATCATACTATAGGGCACAAGCTTGACTGGCCAGTTATAAACATGTATATAGTAAATGATCATACTATAGTAATAACAATTCTGTTTTCAAAAGTTTCTCTCATTCTCGTTAATAATTTTAGGGTTAGCACATAAAATGGGCTTTGAGCCAAGAGTACACATATTTTTATGCTGTAGTAAGTTCAAACTAGTTATTATTAAGACAATAAATCTAATAAAACTAATTAAAATATCAAGTATTTTATTTTTTTAACTTTCCACAAGGTAATACTTAATTATTTAGTTTGTTGATAAATTTAATTTAATTAATTTAAAGTTATAAATATTATATTATGTTTTAGTAATAATTCTTTTATATACTATAAATGATAATATCGGTTCACCCACTACTACGGAAAATCCATTACACAACGGTTGAAAAAGGG
Organism: Vicia villosa; assembly: GCF_029867415.1. NCBI lineage: Eukaryota > Viridiplantae > Streptophyta > Magnoliopsida > Fabales > Fabaceae > Vicia > Vicia villosa. Next base: position 252,019 of record NW_026705822.1, on the reverse strand, counting down.
GTACCATCACGCGTGCCATACCGTTGTTAAGTAGTGTGTAGTTGTAAGTTCGCTGTTTCCACCACGGTCTGGAAACTGTTATCGTAAGGAAGTGCGTGCGCCACATATCACAACAGTTATTAAGAATAACCGTTATGATACGTGACACAGCCCCTGCCTTACAATAACGGTTTCCAAACCGTGTTCTTATTAACCGTTATGATATATACACGTAGGCACTGGGTTCGAAACCCAACAATAACAAATAATTTAAAATATAAATTACGATGATAGAACATCATAAAAATTACGATGATAGAACATCATAAAATTACGATGATAAGTGTTGATGAAGAGGCAGGTTATCCAATTAATTGTTGTTAAATTTAACTATATAATCGAAGATAGCGATGCATCTAAGGAGCCAAGTACCATATTCTATATGTAAAATAGCATGAAATGAAAGATAATGCACAAGCATTTCAGAAAACATTGATTGATATGAGTTGGTTTTTAAATTCAACTTTATTTGCATATTATAAGTATCTATGTCAATTTAAATGAATTTATTTTAAATGAGGGTTAGTGAAACAAACAATCTACATAGTATAATAAACTCCACCTAATCTTCTTGCTCTGAGAACATTAATCAACAAAAACAACATACAAAAGCAATTATCAATAAAACAACATCATACAACAGAACCAGATATTATAAAATGTTCCAAGGACACACCTTTTATTGAAAATAATTATACATGGAACAAGAATTAATTACGAGGTTCATCTAGGTTGTGAATCTATGAAAAAGAAATATAAGGACTAAGAAGTTTACATAACAACTTCATACTTCTTATATTTCTTCTCATAGTTTCTCAAACTAGATGAAGTTTGTTGTTGTTGTTTCTTCATTTACTTTTCTTGTGACTTAACAATATATTGTTCTTGTTTTAAGTCAAACAAACACCATGAAAGTTATCTAGATGTGAAACTGCGAACTTAATTTTCAAAAACAAATACATGCAACAAAATAAAAATACTAACAACTATGAAGAAAAAGTATGAATTTCATATTGTTGTGAAGCGGAAGAAGAAGTACAAGGTGGATGAAGTTTTCAACATAGCTTCATACTTCTTGTACTCTATTACTATTAAAAGGGATACCATACCTTTCCAAACATTCAACAAGAAGCAACCAAAGAGATAATCAAGAATTAATAAAAACGAAAAGGGATACTTCTACGTGAAGACGAATCTAAAACAAAGAGAACATTTAACAAGATGCAACAAAAGAGATAATCATGAACTATCTAACAAGAAGATGGAAGAAGATTAATACCTTATGTATAAAGAACAAGAATCACGGCTAATGACGAAGAAGAGAACAAATGGGTGCTATAGTTTACCAGCAAAGGATACGACACTACTGTAAAAAAGTGAGAGTTGATTCGCTTATATATGGGTATACTATTTCACACTAGTTAAAATATCAATCATAGCGATATCCCTTTTATTATTTATTTAAAATTAAATAAAAACGAAAAATGTGCGTCTTAATGTTAAGGAAATAAAATATTTGAGGGCGCTGAGATTCGAACCCATGAAGATTTCATTTTATCACCACGGTTAAATGATCCACTATTATCATATGTTAACAGTTTTTAATTAAAAATAGAAAAATTGTTAGCGCATTAGTTTAGATATGTCACCACGGTGTATTGATGAACCGTGGTGACTTTGACATTGTCGTATGTGCGTTTTGTAGTAGTGAACCTCAATTAATCCCCGATCAAATCTCTAAACCTTAAACACTAATAAATATATCGGTTTAATGTCTGGTCCAATTTTGATTACCTTGTTAAATAGTAAAAGTGATTAATGAATTATACATAAAATAAGTAATTGATACAACAAGAACGATCAAACAAATATTATTCTACTAAGTGAAATAGAATACATGGATCAAATTTTGCCATAATCCAAGATCATGTTTTCATTCAATTCATTAATCTCGAGATCTTTCTTAATAATATAGCTTATAGTTTTTTTCTAGATCTTCTTATACCTTTATTTGTTTGACTACTTTCCATTTGATCTACTCTTCTTACAACAAAATCTAAAAATCTTTTCTCTACATGTCCAAACCACCTAAACATATTTTTCACAATCATTTCTACTATACGTGTTACCCATATATATATATATATATATATATATATATATATATATATATATATATATATATATATATATATATATATATATATATATATATATATGAGGAGAGATATTTTTACTCCAAAACTAAGTTAAAAATATTTATTCCAAATCATAATCATTGATTTTCATTAATCTAACAACTTTAATTGATCATTTAATCTAATTATTTTTAGAAATACTTTTCATATAAATAAGCAATTAAAGTCGTTAAATTAATAAAAATCATGGGTTAAGATTTGGAATAAGTGTTTCAAACTTACTCCTGAAATAAGAATATCCCTCCTCATATATATATATATATATATATATATATATATATATATATATATATATATATATATATATATATATATATATATATATATATATATATATATATATATATATATATAATATTATCATTTTTATTATACTTATTTAACTCATTTAGTCTTACCACAAGTAGGGGTGGCAAAACGGGCCGTGGCCCGCCGGCCCGGTCCGCGCACCCGCTAAAAAATGGCGGGTTGGGTTGACATTTTAAACCTGCCGTCCGTCATAGTCCACCCCGCCAAAATCCGCCGTCCGCCATAGCCCGCCGCTCCGTCAAAACCGCTATTTTTTAAGTTAATTCTACTGATTCTAATTCTTGATGGTTTTATTTTATACATTTATTTGTGAATATATGCAATATTTTTAAATAAAATTTGTTAAAAAATGCTTTATAAAAAATTGTTCTAAAAACTATGTGAAAAATCTAATTAAAATAGAAAAAATCTATTAAAAAATGAAAAATAATAAATCAAAAAATAGACGGGCAAGCCCGCCGCCCGCTCTCTTGGCGGGCAGACTAGGTTTTTATGCCCATTTCAATTTGCGGGCTTGTCCGTCCCGTTCTTTTTTTGACGGGCATATGACGGGGCGGGGCAGGGTAGGCCGCCTGCTTCGCCACCCCTAACCACAAGTCTAGCACAATATCATCATCTTTACTATACTTATTTTATTTTAGTGTTGGTTCTTAACCAACCAATATTTTATCTCGTATAATATTGCATGTCTTATCACTGTTTGATATAAGACTCATCCATAGATCCTCCTTTATTTCAAGTTTCCACCACTCAACTTAAATTTAATGGTATAAATTTGTTATATTTTTGACATATCTAAAATATTTAAATTGCATAATTTATGAGATGATATGTTCTCTAATTTTTACCTTTAAGTTAACAACACTTGTCTTTTCGTTGAAGTATTGTTTATTGCAAAATAATTCGTTTGTTGCTCACATAAAATTTTAAAATTTTGAGCCATTAAGTAATCTTCCTTGATGCATTTATATACAAAGACTCTCTAAGCTTACAATAAAGAGTGACTTAGAAATTAGAATCATGTATTTATAAATGGGAATAAAATAATAGTTAACTGAAAATTCGACAATTTGAATCATGTATTTCAAATTGGCTCGTAAAGCTCATAAGTAAATTTGACAACATGGCCAAAAGTGAAATAAATACCAAATTATGCAATCAACAAATACAATCCCGATAATAATAAAGATTGAAACAGATGACCATAAATTCTATTAAAATCACATTTGATAAAAATAAAATCCAACCTATCCAATAATTGATTAAAAAAAATACAAAACCTTAACAATGAAAATTCAAAAAACAAAATAACATTCAAAGTTAACCTAGTGATAAATTAATTAATAGAGAATTATGACACTGAAACAATGGAGGTCTCAAAGTTTACGTGGTTTTTCAAAATTTATCGGGTGTGTGAAATGCGATTATGGCTGAGATGTGGGGAGTTTATGAAGGTCTTAAATTATCTAATTCAAGAGGATTTGAAAAAGTCATTATTAACATTGACTCCAATAAAAGTTATTAGTGCAATTTTGAATAAAGAAAGTAATGGAGATTCAGCCTTGGCTTTAATTCGTCAAATCCGCGTTTTAATGGCCAAGCATGATGTTGTGAAGATTGAACATACCTTTCGTGACGCAAAGTGTGTTGCGGATGAGTTAGCAAAGGTTGAGCGTCTTTTGATGACCGATTATAAAACAGATCTTGATTTCTTCACAAATCTTCTTCAAAAAGATTTCACTAATTTAACTATCCTTAGAGTGATAATTGTGTAGCTTTTTTTTCCTTTAGGCTTAGACCCTCTTGTTTATTAATAAAGAAATAGAGGAAAACATACACAAAATTTAAATTTAAAAATTATTAAACATATTTAATTATTATTTTTTTAACTATTCGAGAGTGAAACATCTAAATAGAGAAAGAAAAAAGTTAAAAAAAAAATACATAACAATTATTAATTGGATTGATAAATTGTCAATTTAACTGTCAACATTTTTTAATTTTAATATTTTTTTGTTTGAAAGTGAATTAGTTTGTGAAATAAGTGAAAATCATAGTTATTTTAAGAATTTAATTAATAATATTAATTATTTGGACAAAAAAATCACATTTAATTGTTTGAGACATTTTTTTTTCTCCTTCACATTTAAAATAGATTGCATGAAAATAGTACTAATATAGAAATGTAATATTTTAATGCAAAATAAAATATAAAAAGACCATAAATCCAAAAGAAGAAAAGATCAAAAAATTAAAGCATTCTCAAAATTAAGCTAAAATTTTGCAAAATCAGATACTAGTACATTAAAACAAAAATTTTGATTTAATTTATTTTACTCAATATACTAAATATTTATTGCCACACAACAATAGTGTTTCCAAATTTCTCTCTCTTTTTTTTTTCAATCGAAAAAATTATTTCTTTCCTTAAATATTCATTTACAAATAAAAAGTACTTATTTTGATTTTAAAAAAAACTTTATATATTAAATTAAATAAATAGAGAGAGAAGATACACATACATTGCGTTGCCCCCTAAAACCCCTCAACCCTAAAATTCACAATCTTCCCTCCAATTTTCCCTCTCTCTTCTCACACAACACAATTTACCCTCCAAAATCACTTTTTTCTCTTCTCAATGGGAAAGTACATGAAGAAATCCAAAACCGCCGGCGACGTCGCCGCCGTAATCATGGACTCTCCGTCCCATGCTCCCGCCGTCGGAGTCCGGACACGAGCTAAAACCCTAGCTCTCCAGAAGTCCCCGACGGCGGCTTCTTCCCCGCAACATACGGACTCCTCTGCTTTCCTTCAGCTCCGTAGTCGGCGCCTCCGGAAGGTCACTCCGCCGCCGCAACCGAGAAGGGAGAGTGATTCCGTAGGAAACTTGAGGCTTCGAGAGTGTTCTATCAAAACGTTGAAGTCTTCGCATAGTGTTGAAAATTTGGGAAATGGAAATTTCTGTGCTGAAGAGGGGAATTTTGATTTTCCCATGGAAGGTTCTTTTGGTGAAAATTTCTTGGAGATTGAAGGCATAGATAGGTATATAAATATCAAATTTTCTATTTCTTCAATTTTCTGTGTTTCTAATTTCGTTTCGATTTTCTATAGCGTGTTCTTATTGCAATTTTTTTCTAGTATAAAAATTAAATTTTTATAGGTTAATTTATGTGTTGTATTAATTGCATGTTAGTGTTTGCTTTGATTTTGAGAATTTTTTCATTAGTGTCATTTCATGTTTTTATTTTTGTCTGAAGGAAATTGAAAGGCTTAAATAGAAATTAGGGTTTTCAATTTTTGTGTGTTGCCTCAAAAAATTTACAATTTTATTTTATTTTTGAAAAAACAAGTAAGCCTTAAACCCTGAATACAAGGGTTTTACAATTTTTTAATATATATGTTCTTTTTTCCACAAGAATACTTTTTGTATAATAATAGTATATTATATTAACTTTTTAAATAAAAATAAAAATATAATTAATTTATTATTATTATTATTATTATTATTATTATTATTATTATTATTATTATTATTATTATTATTATTATTATTATTTTTGTTGTTGTTGTTATTTTTTTTTTTTTGATAAGCAATATATATTAATAATAATAAGAGTACAAGGGGTACTCAACCCGAATACAGAAAGCTCATCTACTAAAATTAAACACCTTCGATCTACAATAAAGGAGCTTGGTACCAATAATAAAACGGCGAAATCTTTTCCCCTGACGAACCTATCGCTTGCCAAATCCACGATATCACTTTGATGTTTGTAATAACATCGTCTAAATCAAGGACACCCTCATTGAATATGATTTTGTTTCTCGTATTCCAAATAGTCCATACAGTTGCCAACCATATATTGCACAATTTCTTCTTTTTGACCCTCCCTTTTAGAACATGGCAGAATTGTTCTAAGTGAAATACTCCTTCCAGTAACAGCAAATTTTGTAATCCCAGCCAAGAGAATATGCCACTCCATACCTTTAAAGAAACTCCGCATTTGAAAAGCAAGTGGTTAAGGTCTTCTGTTTCTTCCATGCATAACACGCACCATTTGTCTTGCGTATAATTAATAATTCCCCTCTTGACTAATTGATCTTTGGATGGTAATCTATTATGCAGCACCCGCCAACCAAACATTTTGATTTTCGAGGGCACGTGAGATTTCCAGATCTTGTTCAAAAAAGCTACTACCTTATTATCGACCGCCACCTCCAAATCACGATCTCGAATGACCGAATAGGCACTTTTTACTGAAAAGTTTCCATCGCCGTTGCGCCACCAGCAGGCTGCATCATCGGTGGCTGGAATAGGGTGGATGGAAGCCAGCAACTCCGTTAATTCGAAGGCTTCGATGATCGCACTAGGACTGTCCAGCAGCACATCGCTGTCCACGAAAAAATCCCACCACCAAACACCCTCCTGCCAGTATCCCATTTCGCTCACTTTTCCTACTGGCTTCTGCGACAAACCAAACAGAACAGGAAACAATACTTTCAGAGGATCCCCCCCAAGCCACCTGCTATACCAGAACAGAAATGATTTTCCACATCCTAATTTGAAACTTATGTTACCTGCAAAACAATCAAAAGCGTTAGTTTTGGTTATGCTAACCGTTAACATATCCTTCCACCAAGTCGAATCTTTCCTTCTCAGTTTAACTTCCGAACCCAGCAAAACAGCCTGGATTAAGTTACCGTATCTAGCTTCTAGAATATTACTCCATAATGAGCCACTCTCCTTCAAAATTCTCCATTTCCACTTGCAAAGTAAAGCTTTGTTGAAGTAACCGATGTGTTTGACCCCCAAACCACCCTCCTCTTTGGGTTTGCAAATATTATACCAACTCACCCAAGCTATGCTTTTTTTCTCAATGCTGCCACCCCACAGAAACCTACTTTGGATAGATATTATATCCTTGATGATTTTGACAGGAGCTTTGAAGAACGACATAGTATATATAGGGATGCTCGATAATACCGAATTAAGAAGAATTACTCTTCCGCCAATTGAGAGAAGCCGCGCCTTCCAAACAGACAGCTTCTTCTTGAGGCTGTTCACCACACCACTCCAGGAAGCACATCTTCTTGGGTTTGACCCAACCATGATGCCAAGGAACTTGAAAGGTAACTCGTCTCTTCAGCCCCGAAACCATCTCGAAGCCTCTGAAAATTGTCTTCACAGTCCATAGGTTTTGCCAGCAGCCACTTCCCACGATTACCGTGTCGTCGGCAAATTGTAAAATCCTGACACTAAGATCGTTGTTAACTCTATATCCTTCAAACTTCCCTATCTCAGCCGCCTTTTTGAACATTACTGCAAGACCTTCCGCCACGAGAGTGAAAAGAAACGGCGATAGCGGATCGCCTTGTCTTAGCCCCTTCTCCACCCAGAAATCTTTCGTTGGACAACCATTGACAAGGATTGAAAAAGAGCTGTTAAAAATGCACGCCTCCATCCATTTGCACCAATTATAACCGAAACCGAATTTCACAAACAAACTTCTCAGGAAATTCCAATTGACGCAGTCATAAGCTTGTTGAAAATCCGCCTTGAATATAAAACATTCCTTCTTCTCCTTATGAGCTTGATCTATAATTTCATTCAGTGATAAAACTCCATCGAGAATCTGCCTCCCCGGTACAAACGCGGATTGAGAGGAGGAAATTATACTACCAAGAACCTGTTTCAGTCTATTTGCTAGCAGCTTGGATATTATTTTGTAGAGGCAACTCACCAAGCAGATAGGGCGGTATTCATTCAGACCTTGGGGATTGGCAGTTTTCGGGACAAGCGCAATGAAAGATGCCGAAATGGCTTTAGATAGAATAGCTGTCTTATGAAATTCCTTCACAAATTTCAGAATATCTTCCTGTAACAAGTACCAAAATTCCTGGATGAATTTGAAATTAAAGCCGTCCGGCCCCGGGCTTTTCTCACCGTCTGAGTCCCATACGGCTTTACGGATCTCCTCATCAGAAAATTCTGAGTCCAAAAACACTCTATCCGCTTCTGATAAAGTGTTGAATGACAAACCGTTCCATGAAGGTCTTGCCCCATTACACTCCTTGAATCTTCCTGCAAACGTTTTCAGAATTTCGCTTCTTATGCTCTCAACATCTTCAGCTACCGCACCATCATCCATTGTAATAGCAACTATGTTGTTTCTTCTCCTCCTTTCTTTAATCGTATGGTGGAAGAATCTCGTGTTTTGATCCCCTTCCTTGAGCCATCTTTGCCTCGATTTTTGTCGAAGTAAATTTTCCTTTAGGCGCAAATGTTTCCATAAATCATCCTTCGCTTTCTTTGTCTCAATCTCCAATATTCCACTTGTGTTATTACCAGATCCATCAAGAACTGGATCCCTCTTGTTGATCTTTGACGTAGCCTCTTCGATTTTAAGATCAATCCACCCAAAATTCTCCTTGTTCCAGACTCTTAAGATATTCTTGAGCAATTTGAATTTCTCCTTCAGGACATAATCTTGTCTCCCTACAACATCCAGTGCGGTCCACGCTTCTTCCACGAAATTTTTGAATTCTTTATTCTCAAACCAGCAGTTGTTAACCCTAAAGGGTTTAGGGCCCCAATTCTTGTCATTTACAATCAACCAGATTGGAGAATGATCAGAGATGTCCATGTCTCCCACCTTCTGGCCCACAATTTTCCATTCATCAATTAGGCCTTCTGATAGGAGGAATCTGTCCAGTCTGCTTTTTGCATTCCCCTCCTTGTTAGACCAAGTATATCTACCCCCCACCAAAGGAACATCTACCAGGCCCAACAGATCTATAAAGTCGTTGAATTCGTTCATCTCGGAAATTCTACTGTTCGCGTTTCTACCTAATCTTTCACCTCTGCTTCTGATGGAATTGAAATCCCCACCCACGCACCACCAGCCATGGTCTAAATTGTTTTTTAGCGCAACCAAATCTGCCCAGAGCTTTCTCTTGCCAACTATGGAACAAGCTGAGTAGACACTGACGAAATAAAACAACTGACCTTTATGTTCAGCACAAATTCCCAACACACCCTCAACTCTAAAGCTGAATAAGGGAGAAAGACACCCTTTCTTCCACATTATAATGATTCCACCTGAAGCCCCAATAGCATCTTTTGCCGACCACTCAACATCTTCACTGCCCCAAAGGCTGCCTGCAAACTTTTCCGACATGTTATGGATTTTAGTTTCCTGAAGAAAGATCACATCTGGCTGGCCCTTAGCAATGATACTTCTGAGTTTCCTTCTCTTTAAGGCACTGCCGCACCCTCTGATATTGAAAGAGAGTATATTCATTTAGCCGTTGTTGATTTCTCCTTCCTTGCCCTCATCCTTTCTGCATCTCTCACTTCAAAACCTCTAATAGCTTCAACATATATTTCATCGCGTTCCTCCCCAGAAATTCCCAATTGAGTAAGCTCATGCCACACCTTATCTGCCACCTCATCCACCTTCCCTTTCTTTGAGCCGCCACTACCCACCTGTGTGTTACTGCAAATTGTTGTTCCTTCTGAAGATTGTGAAGCATTTGCCACCCCTGAAGGACCCCCAGATTTTGGGCGAAGGAGAATGGAGTAGAATGATTTAGAGATTTCAAAATCGTTGGCGTTAGATACGTCCGGACAATGATTTCCCCATCTGTATTTGTGTTTTTGTTGATGAATTTTGTCCTTCCTGAGGTCACCGTCAAAACTACAGGACTGTATGTGTTTCAATGTTTGGGTCGGTGGTTTAGTAGATTTTTTTTTGGCCCAATAAGCCGTATTGTCTTCAGAGGAGGCCTTATGTCCACTTGGACCCGCATGAGTTCTTTGGCCCACATCCCATTCACTAAGTTGTACTTGCCTACTAACATTTGAATTTGTCTTGTTTGTAATATCTTCACTGATTTTGTCAGCTTTCCACTTTTCCCTTTCCAATGCCTTTTGAAACATCTTTTCCTCCACCTGCTGAGCCGTCACCACATCGTTGCCTTCATTTAATGTTTTCTCTGTCCCTTTACGTCTCTCCTTCTCCAGTACAACGGGTTCTAACACTGACTCTTGGACAAAAGATCCCAAGGACTCCATCTCCGCCGATTGATTTTCCCAGCCACTCCCAACCTCATCAGAACTTTCGTCGGATCCGTCGCTGAGTGCGTGGGTAGTATTGATGTGATTCAGAGCTACACGCATTGGCCCATGACTGTCTTCCACCACCTTGATCGAGAAAACACTGTCGTTGATTGCAATGTTGTAGGTTTCATTCAATACCAGACAGTATTTAGTCCTTATTAGAATTCTTGCAACATCCAAATTCTTATGCTTAGTTGTGTCTTCATCAGCACATATGTAAACCCCAACTGGTTTTGACATGAACTCAAAAACTTTTGGGTGCCAGGCATGACAAGGGAGTCCAAACACTCTAATCCAGGTGAGCCTTTCATTGTCGACATCCTCGGGGCGCCAAGGTCTGATTTCCACAAACCATTGCTTAATCCAGTCTGAAGCCTCTTCTAACAAAGCACTCAGTTCACCTTATTGTTGTTGTTATTGACTAAGCCTAGTGTTGTCTTAGTCCCTAGATTTTCGTTTTAATGTTTAAGCTTTTTCATGTGATTTTATTTTGGTTTCTTACTCTGAAATCTGGTAGTACTGAGGTAAAGTTTTGTTGGTACAAAGGAGTGCTCAAATTTGTAACTTGTGTGACATGTGATAGGTTCTCTGCAACTAGCATACCTCTCCGTATAGTTATTTACTACTGCTGCATATTGTATTTTTTATTTGCTGCATCGATATCTGTGTTTTTCTTTCATTACTCAGCTCAGCTTCTCGTACATAGTTTTTCAATGGTAAAATTTATTTGCTATAACTATCCCGTTACATTAATGAATGATGGATAGTACTATCAATAATGCAGGGGGTTGACAAAGTTTCAATCTTTTTTCATGTTAATTGATTACATAACCAGCAAAATTGAAAATGAGTACTGGGACTTGATTAAAAAACAGAAAGAAAACCCCAACTCTCAAAGTAGTTATTTGGGTACATTAATGTCTCTGCAGATTTAGTTGTTGACTAATTGTGATTTAGCAATCTTTATTGATTCATATTTTGAGGCCATTTGTAATTGTAATTTCCATCCTTGTTTACTATTTGTCTAGGATTCCATGCGGGTAGGGAAAACACACATTCACCCATCCTGGAAATTGGTACTGTTGAATGAAGATTGGACACACGGAGTTCACTTTTAAAATTGAATTTACCTAGCTTATAATACGAGTTGTCCAATCTTCATCAACCAGTTTCAATTTACTAACTGCACGGATGTGTGTTTTTCATGAGCAAGTATGTTGGGTCCTAGTTGGTTAAGTTTAAATTATGTCACATTTAGTGTTCCATAATGGAAAATGAAATTATTTTGACTTCAGTGATACCAGCAGCAGCCATAACTCTCATGACTCTTCGTGTTAGAGAAGGCATGTCATATACATGGGACCTATTTGCAGTTTGATGTGTTTGGATTCCTGTTTGGTTTAATGAGAGAGATTTGGCCATCTCTTTCTTTGTATTTTTTGTTGTTGCTTGAGCCCACAGAGTCAGTGTTTGTCTCTATTAAATGCCAGTTACTTTTCTAGAGTAGGAGTTTGTCTCTAGTCTAGTCTAGTTCCATATTGAAGAGTTTTTGTGTGAGCAAAAACAATCCTTTTTAATTTTCTCAGTTATTTTTCTGTCAGCAGTTCTGGTGCAGAAACTTTTGATTACAAGCCAGCATTTACATTTTCTATGACTGTCATTTCTTTTTATATGTTTTTCCCTATTAGATTCTTTTGCTAAGCTATTTTAATAGTAATATTTCTCTGTTTTACAGAAGCACCAGGGAAAGCACACCTTGTAGTTTAATAAGGGATTCAAGTTCCATTCATACCCCTGGTTCAACCACAAGACAAAGAACACACAGAATAATCCATGAACACATGCAGAGAAATATTCCAACAGCTTATGAAATGGACGAGTTTTTTGCTTTCGCAGAGAAGCAGCAACAAGCAATATTTATGGAAAAGTGCGTATTTCTTTTAATCTCTCCAACCCCAATAGTTTCGAGGATTAAATTAGTGATTCAATTATTTATACCGATGTGTATGTTGTTTAAATTTTGCAGGTACAATTTTGATGTAGTGAATGATGTACCTCTACCAGGACGATTCGAATGGGTCCATGTACTTCAGTAGGACAAAGTTTTAGCCAGGCATTTGGATTTCAAGCAGAGCTATTAGACTTGTAATTTAGCAGAGCTAGCAGCTTTCACTAACCATTTAGATCGCTTGAGATCTTGCTCTACACAGATGCGCACCAGCACGATCACTCGTACCCGTGAGTATTCGGGCATATGCACGGGTGTTTTACTAGTTTAGTTCCGAAGACATTTCTAATATAAGGGTAGTTTAGAATTTAGAGTTAGTTAAATGTATTTCTTATATGTTAGGGTAGGGGGGTATATGGGTCTCTTTCCTTTTCTTTTCTTTAGTGTTGTTAACTCGTGTCTATAATTTCTTATGGATAAATCGTTAATCAGTAGTGTTAATGTTGTTAATAGTTATCCTTTCTATGTTTTTTTCAAGCTTGAAAATTATTAATATCTGTCAAGTTTTAACTTTTGGCGACAATGTTATTATTGTCCTATGACCTACCATGGGTGTCTCTAATGATTTAAACTGCAACTTTCATGACAACGAGACAACAATGCATAGCTCCACAAGAGTACGATTAATTAAAGTTTCCATTTTTATTTTGAATTTTATCAAGGATATTATTGCCAAAAATGTAAAAAAGAACACATGAAGTTAAAATATATTTCAGTTTTTAATTTTCGTTGTTTCTCAAAATCCTTTCTTTCCTTTCATTATGTTGTGTTTATGCTTTGTCACTTTCAAAGGCGTAAGATTAACGAATGAAAACACCCGATGACTATCGAATCCAGGGCTCATACACACCAAAACATAGGTTAAAATATGTATGGCAAATTACCATTTTGTACTTGGAATATGAGAGACAGGTGATATTTTCTCGACCACTACATAAAAACAAAGAAAAAGATTAAAGGGTTGTTCAAACCGAAGGAATCTAAGCATATACTCCCTCCGTCCCAAAATAAGTGTCACATTTACTTTTTAGGTTCATTGAATATTTAATGTATCTAGTCTGTATAGAGACCAGATACATTAAATATTCAATGAATCTAAAAAGTAAATGTGACACTTATTTTGGGACAGAGGGAGTACTTTGTTTTTTCAGAATATCCGTAGGATCTATCAATTCAAATTGGATCACTGTCACGTCAAATTGACATAATAACATAAAACTGGACTGAGATTGGGTGGTTTGTGGCGCCAAAGACACCATACATTTGTCATATTTCTCATTACAAACACTTTTATTCATCTATGTTTCTTTTAATTTTTTTACTTTCTCTCTTCTAAAACAATTAAAATTAGTCATGGAAAAGAAAAGTCATCTAAACCATCTTCTATAAAAACTTACCATTTTCAATTTTTTATAAAGAAAATTAACAAGTTTTTTTGACATTTACTTTATAATTGGATGAACCTTTGAAGTGTCCCAAGTTATTTGTTAGTAATATTTATAATAATGATACCATCCATTTGAGTTTTTTAAATGAACTAACTCAATTTTTATATTATTTATCTTTTTAAATTTATCAACATTTGTTAAATATATATTTTAAATGAGTCCAACTCGACCCACAATATACCTCACAACTCATTCACGGATGTTGTAATTCAATTAATATTGGCAATTTTTCAAAAATAAATAAACAAATAAATCAAATAAAAGGTGAGAAATATGCTTTAGTTTAGTACACTATTTAATTGAGAAACGATAATACATGAGAATTATCCATGAAATTTTGACAAAGTTATTTTAAAACATTGTAGCAACTCGAAACTCACATCGATATCATACTCCTAGAGTATAATTATCAATTTGTTTCAAAAGAAATAGAGGGTCCATTACTATAGTTTTATGTGTATATTACACGTATTTCTAAGACAAGTGACATATATTTATTATTTGTTTAACTTTATGCACCAAAAACTATAGTAATGGACCTCCATTTCTTTTTAGAAAATGGAGTGAATCTTGATTCCTCCACTAGGTGGTTTATTTGTTGTTCTCTATGCTACGCTGACCAACCAAAATAAATGAATTGTGTATGAGATGTAATAGAGTAAAATGATATCGGTAATTAATGAGACTTTATTGTTTGAATAAATAACTGATGAAATAGAATGAAATATAATGAAATTTATTTCATCCAATTCTATCAAATTCTTTTATTTTTGTTTCATTTAATTTGAGGTGTATGTGATGGAATATGACAGAATAAAATATTTTAAATAAAATATTTCATCAATCCAAATATACTCAAAAAAATATCTTTAAAATTCTGCAACGTGTAAATTCATTGCATACTGAAGTAATTGTAATAATAATAATAAATATATTATTTGCATTTCACACCTTTCACTTTTAATTTTTTTTTTGAACAATTTATTCGTTTATAAATAAGTCATTTGAAAATTTTTACACTCAAATTTTCTTTCACAATTTTGTTCTCTTAAAATTTTACTTTCTCTCTCACAATTTTACCACTTTACCTTTACTTTTTAAATTTTTCTCTCACATTTCATCTTGGTGATCTTCATTTAACAAAACATTTTACCTAAGTTTTATCTTTTTTACTTCAAAGTTACCATTGCTTAGGTTAAATGGTTCATAATCAGTATAATTTTCAACAATCTTTGTTCCATTTCGGGCAAAATTATAAACATCCTAATCTTCAAGATTCTCAGTTTTTTCATTACTAAATTCTCAATTTTCATCACTGACAACAAAGTTCGCCGTATTTTTACCGTCACCAAACAACCCATATATGTATTATAGACCTCAAATAAATACTCATGGGGTGAAGTCTTCTCGTCATGAACCCGAAACACTGATTGTGTTTATGTCCGAACGTCAAGTTCCACAATTTTCAACTCAAATTGGTATTGAAAATATTACAATTGAAGGAGAAAAAAGACTTTAATAAAAAAAAGAACCCGAGAGCTATTCACAAGGCACAAAGATACACTTCTTATGTAATCATGACTCAATGTTTCAAAGGATCTAATAATGAAAGTTGATAAAAAAAGTCGACAAATTTTGGTTAAGAACTGTCGCCAACAGTATCATGGACAATCGCGAGAAAAGCTATGCGGCCAATTAAAATATCGATGACATGGAATAAATGATATGGTTCAAAAATTTGTTGGGTGTTACATGTGAAGAATGTCGGTTCTCTCACTTATAAAGTGCTCAATCCTCCTTTTTCTAATTAATACGAGACTTTTTCCCCACACTTGATTCTCAACACTCCCCCTGAAGTGTGAGTCTATACACAACGTTCCTCCTTAAGTGGAAGCTATTTCTTCCACACTTGTACCACCGTTAACACTCTTTAACGGGACACCTCCTATCCACCACCTGTGGGGAGTACTTTCGATACAAGTAAGTCGGTCGCTTCACTCGAAATCAAAGGATCGTGATACCACTATTAAATTGTAATTCATTTTTTTGAAGTAGGATGTTACTTGACACAAGGTATGTCAAAAAGTTTAGTCTGTCGAGTTGTATATAGATGTCGAAGTGTCAAAGCAGTTAGCTTCACATAGTATTTTGACTTGGGTTTAAAATAGGTATTCTGGGCTTTGGCTTAGAGACCAAGCTAACCTAAAACTATAAATAGAAGGAGTAACCCCTATTTTGTAAGAAGTTGAGTATTTACACAATTTGCAGTTGCAAGTGAATAAGAGGTTTTCCACAGTTTGTAGGCAGAGAGAAACTCTGCACAAAATCACCATCTTCTTTCTTTTAAACTTTCGTAAGCCCTAATCCTTTTCTTCCAAAATTTTCTTTATTGTTTCCTTCATTCTCATTGGGTAGCGATAAGAAATTACTCAAAGGTTTGAGTTAAATTCCAACATCTGGTATCTAGAGCTCTAGCTGAGCAATTCTTGGGAGAAAATCACGATGGTGATGAATCACCCAAACGAGCATTTTCCGACGATTTTTCCAATTCTAAAAGTAGATAACTATTATAATCGGTGCAAGCAGATGAATGTTGTTTTATGTTATGAAGATCTTTGGGATGTTGTGAAAGAAGACGTAGCACTGCTTGCAGAAAACACAATGGATGAAGAAAATGTTGCACACAAAGAATTGAAGAAGAAGAATCATAGAGCTCTCTTTATAATTCATCAATGTCCGAGTCCATAAATTTTGAAAAGGTTGGTGATGTAGAATCTACAAAAGAAGCTTGAGAGATTCTCAAAAAGTATTTTGGAGGTGCAGAAAAGGTGAATGAGGTGAGGTTACAAACTCACAAAAGAACGTATGAATTGCTTTAAATGGAAGAAAGTGAAAGCATCACTTATTTCTTTACTAGGGTTACAAAACTGGTGAATCAAATCAAGGTATGTGGAAAAGTGTTGACATCAAGATAAGTTATTGAAAAGATCTTGAGGTCATTGGCTCCAAAGTTCGACCACGTGGTGGTTGCCATAGAAAATTTGAAAGATTTCTTGAAAATGAAAAAGGAAGAGCTTCAAGGGATGCTTGAATCTCATGAATAAATAATGACTGAAAAAGTTGCAGGCATATCGAAAAGTTATGTGGCTTTGCAGGCTCAATTAGCAAAATAAAGGAAAGGCAAAGGAAGTTGGAATAGCAACAAAGGTAGAGGAGGCTAAAATAATTCGACTGGTCGAAATTAGCAAGAAAGAAGCTGGCAGAAACAGAGAACGCCCTCATACCAAAGCAACCAAAGAGGTGGTGCTGAAGGTAGAGGAAGAGGTGGTGATCGAAAGCCTGACAAAAGTCACATTCAGTGTTTCAATTGTCAGAAGTATGATCACTACTCTAGTGATTGTCCAAAAAAGCATAAGAATCAAGAAAGTGATGCAAAGTTTGCAAAACATGAAGAAGAAGAGATGATGCTGATGGTAACAACAAGATATGAAGAGAGATTCAAGGACCAATGATACTTGGATTTGAGATGCTCATCACACATGTCTGTAAGGAAATATTGGTTTGTCAACATAAAATCCTCAATTAATAACATAGTGAAATTTGCAAATGACAATACTCTAGCAGCTGAAGGTATTGGTGATGTTCTGATTATGAGGAAAGATGGCAAGAGGTCAGTAATTTCCAATTTGTACATACTAGGCATGAAGAGAAATTTGCTCAACATTGGGTAGTTGGTCTAAAAGAACTACAAGGTGACTATCAAAGACAAGATGATGAGAGTTGTCGATGCAAGTGGGAGGTTAATCTTGAAGGCTCCTATGTCTCAGAATATAACCTTCAAGATTGAACTTAATGTGATGGAGCATAAGTTCCTTATAAGTGCAACTAGCAGAGATGAATGGATATGGCACTAACGACTAGTCCATCTCAACTTCAATGACATCAAAGAATTGAAAAGATGAAATATGATTTCAGGATTACCAGAAATCGAAATTCCAAGAGAAGTGTGTGAGGAATATGTGTAGGCTAAGAAACACAAGAACAACTTCAACAAGGATGCAAGAAGCAATTTGAAGGCAATCCTTGTAGTCATATACTCTGATGTATGTGGTCCAATCCAGGTAAATTTGAATGGAGGTAACAAATACTTTGTCACATTCATAGATGATTTCAGTAGAAAATTATGGACTTATCTGATCAAGAAGAAAAGTGAATTGATAAAGGTATTTTCCTAGTTCAAATCTATGGTTGAAAGGCAAAGTGGATGAAAGCTCAAGGTTCTAAGGACTGATGATGGTAGAGAACATGTGTCAAAATACTTCAACATGTTATGTGAGAAAGACGAGATTTTGCATGAGTTGGTGCCACCCTACACTCCACAACAGAAAGGAATAATCGAACCATCATGAATATGGTGAGAAGTATGTTGAAAGACAAGCATTTACCTAAATATTTTTGGGGTGAAGCTGTGTCGACTGCAACATACATATTAAACAATTGTTCGACGAATAAGCTAAAAGGAATTACGCCAGAAGAATGTTGGTCTTGTGTCAAGCCTAGCTTGAGTCATCTGAAGGTATTTGGATCTATAACACATAGACATGTGCCAAATCAGCTGAGAAGAAAACTTGATACAAGTTGAGTCAAATGATCCTAATAGGATATCATTCAACTGGAGGATATAAGTTGTTTGACCCAATGAACAAGAAAGTCGTGATTAGCAGGGACGTAATCATAGATGAGCTTATGAATGGGATTGTACTGAGAATGTCAAGAAGGATTCAATGAGAATATCATGTGAAGAACCGGCAACTAAAGTCGAAAGAGAATAAGTTCGACAAGAAGAAGTCAGAGGTGATGCAGGTCCAAGAAGACCTCAGAGGACAAGACACATGCTTGCAAGGTTGCAAGAATGTGTGAATACATCAGATGATGTGGTCGATGATGATAGTGAGATGGTACACTATGTTTTCTACACAGATTCGAACTTGTCAATGCAGCTGAGGCATTGGAGGATTCAAAGTGGATGAAAGCAATGAATGAGGAACTCGAGTCCATCAAAGATAACAATGTTAGGTTACTTGTCGAATTGCCTCAAGGCAATAAAGAAGTTGATGTGAAGTGGGTATACAAGGTGAAGTGTAATCCCAAATGGGAAGTAACTCGACACAAGGCAAGGCTTGTAGCGAAAGGATTTCTTCAAAAGGAAGGAATCGACTTCGATGAAGTTTTTGCACTTGTTGCCTGGATCAAAACAATCAGGTTAGTTCTTGGTCTGGAAAACATGAACAATTGGCACATGTGTCAGATGGATGTGAAATGTGCATTCCTGAAGGGTCTCTTAGAAGAAGAAGAAGTCTATGTTGCACAACCAATCGGGTTTATGAAATATGGCGAAGAGAGAAAGTCTATGTTGTGCATAAAGCCTTGTATGGACTTAAGCATGCTCTAAAATCTTGGAATAAGAAGATTGACAGTTTTCTAAGGGAGAAGGAATTTGTGAAGTGTACAACTGAGCATGCAGTATATGTAAGAAGAAGCATGAGTAAATTGCTTATACTATGTCTCTATGTCGATGACTTGTTGATAACAGGTAGCTACAAGAAAGAGATCGAAGATTTCAAAGGTGATCTTTGCAAGGAATTTGAAATGTATGATTTGGGTGACGTTTCATATTTCCTTGGAATCAAATTCTATAAGAGTAGTAGAGGCTTGATGATGCATCAAAGAAGATATGAAAGTGAAATTCTCAAGAGATTTGGAATGGAAGAATGCAACTCGACTTTGACACCTGCAGAACTAAGACTACAACTGTCGAAAGAATTAGATGAAGATGGTGTCGACCCAACCCACTACAAAAGACTTATTGGGTCATTGAGATACTTTTGTAACACAAGGCCTAACTTAGCATAAAGTGTGGGTATGGTGAGTAGATTCATGAAGAAGCCAATGGTATCACATCTAGGAGTGACGAAGAGGATACTATGGTATCTAAAAGGAACTCTCGACTATGTTATTTTTTTCCTACAGCTGATGAAGGAAAAAATGCAAGTTAGTCGGATACACTGATTCAAGTTGGTGTAGTGATGCTGAAGATCGAAAATCCACAACATGTTATGTGTTTATGCTATGTAAATCACCAATTGCTTAGAATTCGAGAAAAGAACCAGTAGTGGCACTATCGTTCTGTAAAGCACCAATTGCTTGGAATTCGAGAAAAGAACCCGTAGTTGCACTATCGTTCTGTGAAGCTTAGTACATAACTGCTTCCTTTTGTGCATTTCAAGCTATATGGAAGGTGAATTTGGTCGAAGAGATTACAACATAAGATCACGGAGTAATTACCATAAAGATTGACATCATGTCAAATATCAATCTGGCAAAGAATCCGATAACACATGGAAGAAGTAAGCACATCGAAATGAGATTCCATTAACTTCGAGATCAAGTAGCCAAAGGGAAGATGAATCTGGAACACTGCAGAACTGAGAATCAGTTACAAATATCATGACTAAGGCTGTACAGGTCGAAGTATTAATAATACTAAGAGCTATGATGAATGTATATAGATTAAACACAATGAATTGAGTGGTGTGTTAAATTGTAATTATTTGTGTCGAAAAGTTTAGTTTGTCGAATCGTATGTAGTTGTTGAAGTGTCAAAGCAGTTAGCTTCACACAGTATTTCGACTTAGGTCTAAAATAGGTATTTTGGGCTTTTGTAGTTCTGGGTGTTGGCTTAAAGAGCAAGCCAACCTAAAACTATAAATAGAGGGAGTAACCCCTATATTGTAAGGAGTTGAGTATTCACAGAATTTGCAATTATAGGTGAATAAGAGGTTTTCCACAGTTTTTGGACAGAGAGAAACTCTACAGAAAATCATCATCTTTCTTTTAAACTTTCATAAACCCTAATCCTTTTCTTCCTAAATTTCTTTCTTGTTTCCTTTATTGTTGAAAATTCTGGTATGACAGACTCGGATGTCAATCCCGATGTCAAGACATCTGATCTGTTATTAATGTAGCATAAGCAGAACAGAAGGATCCCCTATTAATTAATTACTCCTAAATAAGAGTCAATAAGACCTGGGATCACACACGTTCAGTAGATATAACCAGATTATAGTCTTTATATGGTTCTGTTTAGGAACAACTAACACTTCTGAACCTGATGTAATAAACAAAGTCATAACATTCATAACTGAACAAATAATGCAGAAGATAAATAACACAGTGTCGCTACCGCGAAAATTAACAGAGTCGCCACTAACATATTTATCCTGAAAAGGAAGGGAATGCCAGCAAACCACAAAACAAAACAACGGTCTCACGACCAGAGAAAAAGGGTAAGGGAGTCGGTTACGCGAGGGGAAGGTGTTAGCACCCCTCACGCCCATCGTACTCGATGGTATCCACGCTTGTGTCTAAAACTATGGGTGTGTAAGCAAACTACGCTAATCTGGACTAAAATGAATGCAGAATGTAGGGAAAAGAAAGAGTTATACTCGCACGGGCCCTACCCCGCTGCCTACGTATCCGTTTTGCGGAATCAGAGGTACCGTAGCTCGGCTAACTAATTTCTATTTGTTTTGTGTTTTTTAGGTGAACGAGTTACATTCACACTCCGCTGCTCGACCTTTGGAGACTTATGCTTGGGAATGGAGCGGAAATAACAAGTTCTTAAGAAAAGAAAATCAAAGAGTGTGGTTTGTGTTTTAAAGAATGCATGAGGAAAACCTAAGCTAAGGGGGAAAGCTTGCTACCTAATGTTATCATACAAAGGGTGCAAATCTAAACTAAACTAACAACCTACGAGAAAAAGGGGGAGCATACAATAATATCACACAAACGAGCATCCGCTCGGAAAGCAAACAAACCAATGGTACTGACCGAATGGTAGAAAAGCGGTCCCGCCATAGCCAAAGGGAGCAGCTCAACCCAAGTCAACCAAGCATTAGACCTCGCGAAAATGATCGGGCCATAGACAAGAGGGCGGACCCCTCTCGGCAACCAAGCCGTCACGGATTGTAAAGGAAAACGGTGCGTGCGTACACCGAGCATCAACGTCGAGCGACGCGAGCTATAAGAAAGGCGGGGGTCCGGCTGCATGAACCCTTTTCCTGACATACTCAATAACAAGATCTTGTGCAGGTTCAGAAGCAAGCCACGCGTAGCATGCGCATAATGAACGGACTCGATGAGACTAGGCGGGGGTTGATTGCTAACCCTTTCCGCGTGCCTTCCATGAGGACTTAACGGAGTGCCATATAGGACTTATTACACCGTTACTCCCTGCCGCAAAGCACAAATATAAACACACCAACAAAAACAGAGCCTCTTTCGAGGGCTTGGCCAGATGAATGTCTAAGTCCTACTTCTCATGTTAAAGGATGATGCGAGAAAGCGATAAAGTGCAATAAAAATAAAATGAAACGGAATCAATACCAAACGGATGATGATCCGTAAACTAAAGCGAAGAGAGCAAGGAAACTAGGATCCCGCGAGCGAGCTAGCAAAGCAGAGGCAAATAGTCAGCACACCGATTAGCCATGAAAGCAAACAAAGGTTGACATGCGCGTCGAGCATAATCACAATACACCTGCAAGAGGAACAAGCAAACCAAACAAGCAGATATAAAGTAATAGAGACGTGTTCTCCAAGATGAGAACACGATGTGAGTGAATGAGATCGTGTCCCGCGAATAGAGCGGAACACTCACATAACAAGCGTCGACCGGTGACTATCCAAAAGCCTTGCACACTAACACACAAGTTAGAGATAACAAAACATCGCAATCAGAATTGCGTTATTACAGTCTAATATAAGAGAAAATGAATAACTAATGCAAGCATGAAATGAAGAACAAAATGTCAAGGGGAAAACAAAGATGAATAAACCATAATCAATCAATGCCAATCATCTCACAAGATAGCACGTTTCACAAGCTTTCCAACGATATAAAGAACGCGCAAATCGGAGTTACGAGTCAAAAGATATGAAAGATTGAAGTTAGGAAGCAAAGGAAGCAAAGGAAGCAAAAGTAGGTCGACCTACCTTCGACCTAGGTCGACCTAATAGGTCCAGAAACGAAAGAAACAGCTCCAGGTCGACCTAAACTCACCCTAGGTCGACCTAACAGTGCCAGAATCAAAAATGAAGGTTTTAGGTCGACCTAAACTCACCCTAGGTCGACCTAACAGTGCCAGGATCAAAAATGAAGGTTTTAGGTCGACCTAAACTCATCCTGGGTCGACCTAACAGTGCCGAATGCCAACAATTGAATTTTCTCGCAAGGAAACATGATGCCATTCTTCATGAATGTTCAGCATACAAGCAAATATCAAACATGCAATGCTATGAGTCAAGAGCAAACACATTATTCAGCAAATTGATTGGTCTTTAAGAGCAAAATTAAACATTCCATCGAACAATTAGCACGCAAGCATTGAATCGTAAGCATCGTGATCATATCATCAAGAGTAATCGTTATCAAACCTCAAATGGCATCAATTTAGCGTAGGCATCATGAATTATCATTCCACAATCAATCATCATATGCTAGAACTCAAAAGTAAGCACAAATGCTTCACACATTCAAATCATCGAACACTTAGCATGCAATTTCTTGGATCATAAGAAACATGTATGTGGCATCATCAACAATTCAACGATAAATTTCAAATTCAATCAAATAATCAAGATCAACACAAATCAATCAAACAACAAGCAATTATCATCATCAATTATCATAGATCCATCATCCACAATCAAAAATCATCATGATCAATGTCGAATTAAGCAACAAAATCAATGATCTAGCAAGGTTTGTAGTGAATTTACCGGATCGAATGAAGAGAATGTGATCGGATGAACACGAAAGCGAACACGACGCGAACACGAACAAAATCCAAGAGATGTGAGGGAGAGAGTGGCGCGTGAGATCCTTTGATAGGGAGAGAGACGCGCGACACTTCAATCGGAGGAGAAGATCTTGATTTGTGCTTTGATCTTCATTAGCTCTTGAGATTTGATCTTGAATTGATGAAGTTTTTGTAAGTTTTTGTGATTTTGATCCAAGAAAATTGAGAGAGAATTGAGAGAAAGTGTTTTTGATCTTTTTGGTGAGATTGAAGTTATGAGAGTCCTCCCCTGATTTGTGAAGAGCAAAATGTTTATATATTGTCAACGCGAATTGTCCAAATCGCCCTCGGTGCGTCTTATTTTGGCTCATTTTTAAGGAAACTCGGTTCGGCTCTCAATTCCGGAACGAAACCAATGCCACTATGAAGATGACCAAATTTGTGACTCGTCACCGCGAGAATCACCTCAATCCGATAAGCGGTGAAGAAAATACGCCCGTTTGAATGACGAGAAACGCCGATTCATCTGATACGACTGTGCAAAATTTTGTGAGTACCGCTCAAAGAACTCGATAAAACCCTACCTTCGTCTCAAAATCTGAACAAGCATGTGTGACGAAGAAACGAAGCTAACGAAATTTCCGAGAGAATGCCGCCGGAATGGACTTCATACGATAAAAATCGAAGGAGTTATGAATTTTCGAACTCGGCGCGACATACTCGAAAACACACTTTTTACCGGAACAACGCGACGATCCTTAAAATTCTGGGAATTTTACGTGCAGAATTGACCTTCGGTCCGAACATATGAAATCTTGGTAATGATGGTACGGAGCTCCAGTTATATTTTCAAGCGAACCCGACGAGCGGATTAGGAGATATGAATTTTCCGAGGTCCAAAACCCTACATTCAGCACTGTTTTTCACTACGAAACCTCAAGTAATTTGCAAATCTGGCGACCTTCCTCAAAGAATTGGCTTCCGAGCCGAACACGAAAGTTGTAGATATCGTCGAAACGGTCAAGACATCGCGGGAACTTAGCTCATATCACCTTCCAAATATGACTTGCGAATTTTCTCGTATTTCCACTATTTAAACCATTTTTCACGCCTTTCTTCTTAAACCCATGAAAACTCTTTATTATTTTTTCTTCAATTTTTGAATGACGAAATAAACGTCATTATTAACTTATAGCTCAAATAAAGAGGGCAAATTTTGGGGTGTAACACATAGTTAATTGTTAACCAGTTCGGTCTAACTACCTACTCTGGGGGCTACCAAGCCAGGAAGAAGATTTCACTATCAGTAGTACTATTTTATGTAAACAACCTCTGGTTTACCTATTCACTACCCAATGCAACCTTTATCTCAAAACTCCATCCAAGACAAGAGAACCTCTGCTCACTCCCTAGTGATACCTAACTGTTACAACCCTGCAACAACTATTTATACAATTAACAATGAACAAACACTTGATCTTGCTTCACAGCTTCAATCAAGATTACAATAATCAACTCTTACCTACAAGTTTCGAGTGAGGAAAATCACTTATCTAACCTATAGGTTTCGAGAAGGACATGGCAGCCATCCCACAACCTGGGTGGTCTACCTATAGAAACCCTAATGACTACATCGTTTAAAATAAGGTTTTCTATCTCAAACTAGGTTACAAAGTTTTCTATCTCAGCAGTTTCTAATTTAAGAGATAAATTAGGAAACTCATGATTAAAAGACCTTATTTGTAGCAGAATATTTCTGCATATTTGTAACAGCAAGGAGTGCTGCGATTTGTAAGCCCAAGTCTGTTAGAACAAGAATTGTTCTGATCAATATTCTTAGTTTTGATGATAACAATGTATATGAATTTTGTATAAGATAATGTGGTACTCTAATCCTATGCAATTTCCATTTCAGGAAACATATAAAGAGTATGCACAAAATCAGCGCAAGAAGCACTGACTCAGAAGGTTCAGGATGCAACATCAGAACATGCTCTGGCAAGACATCAGAAGATGGTCAAGCAGAATCAGAACATGGTCTATTGAAGCATCAGAAGAACTTGAGATCAGAAGCAGAAACACTGAAGTTCTCATGGTATCACGCTAGAAGCACTTCAAGGTCAGAAGACGAGAAGATGCTCTGCACCAAGCTGTTATGACTCTGATATATTCAAACGTTGTATCTACAAAGATCAGATCAGAAGCAAGTACAAGATGGCAGGCTATGCTGACTGACAAAAGGAACGTTAGAAGCTATTAAAGGCAAAGTCAGTTAAAGCAGGAAAAGTAAGGCTCGAGGTAGTTGACAAAAGAGTGAAACATTAAATGCAATGCTGTACGGATCACGCAACGCATTAAATGCTCCCAACGGTCATCTTCTCAAACGCCTATAAATAGAAGTTCTGATGAGAAGCTGAATACAACACTTTGCGCAAACTTACAGAAACGCTGTCAAATTCAAAAGCTCTCAAACTTCATCTTCAACCTCACTTCATTACTGTTGTAATATCTTAGTGAGATTAAGCTTAAACTTTAAGAGAAATATCACAGTTGTGATTATAGCTTTTAAGAAGCATTGTATAACTCTTGTAAGAATTTGTTTACATTCATTTGTAAAGAACTAGAGGAGATCAAGTTGTGATCGGATTCTCTAGAAAGTCTTAGAGGGTATCTAAGCATTGTGTTCCTAGAGTGATCAGGTTGTGATCAGAATACTCTAGAAGACTTAGAGGGTATCTAAGTGGAAAACCATTGTAATCTTGTGTGATTAGTGGATTAAATCCTCAGGTGAGGTAAATCACTCTAAGGGAGTGGACTGGAGTAGTTTCGTTAACAACGAACCAGGATAAAAATATTGTGTTCATTGTTTTTATCTTAAGAGTTTTTAAAGTCACACTTATTCAAACCCCCCCTTTCTAAGTGTTTTTCTATCCCAAGTCCAATTGGGATCAGGTTATAAATAGGAAACTTTGTAACCTAGTTTGATATAGAAAACCTTGTTTTAAACGATGTACTCATTAGGGTTTCTATAGGTAGACCACCCAGGTTGTGGGATGGCTACCATGTCCTTCTCGAAACCTGTAGGTTAGAGAAGTGATTGTCCTCACTCGAAACCTGTAGGTAAGAGTTGAGTATTATAATCTTGATTGAAGCTGTGAAGCAAGATCAAGTGTTTGTTCATTGTTAATTGTGTAAATAGTTGTTGCAGGATTGTAATAGTTAGGTATCACTAGGGAGTGAGCAGAGGTTCTCTTGTCTTGGATGGAGTTCTGAGATAAAGGTTGCATTGTGTAGTGACTAGGTAAATCAGAGGTTGTTTATCTGTAAACCAGAGGTTGTTTACATAAAATAGTACTACTGATAGTGAAATCTTCTTCTTGGCTTGGTAGCCCCTAGAGTAGGTAGTTAGACCGAACTGGATTAACAATTAACTGTGTTATTTATCTTCTGCATTATTCGTTTAGTTATGAGTGTTATGACTTTGTTTATAACATCAGGTTCAGAAGTGTTAGCTGTTCCTAAATAGAACCATATAAAGATTATAATCTGGTTATGTCTACTGAACGTGTGTGATCCCAGGTCTCATTGACTCCTATTTAGGAGTAATTAATTAACGGGAGATCCTTCTATTCTGCTTATGCTACATTAATAACAGATCAGGTGTCTTGACATTGGGATTGACATCCGAGTCTATCATACCAGAATTTTCACTTTGTGAAGCAAAATTTGGAATTTAAACCTGTGACAATCGATTTTCATCCTGAAGAAATCAATTGTTATAGTGAAAATTTTTGCATTTTTTGAACGTTGGGGTATAGGCATTCGATTGTCATCTCTAATTTTTGGAAAATTCTAAAACAACACAATGCCCTTGCATGTATACTTGATTTCGGAGCTCCCAATCATATGACATTTGATGCTACTGATTTTTTGAACGTTCAACCCCATTGGCGCTCCAGTATTGCCCATGCAAATTGTGGATTATCGTCGGTAACAGGGGCTTAAACTATAATATTATCACCAACCCTTTTTATTTCTAATACACTTTTTGTTCCCTCTGTATCTCAAAAGGTGTCAGTGAGTCAAGTTATCAACGACTTGAATTGTGTTGTGCTAATTTATCCATCTTTATATTTCATTTAGGATATTCTCAAGAAGGACATCATTATTCGTGGTACTAAGATACGAGACTTTACTATATGGAGGATTTTAGTGTAGGTCAAGCACATCACATGCATTATCCAAGAAATGACAAAGTGGAAATATTTTTTCTTTGGCATCTTCAATTAGGCCATCCTTTATTTGGCTACATGCAACATGTGTTCCCCAATTTTTTTTAGACACTTCTTTGTTGAACTTCAAATGTGAAGCATGTATTTTAGCCAATATTCATCAAGTCAATTTTCCATTAAGTATGAATAAAAGTAACATTCCTTTTGCTTTAAATCATTTTGATGTATGAGATCCATCCCCAAAATTTTCTATCTTTGATTATCGATGGTCTGTGATATTTGTTGATGACTGCCCTCGAATGACTTGGATTTATTTGTTGAAAAAAAATGAAGTGTTGCACATATTTTAACAATTACATAAAATGATTCAAGCTCGATATTCAAAGAAGATTAGGATCCTTCGCGTTGATAATGGTGGGGAGTTTGTAAATTACTAATTCAATGAGTATGTAAAAAAACATAGACTTATTCACGAAACCATATGTTCCGAAACTCTACAACAAAATGGTATTATAGAATGAAAAAATCGTCACATCCTTGAAACTACTCGTGCTATTTTACTTGGAGCACATATGCTTCACCACCATTTGAATGATGTTGTCACTACAACAATATATCTCATTAAACAGATGCCAACGAAGGTTCTTTAATTTAAAACTCTGTTGTAGACCTTGTATAAATTTGTACCGCTGCTCATAATACAAATGTTGCCACCTTGAGTATTTGGTTGTGTTGTGTTTGTTCACTTACATAAATACCCGCGTACAAAGCTCGATCCTTGTGCCATACTATGACTTTTTTTGGGATATGGTGTACACCAAAAAGGGTTTCGTTACTATGATCATATTAATCAACGCATATATGTGACTATGGATGTAACATTCTTGGAATTTGACCATTTCTACTCCTTTGCATCATCCAATTCTCCCCTTCAAGGGAAGACACCAGAGGATGAGTTGAAATAGTTAACGTTTGATTGGTTCAAGGATATTGATACACCATCAACTAAAGCTTCTAATTATTCTTATCAAACTCAAACATATCAAATGGGAACTGAAGTAGAGGTATGCCCTCCTAAAGTTGAAGGATCAAAATTTCCCCTCTCTCTAGTACCCAATGATCCATCTCCTAATAATATCAATAAGATAAACTATTTTATCTCTCCTAATAATAATATTGATATCTTTGTTAGGTATGAACTATCTTACATGCATAATCGAGGAAAACCATCGAAGCGATACTCCCCTGAAGAAGAGGATCGAGGTATCCAATTGCTAATTATGTCTCTATGAAGGACTTAGCTGAACCCCTTAAGAAGTTTGCAGCTGAGTTATCTTCACACAATGTACCTAATAAGGTTAGAGACGCCATTGAAGAACCTATATGGGTTCAAGGTATGAATGAAGAAATGCAGGCATTATACAAGAATAATACATGGACTCTTGTTCCTTTACCAAAAGGAAAGAAACAAGTAAGGTGTAAGTGGGTTTTCTCTATCAAGTGCAAACTGGTGGGTTTATGGAAAGGTACAATGCAAGACTAGTAATTAAAGACTTTACACAGACATATGGTGTAGACTATCAAGAAGCTTTTTCACCTGTGGCCAAGTTGAGCACTGTTAGAGTTCTTTTATCTCTTACAGTAAATATTGATTGGTTGTTGCACCAGTTAGATTAAAAAAATGCTTTTCTCCATGAACACTTGAAAGACAAAATATATATGGATATCCCTCCAAGAGACATGACAAATTATAAGACTAGGGTGGTGTGTAAGTTGCAACGCAGTTTGTACACCTTAAAGAAATCTCCTGGAGCATGGTTTGGGAGACTAAACTTGACAGTGAAAAAATATGGCTTCTAAAAAAGCAACACATATCATACTTTATTCTTGAAACATCGCCAAGTTAAGGTTACAAATTTGATTGTGTATGTAGATGATATGCTTATTATAGGAGATGACTCTGAAGAAATAGCAAAACTTCAAAAAAATTTGGTAACAAAATTTGAGATGAGAAATCTAGGTGGACTCAAATATTTTCCAGGTATTGAGGTTTCTAGGTCGAAGAAAGACATCTTTTTATCTCAATGAAAGTATATCTTGAAGGAGTGAAAAACACTCATATATGGGGGGATTGAACAAGTGAAACTTCAAAAACTTGGAAGATAAAAACAATGAACACAATTATTTTTATCCTGATTCGTTGTTAACCAAACTACTCCAGTCCACCCCTGACAAGGTGATTTACCTCAACTGAGGATTTAATCCACTAATCCAACTGATTACAATGGTTTTCCACTTAGATACCCTCTAAGTCTTCTAGAGTCTACAGATCACAATTTGATCACTCTAGGAAATCTTTTACAATCAATGTAAAATAAATGTTTACAAGAGTTTGATTGCTTCTAATAAAGCTGTAATCACAACTGTGATATTTCTCTTAAGTTCTAAACTTAACACTCACTAAGATATTACAAAGTTTGTGAGGTTGAAGATGAAGTTCTTTAGCTTTTTATTTTGACAGCGTTTCTGTAAGTTTTGCGCAAGTGTTCTATGTTGCTTCTGATCCGAACTTCTATAAATAGGCGCTTGAGAGGAAATGACCGTTGGGAGCATTTAATGCTTTGCGTGAATAGTACAACGCTGCATTTAATGTTTCACGCTTTTGTCAACTACCTCGAGCCATGCTTTTGCTGCTTTTACTGACTTTGCCTTTTGTAGCTTCTAACATTCCTTTTGTCAGTCAGAGATTTGACATTTCAGCCTATCATCTTGTACTTTCTTCTGGACTCAGATTTGTAGATAACAACGTTTGAATATCAGAGTCATCAGCTTTGGTGCAGAGCATCTTCTGTCTTCTGACTTTGAAGAGCTTTGAGCGTGATACCATCAGAGCTTGTCCTTCTGACTTCCATTCTTCTGATGCTTTCCAGTTCATGTTTTGATTCTGCAGGACCATCTTCTGATGTCTTGCCAGAGCATGTTCTGATGAAGCCATCCAGAACCTTCTGGGTCAGTGCTTCTGAACGCTGATTTGTGCATACTCTTTATATATTTCCTGAAATGGAAAACTTAAAGGATTAGAGTACCACATTGTCTTATACAAAATTCATACTTAATGTTATCATCAAAACTAAGAATATTGATCAGAATATTTCTTGTTCTAACATATCTTGGATCTTTTGTCCAAGGTTGGGCTACTAGACTATAAACCTGTAGACACTTCAATTGTCCATAATCACCAAATTGGATACTATCTAAACCAAGTGTCAATAGACAAAGGAAGGTATCAAAGATTAGTTGAAAAAATTAATTACTTATCTCATACACGACCAAATATAGCGTATGCGGTAAGTGTAGTAAGCCGATTTATGCACAGCCCGAGTAAAGGTCACATGAATGCAATAATTTGAATCATGCGTTACTTGAAGTCCTCACATGGAAAAGTTTTAATGTTCTCAAAGACTAATCATGTATAAGTTGAGGGCTATACAGACTCAAACGGGTAGGGGGTATCGCCAACAAGAAATTCACCTCATGCTATTTTACCTTTGTTGGAGGAAATTTGGTTATATGGAAAAGTAAGAAACAAAAGGTTGTAGCATTATCAAGGGCTAAAGCATAATTTCAAGGGATGACTAAGGGTCTTTGTGAGCTTCTCTGGCTTCGAAGACTGTTAATTGAAATTGACTTTACTCTGAATAGTGTGACAAACCATTTTTGTGATAGCAAGTCTGCAATTGAAATTGCTCATAATTCGATTAAGCATGATCGGACAAAACACGTGGAAGTAGATCGACACTTTATCAAGCAAAATTTTGAGACCAAGATAATTTTGTTTCCATTAGTTAAATTTGAAGGTCAGTTGACAGATATACTCACAAAAGTTGTATGTTGCAAAGACTTCTATAACTCACTTGACAAGTTGAGCATTCGAAATCCCTATGCACCAACTTGAAGGAGAGTGTTGGCGTGAGCTGTTTATTAATATCATAGAAACTATAATAAGGAATATAGTTATTAATTACTTTGATTTTGGGTATAATTAGAAATAAGAGTGTATATATATATATATATATATATATATATATATATATATATATATATATATATATATATATATATATATATATATATATATATATATATATATATATATATATATATATATATATATAGGAGACGACTCAAGTGAGAACAATTGGTTATTATGATAAATGAGAACAATGAATCATAACCATTAAATTTTTATTTGTTGATTTTAATGAACTTGATTGATTTCTCTTTTTAAGTTGATTTAAAATAAATATTAAGGATCATAGAAAGAGAAGCCAATCCAGTCCATTAAAATCAACAAATAAAAATTTAATGGTCGTGATTCATTGTTCTCATTTCTCATAATAACCAACTGTTCTCACTTGAGTCGTACCATATATATATATATATATATATATATATATATATATATATATATATATATATATATATATATATATATATATATATATATATATATATATATATATATATATATATATGACATATCATATGAGAATGACATTTTTATGTGAAAATATTAGAATGAATCTGAACCATTAGATTTTAAAATAAATGGTGGATATTAAGTGTCAATATTTTTTTTCTCTTTCCTCAATATTTATTTTAATAATGGAGGAGACAGAAAAAAAGATTCACACTTAATCTCCACCATTTATTTTAAAATCTAATGATTCAGATTCATTCTCCCATTCTAGTATAAATTAACCATTTTCACTAGATTCACTCTCCTCATATATGCCCTAATATAAATTTACAAAGCAAAAAGGACTAAATTGTCTTTTCATAATCCAACCATTTTATTCAACTTCCAAACAAACCAAAATGCAACACATGTCTCCAAATCTTTCACTTTTCAAATTATCATTTTCCTTTTCTCTCTCCAATATTTTCACTTACATTTTAATTTTCTCTTTTTAATTTTTATTTTTTTAAACATAAATAATTAATAAATTGAATTAACATAATTATTTAACATATTATTTTTAAATATCAAAATTATTCATAATTATTAAAAAAATATTTTCAAATTACAATATTTCTATGTTCTCACTGAAAATTATCAGCAAAATACTTATTTTATTTAGCAATTGTTTTTATTTGAGACACAAAATTCTTATTTTCAAATGTTAAAATTTTTATTTTTCTCACAGGGCACTATCAATAAAATATCTACCTGTTTATTTAAATAAAATCTATATCATAATATATAAATTTGTAACGGGACACGATTAGTTAAATTCACGCAATTTTTTTTTTTATAAATATTGCTTTCAATATTTCTATTTTCTCACTGAAAACTATCAGCAAAATGCATATTTTATTTAGCGATTGTTTTTATTTGAGACACAAAATTCTTATTTTCAAATGTCAAAAGTTTTATTTTTCTCACGGGGCACTATCAATAAAATATCTACACGTTTATTTAAATAAAATCTATATCATAATATATAAATTTGTAACGGGACACGATTAGTTAAATTCACGCATTTTTTTTTATAAATATTGCTTTCAATATGCATTTGAGTATAAAACCATCATACAAAATTATTCTAACCTATGCAAATGTATGAATATCATTATTCTTTATACAATTATATTTATCATTTAATATTATAAATATCTAAACTAATTATATATATAATATCAAATAAATGTACCCGTGCCCGCACGGGTGATTTACTAGTTTCTCTCTTGTAAACGATAGACAAAAATAATATGAAACTGACGTATCAGTTTTACACTAAGATCTTTAAGAATCCATGTCATCAGACCATTTAAAACTAATGTGACATTGAGGCCTTAAATGACCTCTTTCACAAGAATAATGACAAATTACTTTAGGAGAATGATTTCTTATATTCTTTCTAGAGTTACAGACATTCCTTTAAAAATCTTGTCTTTTATCACTTAAACTTAAATAATCAATACTAAATGAGTTGTTGAATTGTGTTAATTGTCCTTTTAGATATTAATTTCAAGTTTCAAATTAGGACAAATATCACACTGAATTACATCAACCCTTACTACTAAAGTTGGAGAGATATTTAAATGATTATAAACAAGAGAAGCATGATCTTTTATTAATTCTAAAGCACTTTTAAGTCAAAATTTCATCCTCAAGTTTTAAAATCTTTTTATTTTGAGAAAAAAATTTCTTAAAATATTTTAAAGCATCGTCATGCATTTGGTGGAAATCCTTAGAAAACTCATTATACGAAATTGAAAGTAAAAATGGGTGTCTAAATCAATTAAATCCATGTCTTTAAAACATGAATTAGAGTCGGTGCTAAATGGTTGATCCTCTAACTAATTTTATGTTATGGTGTTGTTTATAGGAAAACAAGTATTGTTTTTCAGATGACAAATGGCCAAATGGATATAATGTGAAGATGCTGAGAAATTTAGACTAGAGAGATGGTTTGATAAAAATGAAAATTGAAAGAAAGTTCTTTTAAATTCACAACATTCTAAGTATGAAACATTCTCTTGTTCTTTCTAGAATTTAGATAAACAATTCAACTAAGTGTTTATAGCTTAAGTGATTATCATAAATTCTTATAAGCTGAATTATTTCTTCATGTGGCAGTAAACCTTGAATGCCAAAAAGGATCAAAATACAAACCAATAGAAGAAACAAGAGGAACACCTCTAGCCTCTATGAATCTAATCCTCACAACATGAGCATGCACAACATCTCCATCAAGCCTATGAAGCCTCTTGTAACCAACTGTTGTCCCTTGAATTATCAATTTACCATCCACATAAATTTCATATCTTTTAATCCTTTGACCAAATCCAATTGCTTCTTGTATTCCAATCACATTAAATCTCAAATCTCCATCATTGCCCCAAATTTCAACCCAATGATCCTCCTTTTCCTTACCATCTTCACATGGTGCCCAATATGTCCCCAAATGGTCACTATCCAACATGTTTTCTGGTCCAAACCCTCCCTCTTTTCCTCCTCTTTGGCTACTAACTTTAACGTAACAACCTTCAGCTATGTTCTTATGAAAAATTGTATCGATTGCTGTTCTAAATTCTTTTAATCTATGAGCATCATTTTCGGATATAAGACCGGTTCTATTAGGTGGTACATTTAGAATTAACACACAATTTTTACCAACGGATGTGTAATAAATATCAAGTAGCTCACTAAGTTTTTTCGGTGATTCTGATTCGTGCCAAAACCATCCTGGACGAATCGATACATCACATTCTGCTGGTAGCCAATCGGTTCCTCTTGGATCGCCTGTGTTCAGATACCTGAATTTTTAAGCAATAATGCACTAATTATTAGCTCTAATGTACTACCTCCGTTCCAAATTATAAATAAGACATTTTGAGATCAGATAATTCAAATGTCAACACTAGTTTCATACAATTAAATGATATTGACCATCGATAACAAATGTATCTGATCTGTATATATATTGACCAGATACATCAATTTGTTGAATAAAACAACACTTACTGCCCTATGTATGGACTTCCAATTGTAAGAGAACTTCGATTAATGGTAGACCAACACGTGTCCCCGGCAATCCCTGCTTCATTTCCTACCCATCTAACATCAGATCCAGCATCTGAGAAAATATTGATAGAACTTTGCAACTCCTTCACCATTGAAAACCAATCGGAAAAGTAATACGTCACATTTTGTGCCTTTGGATCTTTGAATCCATCGAACCAAATTTCCCTTACATTTGGATATCTAAAAAATATATAACATAATGTTATTTTCCAAAATGTCGCTACAAATTGATCCGCATGATATGCAATAAAACCTACATGCAGAACTAAAATCGGCTCATTTTAAAAGTGAGCTGATAGCAGTACTGCATGCAGATTTAATTGCATACGATCAAAACATGCAGTTGACGTATCAAATCAAACAAAGCAATTACAATATACAATATACAAAAGAGAGATTTGAAACTCACTTTTTAAGAAGCTCTTGCAACTGCCCTAAATAATATTCATTGTAAAGCAAATCATGACCGTATCTAGAATCATGTCTATCCCAAGGTGAAAGATAAATCCCAACATCAATTCCTTTATCACTAGCTGCATTCACAAACTCTTGAACAACATCACCTTTACCATTTTTCCAACTACTACTAATGACAGAATGTTTAGTATACTTAGAAGGCCATAGACAAAATCCATCATGATGTTTCGCAGTTAATATCATCAACGAAATACCCGCTTCTTCTGCCACACTAGCCCATTGCGTTGTGTTGAGCCGAGTTGGATTGAATATCGATGGATTTTCATGGCCTGTACCTCGTTCTCTGCCGCTGAATGTGTTGACACCGAAATGAAGGAACATTATGATTTCTCTTTGTTGCCATTTTAGCTGTGAGTATGTTGGGAGTGGGAGAATCGGTAATGGCGGACTTGCTACTAGTTCTAGTAAAGAACTGCATGGATTGTTTAGTTGGAGTAATAGTGTGATAAATAAGAAAAAAGAACAACATAGTTTAACCATGATGCTTTTGAATCAAGATATTATTCTTGTTTGGTTTGTTGAAAATGTTGTGAATGGAACTAATAGAAAAGCACAAACATAAATGTATATAAAAAGATAGGCACAGATGGAAGCATCTTTAGAGCACAAAGTATGCAGATTCAGGACACATAATGACAATCAGTTAAAGCATCTTCACAGCACATCATGATAATTTAAGAAGCATATAAAATGGACTAATGAGAGAGCAGACAAGCACAATGCGTGTATCGGATAAGAACTTATGATTATTTTTCAAAACAGATACTTTTCAACCAATGCAAGATCAGTAACATGCTAATTACATTATTGGTGACATCTACTTAGACAAAAAGGTGACTCCATTTCATCAAAACAACTTGATCTTCAGAAGTAACAAACAACACTTTGAAAATGAGTTCCATGTAAAATTGTGAGATACATATGAATTTTATTTAATATGAAAGATTATCAGAATAAAAGTGTTAGAATGATTGTTATTAACATTCTTCTAAAATTGAATATTCATGAAGTGTTATCAAACAAATAAACTATGACAAGAGCTATGCTTCCTTTGTTTACTCCTCTTTCTTGATTGATACGTCGAATGATACCGTAAGATTAGACCACTTACGAATGCTGTTGGGTGTCCTTAAACATGATTTCAGCTTGTTAACTTGTTCATTAGCAACAAACTCCAAGTTATCATCTTTCTTAGCCATTTCCAAGCATAAACCTCCTTTGTTTTGATTTTGATAATATTGTACAGCTAATTGGTAAGGTGTAAACTCCGAATTCGATTCATCCAATGCTTCATGTTCCATTGATCTCTTCTTAATGTCTTTACAAATTTTTACCTCAGTCCTATCATGTTCCAATGATCTCTTCTGAAAGTCTTCACAACTACTCACCTTAGTCCTTAGCTTATCCTTTCCT
The DNA here is from genome assembly GCF_029867415.1 of Vicia villosa. NCBI lineage: Eukaryota > Viridiplantae > Streptophyta > Magnoliopsida > Fabales > Fabaceae > Vicia > Vicia villosa. The sequence goes on along the minus strand of NW_026705822.1, from coordinate 214,325 downwards.
TCCCAATCATCATATTTATATTTGCAATTATCAACATGATAGTTAGGAGAATATTGGTTTAATTGTGAAAAACGGGTTGAGACACGTGTCATATTAAGATTCACATTATCAACCTCAACCTCAACCGAATCTTGACCCATATCATCTCCGAAACAAGTGGGTTGAGCCCAACTAGTCGAGGCACGTGTCATATTATGATTCACATTATCAACTTCAACCGATATTGAATCTTGATCCATATTACCTCCGAAACAAGTGGATTGAGCCCAACTGGTCGAGGCATGTGTCATATTAGGATTCACATTATCAACCTCAACCGATACTGAATCTTGACCCATAACATTTCCGAAACAAGTGGGTTGAGCCCAACTGGTCGAAACTGGACTCATGCTAGGCCTCACATGAATATCTTCAAACCAATTGGACCTAACCCCATGTTGTTGATGAAAAGAGAGTGAATCATTATTGTGTTCTTTGGCTTTTAACAAGTTATAGATTGTGTGATTTGGAACAATAAGGAACACATAACCAGGAACCAAAATTGACTCAGGTTTGACCACAATCCAAGGATACTTAAAAACATCTGGCCTAGTAATTGAGTGTCTTGGATTCCTTCTCATAACCTCTAATGCTATAATTGGTTCTCTATGAATCTCAATGAATCTACCAGGGTGCACCAATTTTAACACTCCTCTCTCTTCTTTGATACTTTTCATTCTCTCTTGCTATGTGAAAAAATAAAGATTAATTTTTTAAAGGTAATTATTAGGTTGCTTAGTCTTTTCCTTTTATTGGTAAAATATGTTACTTCATGACAAAAAAATAGGCTAAAAAAGTTCATAGAGATATCAGATATGGTCTTTGGAGAAGAAAATTCTTGTTCTATGAATTTTTGTTTTTATTGGATGACAACTCAATTTCGTATAGAATGGAAACTGTTTATTTGTTTCTTCTTTTCATCTTTGCTATATTTAGCTGAAAAAAATCGTTTGCTAAATGAGTTATGCAACCTATGTAGTAGTACATGTATACAAAGCAAATTTCAATAGGATACTCGATGTTTGAGGACAAAATATTACAATAAGAAATCTCCAAGTTTCAAACCTTTTGTATTAAGAGAAAAAATCCAATATAACCAATGACTTGGAATATTACCTACCATTCATTTGTCTACTCTTAACTATGTTTCTCACCCATCTCGCTTCATTGTATAGTTTTTATTTATTTTTTATTATTAACTCCTTTTTTTTTTTTTAGTTTTTATATAATCATGCGTTTTAGTATAAACTAGTAATATACCCGTGCGTACGTATGTGTAAAAATCAGTGGTGTAAAAATTAGTTGTGTAAAATTGTATTGTAAATTAAGAGTTATGTTTATATATTTTTAGTTGTTTAAAATCTAATTGGTTGTGTTATGTGACACTTCATAAAGTATTTCATTCACATTTTCAACATTGAAGACAAATGCGAATGAGTCATAATTCAACACCTACTAAATAGCAAATTATCTCGAGAGTAAGAATGAATCGATTCTTCAATCATATTACAATGAAAAAATTGGAATACATATTAATATTTAAAACATTTCATCATTGAAAGAGTCAATTTATGTATGTCTTTTTGTCTAGATCTAACTAATTGTGTCTAGTGTCACTTTATCAAGTGCAAATTAACATTTATGCATGTTTTGTTATTTGGATCTAATTTGTGGCGTCCCATAACATTAAAAACAAGTGCAAATACGTTTAAATGATGTTTTTTGAAATAGTATTGAGATGAGATGTCAATCAATTATAATCAATAAAAATATGACAATAATATAAAGTTTAAGATAGTTGTAATAATTTGAAATAGATGTGACATAGATGTGATTTTGAGAATGATTTAGTCAAAATAAAAAAAAGTTATATAACTTCGATCGATAGAATTCAAAGTTATAATGAGAAAGATATAATATGATTTTGAGATAGATATGGTGAAAATCATAGCTAAATAATCTTATATATAATTGTCATTTCAGTATTTATATAGAATTATTAATTAAAATAAAATAGATATTTTGTGGATAGTATCCCGTGATAAAAATAGAAATTTTAACATTTGAAATAAAAATTTTGTGTCTCAAATAAAGACAATTGTTAATTAAAATAAAATAAGTATTTTGTTGATAATGTCCTGTGAGAAAAATAAAATTTTTGACACCCATCAATAAGAATTTTGTGTCTCAAATAAAAACATTTGTTATTTAAAAAAAGTATTTTCTTGATAGAGGTCCGTCAGTAAAGTAGAAATTTTGATATTTAAAAATAATTTTTTTAATTATTATAAATAATCTTTTAATAATCATAAAATAATTATGTTTTCGGTTGAATAAATTTTTACGTGTTTCTATTCGTTCCACTAAAAAAGATTTAATTTATTAATTTATTTATGTTTAGAAAAATAAAAAGGAAAAAAGAAAATTGAGAGAGAAAAATTTAAAATGAAAGTGAAAACATTGGAGAGAGAAAAGCAAGAGAGACAAATGTAAGTAGAAGTGAAAAGCCAAATAAATATGGAGAGAGAAGTGAGATAGGGTGTGAATTGAAAAAATAGAAAATAAGAATTTGAATTTGAATTTGAATTGAAAAATTTAGAAAGAGACAAAAAAAAGAAGAGAAAAATGTGTTGCCACATGGCACCCTAGAATTTTGTATGCAATGTGATTAAAATGATCATTATGTTATTACTTATATGTCTTTTATGAGTGTAAAAAATTTGACAAAGAAGGATAATTTAAGAAAAGTGGTAGCATATTCTATTAATGACTAATAAATAGTTAATTATTTTTATTTTGATTACCACAAATATTATTATCTTAATTTTGTTTTCTTAAAAGTAATTTGTAATAGCCAAAATGATAATTAGTATCAGAATATAGTACTATTACACCAACATAGTATAGGTTCGATATAAGTATAAGCTACACCCAAATACATTAAATATGTGTACAAAATATAATCATGTCATAGTACAAAACAACTTAACACGCAAGGGACCGCAAAACAGAACAAAGCTAATTGGGGTCTTTAAGTCATCTTCTCTATGCCTTTTTCGGGTCTTGTTTATTTAAAATATAATTCAACAACGAAAGATAAGATAAAATATATCTCATTGAGGTCTTTACTAAGATCATAAGTCCACTCACTACTTAACTTATACAACAAGCCTACCTCACAATTCATTTTAACATACATTCTTTTGGAACATAATTTACGAATTGCTAATCCTCGTATGTCGGGATACGAATGCAATGATCCTTATGCACTATGTATGCTACAACTCGTATCTAGCATTAAGGTTCCACTACCATCCTACTTGAGCACCATAGTTCGAACTTAGTATTATTGAATAGATAACGTCCGACTAGAACCTCACAAACCAAGTTTAGTATTACAGGATATCCACTACAACAAATAACACTTTTATGATGAAGCTTTCACCATGAAGAATAAAAAACCGATGGTATATGTAATGGGAGTGTCTTATTTTATTTTAAAAAAAATCAATATGTTACCTTGGTTTTAAAAAAATTGATATAAATATATGATCAGGGTTTGAGATTCGATTATCAACTCCTGCAATTTTATGTTTTATTTAGAAACAAAAAGAACCTTTATTTTTAATAGATTTAACGTCAGATATGTTACCTCGGTTTTCTTTAAAGCCGAGATTAAAACTCTCTAATTTTTTATTCTTTTTGGAACCAAAAAGACGCTTTTATTTTTTATAGATTTACGCCAGATATGTCACCTCAGTTTTCTTTAAAATCGAGATAAAAATTCTCTAATTTTTTATTCTTTTTGAAACCAAAAAGGCGTCTTTATTTTTTATAGATTTTACGTTAGATATGTTACATTGATTTTCAGTAAAGCCGCAAAAAATACTCTTTCTATCTTTTATTCCCTCAGTGTCTACCTCATTCATTTTTCGAGCCCTAATAAACAAACACTTTTTGTCCAGCCAACGAAAGAACACCATTATTCTCCAAGGAGTATGGAAGCCCTAGCAAACAAAAAAACTCTCTCACCATTATTCTCTGGTATGTAATTCTTCCTATTGTTGTCCGTTACTATTGTTCTTGTTGTTCATTATTGTTGTTATTTTTGTTGTTGTTGTTGTTTTTGTCCATCGATGTTGTTATTTTTGTTGACTGTGTACTATTTTTTATTTTCAGAAGCTTTATGTGATTATGGATCGTAGTTGAATGAAAGTCAATAGATTAGGTAAAGAGTATGGGAAAAAAAACGGGCCCGGCCCATTGGGCATGCCCGTTTTGCCTGCACTTTTGTGCGGGACAGACCAAGGTTTTAGGCTCTCACCCTCTAGTCTGACCGCTCTGCCCCGCCCCATTTTTTACGCGGGCTTTTTCGGGCATGTGCATTAACATAAATTTTTCATTTTTAGGCCTAAAAGTATAGTGCCCGCGGGCTTAGCCCACCTCGCCTTCACTTTCTTAAGGGGTGGCCAAGGTTTTAGGTCAGCACCCTCAACTATGACCGCCCTGCCCCGTTTTCTGCGGACTTTTGCGGGGCGGGCATGCCCGTTTGCCACCCCTAGTAAAGAGTATAAGAATAAAGTGATATAACTTCTTGACAATAAAGGAATATTTTGATGTCCTGGTAAGAAAATTTATAATATGAAAAATATCCAAGGGATGTTATATTCAATCAATGTGGTTGTGATGGAATTATTCAAAATTACATGACATAGGTATGGCATGGTGAAGGAACAAAAAACAGAATTTATGAATGATACTCAAGGAGACATGATTCATGTTATTGGAGTAGATCAAGAAAGCTAATGTGGTAGATACTTTATAAAATAGGTATGGTTTATTGTATTGCATACAAAGACTGAGATTAACATCACTAGCACTACCAATAATGAATCAGATGGTATGTTGTTATTGAATGTTTTTTGCTCAACAACTTCAGAATTTTTCTTAGATGTATAAAAAGATATTAAAAAAATGTAGAATTGATCATGTGCATATTGGATAGATGTAGAATGAAGTTTTAAAATACCTTAATGAGGGAATTTTGTGACATATGTAACTTGCATTCAAAGAGTGTTCAGTTGATATTCGTCATGTTTGGTTCTAAGAGATCATGACCACAAGCGTTAACTTTCATGTTCAAAACAAAAAATTCAATTAAAAATTGACACTAATTTTTAGTTAAATTAACCAAAACTAACTTGGAACTAAACACAAAAACAACTCAGTTCAAATGGAATTGGTAGTTAAATAGTAGTAGAAGAAAAGCAACATTATGACTTGCCATGTCTATATTGGTGTTTGACAGAATAACCATTTGTCTATGTATAACTATTGATATAGACAATTCAATTGAAAAAGAGGAGTATAACATTTTACTTGAAATCTATAGTAGCAAGACTATCTTTGGATGTAGCTGGAAAAGGAAATCTCATCATGGTACTTCAAAGGCAGCATTATCAAAAGACTGATGTGATGCAGTTCGCAGAGTCTATTGTGCATAAGATCTTCGATCAAAAAATAAAGTGTGGTTAAGTTGACAAAATTGCTTTATGCACAATTATCAAAACATTGTCAGAAAAGTCCAGTTTGTGTAATATTTTAATGGAAAATCTCATCAATCTCCAATTACTCGTGTAAATGCTTCAAGGAAAGATATGCAAAATATTGAGATGACATAAATAATAACCAAGGATCTTCGTAATTTGTATTATTGTGTTTTTTACAAGTAACATGAAGTTATAGGCCATGTAAAAGGTTTCATGAAATGGTGTGTTGATAACACTTTTGAAGTAACTGCATTATAAAAGTTATCTTTATTATTCCTAATATTTATACTTGCTGAAGTAGGCAAGAAGTACAACTATACCAATTGCGCGATAGTGAAACCAGTGGTTATCCGTTAACCAAGATGAAGTTGACATAGATGTGTTTTTCACCCCTTGGTTAAAAAGATAAAGTGTTGTGGCATTTGATAAACCTGTCTTATCAATTAAAATGACTTACAAGTTGTGTTGTAGCAGTGTTGTACTAAAATATTCAGAGCATCATTTTTTCCTACAACAGCAATATTTAATACAAATAACCACAAAACAGGTAGTGTTATAAAGTTGCTACGATAAACTTATTCAAGTGTAAATAGTGAAATAAGTGATAGTTTTGGATTTTGTATGAATTGATATTAGCTGTGAATAATGCAGCTAGCTAAAGAAGTGTGGCATGGTGACCATTTGGGTGGACTATGAAAATTTAATTGAGATATCAACTATTTTGACACTTGGTCATACTTTAATAATTTATGGAAAAAGTTCAAATTATGAGTACAATAACCCCCTATAAAGTGAAAACACAGTGAAGAAAGTGTAATGCTTAGATATTATGTTAAGTATAAAAAATGAATTGTAATGCTTTAAAATCAACTCAAGTAATATGCGCAATGACACAAAGCAAAAAAAATTGCAAGCCTTGTGAAAAAAATTTGAAACAACCTTTATTGGTCTAAATGTGGATTATGAACTAATTATTAGCATAATCTAAATCATTTCTTGAGAAGGCAAAAGCAACAAATGTGATTGTAAAGAGAAAAAAGCGTAATAGTAGTTTTCTAGAGTGATCATTTGAAGGATTTAGAGGATCATAGGTTGATTTACAAAAAGTAATTTTTATTACATGAAATTTTTTTAAAGCATAACTACAATCACCTACTTTATTGCTAAAATACAGCTTAGATAAGAAGATGATTATAACTAAAAGATGAGTATAATAACTTTCTTTTTATGAGTGAATCACTCCATCAATAATATGCCACACTACATGAAGCAAAACATTGTGAATGGAGTGTGAAATAGGAGGAAACATAAATAATTAGTAAGGTGAAAATAGCGTGTTAGTTTTTGTGTAGAATGCTTATATAATTTAAGTCTGAACATAGAAATTGATAAAACCATGATATTAAAAACATAGGAAAACCACAAATGAATGGGATAAAAGGTACAATAAAACCAGATTAATATAAAACGTAGAAGAAATAAACAAGAGCTAAGCACAACATATAAACCACATGAATAAAATACCATAAATAAAGCACAATATAAACCAAAACAAAGAACCATAAATAAATCATAGAGCAAAAACAATGTCATGGAATAGAAGTAAACCAGAAGCAATAATAAAGCTGCAACAATTTCATGGAACATAGATAGAAAGAAAAACATAACATTGAAAACATATGAAATACATAAATCAGAACAAAGCAAGACAGAGCACCATACATAAACTAGAACAAAGAACAGAACTGAAACAATGTCATGTAGCAGAAGTAAACCGGAAAACACAACATATAAATCAGTAATAATGAAACTGACACCATTGTTACATAAAAAGAGAACTTGCAAGCACACAAATGAAGGTGTCCGAGTGAAATGGTAAATTGCAAAACACAAGCAGAAATAATCTTTTTGGTTCTATAAAATAGCTTATTAATATAAACCGCAAAACACAACAACATTTACCAGAAGTGAAAAATAACATAAACCGTAAAGCACAACAACATAAACCAGAAGTAAAAATAAAATAAACCACAAAACACAAGCATAAATAATCTTTCATGTTCTATAAAACAACTAATTAACAAAAACCGGAAAACACAACAACAAAAACCAGAAGTATACAACATAAACCGAAAAACACAAGTAAAAAGGATCTTTCTGGTTCTATAAATCAAAAAAGGAATGAACCAAAAGTTGAGTGTTTATGTTTATCTTCTTTTCCACAAAAGTAGAATTGTGAACAACAACACAAACCAGAAGAACGTTTATAGAGCAAACCGAGGGAGCTTTGAAACATATATTGATACCTCAAAAAATGGCTAGCGATACTGAAAAAGAAGAGAAAACCGAGAGAGTTTGGAAACAATGAGAGAGTGACGAGAAAGGTTCTACTGCGTTTCAAGATGAAAGAGGTTGTAATGAAGGAGTGAATGAGTGTTTTCAAGGTACATGACTGATATTACCCCGGGTAAAAGCATTGTATGCTTGGTTTGAGTGTCTTTTGAAATTTTGATTTAAACAAGTAGCCACCTGGATGCATTAGTTATTTTGATTGGTCCAATATTTATTATTTAGTCGGTTACTGTTGTGAATTCAATGCCAATAACGAAATATAAAACAAGGAAAGAATAAAGAACAAGGAAGAAGAAGAACACAAGAATTGGTTATAACTGCTATTCTTTTACTTTCTCTTAGAAAACAAGATTACAAGTTTACTAGAATAACAAATAACCTCTCTCACCCTAAATTAGGATTTGCAGTATGCAATGATGAGAGACTAGTATGCTATTTATAATAAAACCTAACATACTAACTAATGGACTTTTTACACAAGGCCCATTACACAAGCTAACTTAATAAACAAGCTAACTTAACAAATTAGGGTTTAAACACTAAAACCTAATTTAACATGCTAACAACCCTAGCATCTTTGACATCAACTTGTGAACAACCTTCGACTTCATGCTTAATCCCGTCGACCCAAAAAGCTACCCTTCGACCATACTAGAGTTTGATCCAATATCTCACAATTACCTTAAAGGTCATAATTTAGTGTAAATAAATATTGTTAGGAAGGGTACATTAGGTAGTTCATTGGTATCCCCCATGCTTAAGTAGATAGTTGATTTCCCTTTTAACCCTTAAAATAGTATAACACTCATACTAAATCAAATAAAAACAATGTGATATTCACATTTTTTTATCAATTCATAAAAAACATAGATAATCAAACACAAAATATTTAATATTTCATACAATAATAATATGACTCATGATCAGATGAATATTTTATCATCTTGATGATCCATCTAATTCCATAAAATATTTATAAAATTAAATTCTAGATATTATATATAGCTCTTACGCTACAATTATATATAGATATGTAATACAATACAATGACTTATAAAGCAATTAAGTTCTTACAAAAAAAATAAATAAAAATGAATAAAATAAAACACATGAAAAAATAAAGAAAGTTGAGCCAGCGTATTAATAAAATATAACAGGGTTGCCGCTAAAAATGAAAGAATTCTAATAAGGCGACAAAAATTAGCGTATAATATATATTAAAAATAATTTAGGATTTTAATTTAAAAGTAAGGGTAATTTTGTCAATATAACAAAAATATATTTGATCATAAATTATCTCCCTCCCATCCCCTCCCCTCTAAATCCCTCCGATTTGGAGGGAACAAAAAATTGTTTTAAAAGCGAATCTGATTACATCCAATCCTCTCTCCTCCCCTTATAAAAAAATTAAACCAAACATACTTAACTTAAAATATTCCCTCCCCTTCCTTCCAAAACCCCCTAACTAATAGTGTTTGAATGATGAATGTGTTTTGGAAATAAGAATCGTGCATTTCGCTATTATGTTTATGTTTGATATTTGAGTTTGTTTTAGAGATTTTAAAATTAAAATAAGTGGGCTGGATCAAGTTATATGACCCAATAATAGTAAACACATGTATTTTGTTATAAGAGTCAAATTTAGGCACAAGAATTATAAAAATTGCAAAATAAAAAAATATTTAAAAATTCATTTTAGTTAATTAATTTAGTTAGGTTTAGTCTCATTTTATTAAATTAATCTTGATTATTTAAAAAGATACAAAAAATTATAAAAATCCAAAAAAAATCAAATACACTAAATCAAAAAAGAGAAATTGTGACTAATAATTTATGTAAATAACGTTGTCTCTCTTGTGAATAAATCGTCATTTGAAAATAATTCTCTTGTCATTAACTAAAAATTAAACAAAAAAGACAAAAACTATTTTCTTTTTAAAGTTAAAATTCACTAAACTCAATAAATGACTCTTTTTGTACCCTGTGTACCTAATTCAATTTAAAACACTTTAAGATCAACATTTGCCCCGAGCGATAAACCATTTTCATAAACTAAAATTAACCAACCAAAAAATTCTGAGACGAACTATGTAGACTCTGACTTCTTCATCCTTTGATGAAGAGACGTAGGCACACGATTGAAACAAAGGCGAGTCCACTAACATTAATTAACCCTTTTCCCGTTTTAACCTTTTATAATACCCTTCAATTGTAAATAATTAAAAGCAATAAATAAATAATTAGGGAAACATCCCTTAGACATATATTCTTAACCTAGGCTAGAGAAGGTTCCCGTTGAGTACAACGGAGGTGAGGGGTGCCTAACACCTTCCCCTCACTTAACCGACTTCCAAACCCTTATTCGGTTGTTATGACCGTCATATCCTTTCCTTTAGGGTTTTATCATTATTTCCCCAATTTATTAGGAATAAATAACATATGGCAGCGACAATATGACTTTTCCGGCCACGATAGTTGGCGACTCTACTGGGGATACGCCCCTAAAAAGAGTCAAGGCTACCCTTTAGTTTTAGGGTTGTTTGGATTTTTGGTTGCTTTGTTTCTATTTCTTGCTTTCATTTTATTTTCTAGCTTTTATTTTATTTTTTCTTTTATTGTTTATAATTTACTATTTATAATTTATTGTTTATAATTTATTGTTTATATAATATTGTGGGATTGTTCATTGTGTGAAGCTCTAACCCGAGGTTGGAGAAAATCCATAAGCTTAGAATGGTAGTCATGTCATATTATTTGGGGGGTATCCATCTTATTAGTTGGTATGAAGACTCCACTCAAAATAGATTGTTCAGACTCGTCTTCGCGGTGGGGCTTCCCCCCTTATTGTATTGATAATCTGGATATGGTCCCTGACTCTGGGAACCTTTTTCTATAACATGTTTCACCTATGGTGACCTAATCAATCCGTGAGACATACTTTTCAAGGGTTGGTTCCAAGGTCCCACCTAGATGAGGCTTATCTCGAAGGGTCACCTTGGTAGGGTCAGCCCTTAATCTTGGTGAAAATTTCAGTGTAGTCTATGTCTGTAGGACTCCTTATCCAAAAACCCTTTAAATTACGTGTGACAGGAATTGGGTAGTATTAAACTTAGAACCAATTTGTCATAGGGAGACTCCTTTAATTAGGTTTTGTTTTCATGTCACCATATCTACCTATCCTTGACCTTAATCACTTGCATCATCATGTCATTAAAATATTTTTTATATCCCTTCATTTCAAGGAATCTTGACAAAATTAGTTATTGTTAGGTATTCAAAAAGAAAAATAATGAAATCCAACAGGAGAAAGACCTTTCATATCAAGATAAAAGAGTCAAATATGGAAAGTCTGAAGGCCTAGAGCGAAGGGTTGCTAAACACCGAAGGGGTGCTATTACTTACAAGTATGGAAATATCCTAGACCTTTTGGCCATCCGAGTACAAGAGGAAGCTATAACACCCATGACATAGTTCTATAATCCTACACTGAGGTGCTTTATGTTCCATGATTTTCAGCTAGTCCCTACCATTGAAGACATCAGTAGGATCGTAAAGCCTCCTAAGCCTACAAGCAATCCTTAAATAAAGGTAGGACATATTCCTAAACTAATTAAGGAAATGGTCAAAGCTTTAGACAGTAGCATCTCTGACCTACAGGGGCGGCCCAACCCTTTTGAAGGCCTAAAGAAAATTTTAAAATGAGACCTTTAAAATATATTTTAAAATAATAAATTTGTGGTTGTTAAGAGTTGAATTTAAGACCAAAAGAAAAAGAGGCCTAAATTTTAACAACTCAACTATGATAACTTATGTGTTTAATGTGTCAATATATATTCTTATTACAAAATAAAGAAATTTAAGGCCTTTTTTAAGACCATGGGGCTTAAAGCCCTAGCCTTGGTGGCTTGGCCCTTGGACCGGCCCTGCTGACCTATAAGGATTTTCTAAAAGACACATAGAGGAAAAGGTCATTATATTTAAAAAAAACAAAAAAAAAAGTGGTGACTAGGAATTTTCAAAAATTTATGTATTGTTTATTAAAGTTGTATTAAGGATAAAAATTAAAAACATTATTTTATTCATGTATTAAATGAATTTACATTAATTTAATTTAGAAATATTATATATATTATTTATTAAAATAGTTTTATTCAATGTCCTAAAAATATTTACCTATTTAAAATAAATAAATTACTAATTTTATAATATATTAAAATAAATAAAGGAGAAATGGATAAGCACAAATTAATTGAAATTTAAATTCATTGAATAAAAAACTATGTAAAAATAATAGAAAATGCATAATTATATTTTTTTATTTTAGGACAAAACATTTATAGAATTTTAATTTGGTCAAAGTATTTTTTGGTTATAAATTTTTTTTCTAACCTATTTGAATATATCCATTGGTAATTCAATGTATAATTCCAAAAAATAAATTTATCAAAATTTAAATAAAATCGCTAATTACGCTCCTTTCATTTAAACAAATGTACTATATATAATTTTATTTTAGAATATATAGTGCTTGTGTGTGATGTTTATGCATAAGAACTCTTTATTCTCTACCTCTCTCACATACTCACGTTTTCAATTATTTTGCCATTTTAGTTTTAACTCATCACTATTTTTATGTCTGGTGAGTATATTACAATGGATTACAAAGACCATAGTTTGGAGGAGCCAAAACCTATTACATCTATTAATAGGGATGAAAAACAAGGGCTAATGGTGGCACCATTGAGCTCTTACAAGAGTGTGTCGGATCAAATTGGTGATTGCATCATGGAGCAAATTAATGTAAGTGATCATTTTAATTGTCGATCTCTTTGTTAATTCATAGAATATAGTGTATACAACCAATGTACCATCTAATTTAAATAAAAATAAATAAACAGTCATATGTTCAAGAATTAAAAGCATTGGAAGTTGGAAGCTTGGCTATGGTATTATTTAAGGAAGGTGTTGCAAATGAAGTAAGTATACTAACTATTGATTTTAATATTTGTTTAAGGGATTGTTAAACCTTTGGGTATCTGATTTGCAACATGTTGTTCTATCACCTAGTCTCTTTAGTTAAAGAATCTATTTAAATTGATTGTGTTTTCTAGCATTTTTTCTTTGCCTTTTGTTTGATATATTTTTCTCTTTTTGTGTATTTCTTTTCTTCTATCTTGGTAGGTTCTTTTTTTTTCCATTGTAATGGGTTTGAGTGTATTATATTTTTTTCTTTTCAAAATTTCAATATATGTAAGTTTTTATTAAAAGAATTAATTATATTTATAAACCTATATCAAGTATACATTTGATATACATTTGATATTTATAAACCTTTGATGGTGTTGTTTATATAGGAGGAGAAAAAAAGAGGAAGAATAACTAAAAGTGTGGTACTTGGAACAATCTCGGTGTCTTTTGAACTACCATATTTTTGTTTCAACAACGAAATTGATATTGAAAGGGTAAGCATTATATTAAGTCTTTGTATGTAAGAAAATGTTTTTATTAAAATAAAATCATAAATAACATAAAAAGCTCTTATTATAATTTTAGAAAAATACAAAACAACTCATGTTTTTCTTTATATATTTGGCGTACATTGTCACAGTTGCTTGCATCTCCTCCTAAGAAAAATGAGAAAGAAGAGAAAGATGGAGATACGATTCCACTTGCAGATCGAAGATTTTCTATCATAGAAAGAGCATATAATTGGACAATTGAATTGAGAAAACGATGTGATAATCGGACGCATGATATTGTTAGACTTTATTGTACAAATTATTTTAGAAAAATATTTATATGAATTCATAAATATTTAAATTCTATTATGAGTTGTGACATATTAACTTTTTACATTTTTTTATGCAGTTTTATACACATTTACCCTCAAACAAACAATTTCGTTCAAAGCCTGAAGTAGTTAATTTCATTCTTTATGAAGCTCGTCGAAAACATCAAAGCAATAAGAGAAAGTTAACTGAATTGGCTAGTGAATTCGATGTAACATATTATGTTTAACATTTAAACAATGATTTTTTTTTAATGAAGATCTATGTGTTTTAATATTACAATGGCATAAATTTTTTGGTTGCAGGTGATAGGTTCAACATCGAAGGAAAGAAATACGAGAAGAAAAACTTGTTCTGACATCTTTCAAAATGGCCCTGAGATGAAGATGATTGAATGGTTTCCTAATGGAATTAGAGAGAATAATACTTCAAGGGATTCTACGGGAGATGGTAAAGGTGAAGAACCAAATGAAGAACAAATAGAGAACAACTTTTTTGAAGGTGTAGAAAGGTTTTTCTTAGATGAGATGATGATTTGCTCAACTTCAAATGTCACAGATGATAAATTTGTTGAAGTATTTAACTTAGAAGACTATTTTGATGGTTCTCTGTAATATAAAATGTAAAAAATTTATATATATATATATATATATATATATATATATATATATATAATCCTAATTAGTCACCCATAATCATCAATTTTAACTACTATTAATCCTATTGTATCATTTTATTCCATTGATCAATTGTCTTGTTCTCAAACGAATTTTGTCACGTCTGTCACAAATTGTAATAAGCCTAGAACCTATAAGAAAGAATGTGAATATGATTAATTGTTGAAAGAAATGAAAACTAAACTGTATGAATTAGATAAGAATGAAATATGGAAATTGATTGACCAACCACCTAATGTGAAACCTATTAGTATTAAGTGTGTGTTGTAGGTCAAACATAAGGTTGATGGCTCAATATAAAGATACAAGGTCAAGTATTTAGCTTAAGGCTACAATCATATAGAAGGTTTAAATTTCTTTGAACCTTCTCACCTTTGTCTAAACTAATTATAATCAGAGTACTTCTTGTCCTTGTAACTATGAAGTACTCGCACATTCATCAGATGAATATAAATAATATTTTCTTGCATTGTGACTTATATGAGGATGTGTATATGTAGATACTATGTGGATTAAAAGGAAATCCTAATCAAGTTTATAAGTTGCAAGAGATTCTCTATGTAATGAAATAGACGAGCATAAAATGACATGAGCAATTAACCCATCTTTTCAGCCTTAAACAAGGAGATAAATTCATCGTTCTATTAGTATATGATAATGAAATTATATTAGATGTAACTTTACTTGATGAATTCACAAGGATAAAGTGTATTTTTGGTAATAACTTCCAAATATTTTAGGGTCTAGAATTTGCACATTCTTATGGAAGGATACGTATTTCATAAAGAAAGTATTGTTTGGACCTCCTTAAATCATTTGGAATTTTAGGTTCAAAAACATCAAGCACTCCTCGTGACCCTTTTACTAAGCTTCATCAAGATGACAGTGCACCTTTTGAGGATGTTTCAACCTACATTAGACTCATTGGAAAATTATTATGTTTTAACACTATTTGACCTAACATCACCATAGCTACACGACAATTAATCCAATTCATTACATCACCATCTGATGTTCACTACAAAACTTCTTGCAGAGTTATTAGATATTGAAAATAAAATTGTAGGAGAGGGCTTAAGTTTCCTAGAAAAGCATAGAACAAATATTAGGATGTGTAGATGAAAACTAGGTAGGTTAACCTGATTCAAGACGGCAAACCACTTCCTTCCTTTTCTCCCTAGGAAATTCACTCATTTCTCGAACAATTAAGAAGCAACAAATTATTCCAATATCTTCTTCAGAAGATGAGTACCGTGCCTTATCGACTAAAACATGTCAGCTACATTGGTTGTTATATATTTTGAAGGATTTGAATGTCAACAGCATTAAAAAAAATTTTGTGTACTTCCTCGAAAGATTAGAGCATCTAGAAATAAATTGTCATTCTTTGACAAAAACGCTTCAAAAGAATGTGTTAAGACTATTACCTATATCCACACAAGAGCATATCATTTATTTTTCAACAATGACATTATCCCTCCAAAGTTTTAATACGTCTATATCTAATATTGGAATGAGAAAACACTCAAAAACATAAAAGAAAGAAAAAAAATACAAAAATGTAAATTGAAAAGGTGAATAATAGAAACAAACACGCAACCCTTAAGATATATTTGGATAGCTAAAATTTTAATCTAATAATTTACAATGCAATTTATAGATGCAATTAAAGATGTATAAAATTTATGGTCTAATAAATATAATGTCATAGCAACGAAAACTTTAAATTGAAATAAATTTCAAACTAAATTCACTATAATAGGAGGTAAGAAATGTGTAAGAAAAATTAAATGGGAAATAAATATACGTACGTATTTTTAATATAAAATATAATTTGTTCTCATATTAAATTTACAAACATTTATTGGCTAATATTATCAGACTTTTTTTCCTTGTTTACCCAATGAATTTAACAAATGAATTATCGATATCACATCATATCTCTTAGGTAATTAATAAAAGAAAACTTTCTTATTATTTACCTACATTGCCATTTTTTGTCACAATAAAATGGTGAGGATTACTGAAAGAAAATTATACATTTCTCATGTCAATATCTAGATGAAAATTACTTAATAAATATTATTAGAAATATATATCTGGATGAGAATTATATTATTGACAAACAGGTGATTTAGGGTTATCCAGATTATGGTTAGGCAAAGGAAAACACTCTCAGACATGATTTAATCAAATATTTTTAATGTTATTTAGTTTTATCATGGTTGTCAAGTTTTGATACTTAGTCAAAACATAATATGATTGGGTAATTGGTCTATCGCCAATATAATCATTAATGAAGAAGTAGAAGATTAACGAATCACATATTGGAAAATCCATGCACATAAGAATGTTAATAAAATACAACGATAGATAACCCGCATTAATAGTTGAATAATGCAAAATTTTCTCTAGGTCAGATTTATATAGATATAACATTTTCCTTTATAAATACAACACTTTGTAAATTATATCATAGATTCGACTAGTCAAGATGTTTTATATACTTTATCTTTTTTACTTTAGTTTTATGCATTTCTCATACTAGTAATTCAACTTCACTTGTGTGAACTTAACTCTTTTAGGAGTTATAACGTCTGTATTTCGATTTAATATTTAATTTGGGTTATTTTATTACTTTCGCGAATTTTTGCGTTTTATGAGCGATTTAGTCGGTATAGGTTGGGGGTAGCGGAGCGATAATTAGTCGAGTATGTTAATATTTTTAGTATTAGAAATATTATTGGAGTAGTATTTACCATTTTGAGAATATTCCGAATAAATAAATTATCCGATTAAATATGACATAGGACTCTAGGGGGTATACCATAAATGAATTAAATGGGTTAAGTGAGTTTACTGTGTCGTGCAATTGAGTGGCCCAATTTGGAAATAGAGAGGTAGTGGTACTACCTAGGTTTCATAATTCAGAAAAACAAAAATTGAGGCAATTGGAAAGTATCAGAGAGGAGAAAAAAAGGAGAAGAAGAGAGATACGAGAGAAGTTCATAGCAGAGCAATTTGGGGGTTTCCGATCGGGACGAATTAGAGCAACCTTCGATCCAAGGGTAAGGGTGAGGTTCTTGCTCTATAAATGGGAACATGATAGATTGTATGTGGGTTTGAGAATTTTATTGTCTCTGTGTTTCGATTGAAACTTTTCTGCTATATGTGAATAATTTGTGTGTTACTGTGTTGGAATTTTGTTTGTAAATCAGTTGTTTTGATGCTATCGTTTGTTTGTGTTTCTGTGACTGTATTGTTGGAAAGGAAATTATGATCGATAATGATCTTGTGCTGGAAATATAATTTTTGTGATGATTGGTGATGTTGCTTGCTGAAAAGCTGAAACCGGATTGAAAAATAACGCTAGGAGGAAGAAAAAGGTGTTAAGGGACGGGGGCCATAGGAGTGGGACGACCGTCCCTTGTGTCTGTGACGTAAGGGTGAGGTTCTTGCTCTATAAATGGGAACATGATAGATTGTATGTGGGTTGGAGAATTTTATTGTCTCTGTGTTTCGATTGAAACTTTTCTGCTATATGTGAATAATTTGTGTGTTATTGTGTTGGAATTTTGTTTGTAAATCTGTTGTTTTGATGCTATCGTTTGTTTGTGTTTTTGTGAATGTATTGTTGGAAAGGAAATTATGATCGATAATGATCTTGTGCTGGAAATATAATTTTTGTGATGATTGGTGATGTTGCTTGCTGAAAATCTGAAACCGGATTGAAAAATAACGCTGGGAGGAAGAAGAAGGTGTTAAGGGACGGGGGCTGATCAGTGCATTTTGATGCACATTCTTCCATGTTTGTACTCAAGCATTTCTTCGGTTTGTTTTATTTATTTTTATGTTTTAATATGTTTTAATATTTTATTTTATTTTTGCACTTAATTGTTTTTCGTATTAATTTTTCAGCATTAGCAGTCTGCACGGAAACGATCATAACTGGAGTTCCGGGAGTCCGATTGAGGCGTTCTAATAATCGACGGAAAGCTAAGAGAAAGGGCTACATTTCTTATGTTGGAGTCGAAGTCAGAATCGGACTGTAGCAGGGCCAGAAATCTCGTTGAAGTTGCAGCACTAGTTTTTAATTTAGTTTCGGGTCAATTTGGTTTTGGGCCTGGGTCGTATGTTTGACCCAGTTGGATTGTAAAACGGGTTGGCTTAGTTTCTCCTAGGGCAGCAGCCGAAACACATTTCACGGTCACTATTCACGATTTTATTCTTGAAGCTTGTACGAACCATCCATGGCGAACTAATCACTTTTGGTTAATCTGCCGTATTCAGGTTCCAATTTACTATGAGATTAATATAATTTTGCTTAGTTCCTATTCCTTCAATTCGACTGTATGTTTATCATTTGCTTAATCTGATTATTCATAGAGTAGATTGTTTGGTTCGATTGATCTATGTTCCCAATTTATTCGCGTTTTACCGTATGCTTAATCGTTAATCCGCTGTATGTTTAACCGAATGCTTAATTCGGCAAACGGGTAATATAATTCATATAATATTGTTGCGCTTGTCAATTATATTGTAATCGAACGGGATTGGAATCCGCTTAGGATAGTGATCTTATAATAATCGATGATTGGTAGGAACTGGATCGGTAGATTGACTTATCCCATAATCACTTATTTCACAAAACAGCTTATTTCAATAATTGCTTTTGATAATCACTTTTTCGATCACCAAACCAACCCCCCCTTATTTCGATTTTGCATTTAGTTAATAAAATCAAGAATCCTTGCGATACGACTCGAGCCATTGTCGCTGTACTACGTTTTAAAAATAACTCGTTTTGATCCGCGCGCGACAGCGGATCAAATTGGCGCCGTTGCCGGGGATTCTTGTGAATATTAACTGATTTTAGAGTCTTAGATTTAGTGTTTGTGCGTTTAGGCCGTAGTTTCCTCACGGTTTTGGTCAGTCCGCGTTTAGAGTCGGAAAAAAAATCAGTTTTTGCAAAAAATTGTATTCGATTGTAAACTGTTTTTGCCTACTGGAAGTAGAAAAATCGTGCGATCAATACTCCTTTACTCTAGAAGAGTAAGGGAATTCGACCCCAAAATCGCCAAATTCATCGTTTTTCTATTTTTAATGATTTATTTTCTGTTTTCATAGAGTCGAAAAATTCCGAAAAAAAATTAAAATTTTATTTTTACGTCATTAGATTATTTTTGGTGTCAGTTTATTTTTTTGAATTATTTTTAATCGATTTGCTTCATTGTGTTGTTTTAGGGACATAGTTGGCATTTTCACGATTGTTGCTGCATTGCTGTGCACTAGTCCTGGCTACTAGGTCTTCCTGTCCTGAACTTGTTGCTTTTGATCCTGAGGTAGAGAGAACCTTGCACACACTTCGTAGAGCAGGCCAGGCTAGCAATAGTTCACCTTCACCGACCATAGCTGAGTCTGATTCTGAGTCTGACTATTTGCATAATTTGTTTGATTCTGATTCTGAATTTGCTTTTGAAATGGCTGAAAATAGAACTCTAAGGCAACTTGCAGCCCCTGATGTTAATTATAATGGCTTGTGTATTGAATATGATGCTGTTGCTGTTCCTTTTGAATTAAAATCGGGTTTAATACACTTGTTGCCAAAGTTTAATGGTCTTGCAGGTGAGGATCCACACAAACATTTGAAGGAATTCCAGGTGGTGTGCTCTACACCATTGAAGCCTGAAGGGATCACTGAAGATCATATCAAACTTCGTGCTTTTCCTTTTTCTTTGCAGGGTGCAGCGAAGGACTGGATATATGATCTCGAACCGAATTCAATCACAAGCTGGAATGCTCTAAAGAGAGTGTTTTTGGAGCGATATTTTCCTGCATCTAGAGCTGCTTCAATCCGAAAAGAGATTTGTGGTATTAGACAAGATAACGAGTCATTGGCTGAGTACTGGGATAGGTTCAAGAAGTTAGTTTCAAGCTGTCCTCAACATCAGATTACCGAACAACTTCTCATTCAGTACTTTTACGAGGGGTTGTTACCTATGGATAGAAACATTCTTGATGCTGCTAGTGGTGGAGCACTTGTTGACAAAACTCCAGCTGCTGCCAGAGCCCTCATTGAAAATATGTCCTTAAATTCCCAGCAGTTCACCACTCGAACCAATTCTGTCCAGACCAAGGGTGTACATCAAATTCAAGGTTCCTCGAACAGAGCTTTAGAAACCAGACTTGATGAGCTGACCGCTTTAGTTAAACAACTTGCAGTAGCGAAACCTCAAACAGCAACTGTATGTGGCATTTGTACAGCTCATGATCACCCCACTGATACTTGTCCTCTTCTGAAAGATGATACTGTTACCGAGCTGCCTCAAGCTTATGCAGCCAACCTTTACAACCAGAACAGGTACAACAACACCCCTGACTTGTCTACCAACAAATATCACCCCAATTGGAGGAATCATCCCAACCTCCGATATGGAAATCAACAGCCTTCCCAACAACAGCTCACCGTTCCATTACCCCAGCCACATCACACCCCTCCAGCTACTACTTCCGGACCATCCCTTGAAGATCTTGTTAAACAAATGGCCGTGAACAACCTTCAGTTTCAACAAAGAACCGACACTAGCATTCAGACCTTGACCACACAGATGGGACAACTTGCTACTCAAATAAATAATATGCAAGCTCAAGGTTCGAACCAACTTCCAGCACAAACTGTTGTCAATCCGAATGGTAATGCTAATGTGAGCGCTATTTCTTTGCGATCCGGAAAAGTTACAGAACCAGCCCCTGAAAAAAATAAAAAAATCATTGAGGTAACTTCTGAACTTTCTTCTTCTGAACCTCCTCCAACTGAGCTTTCTTCTCCTTCTTCTGTTGTGGTCGGAACTGAAAAAAATAAAGAAAAGGAGTATGTGCCACCAGTTCCTTTCCCACATAGAGTTCTAAAAAATAAAAGAATTGAGGAAGGAGACAAAGAAAAAGAAATTCTGGATATGTTCAGAAAAGTAGCGGTAAATATTCCGCTTCTTGATGTGATTAAGCAAGTTCCAAGGTATGCAAAGTTTCTGAAGGATCTCTGTACAAACAAGAGAAAAGTGAAAGGAAGTGACAGAGTCAACTTGGGAAGAAGCATCTCTGCTTTCATTCAGCCCGAACAAAGTGTTTCGGCCATCTCTCAGGTCTTGCCACAAAAGTGCAAGGACCCGGGAACTTTTACTATTCCTTGTACCATCGGGGATAAGAAATTTGATAACTGTTTGCTTGATTTAGGAGCGGGCAATAATGTTATGCCTACTTGTATTTACAATAACCTTTGCCTTGGTCCCATGCAGCATACAGGTTTAATCTTTCAACTGGCGAACAGGAGCAATGCACGTCCCACCGGCATAGTGGAAGACGTCCTCGTTCAAGTTAACGATTTAATTTTTCCTGCAGATTTTTACATTCTGGACATGGAAGGAGAAACTAAGTCAAGCAGAGCTCCCATCATCTTAGGCAGACCGTTCATGAAAACGGCGAAGACAAAAGTTGATGTTGATGATGGAACCATGTCCATGGAATTTGGTGACATCGTCGCAAAATTTAATATCTTCGATGCCATGAAACACCCTGTGGAGGAGCATTCGGTTTTTAATATTGAGTTGATTTCTGAACTAGTTGATGAGAGTTGTTCTTAATTATTTGCACTTGATTTTCCATCTCTCTCTGATTTTGATGATAATTATTCATGTCCTGATTGCACTGACACTAACGTTTGTGTTCTTTGTGCTGAGATTGATGCTTCCTTGCAGCCTGATACATTTCCTACAGGTGAAGTTGTTACCGATGAGGCTGTTTTTGCCGTCGATGCTCTTGACATCCCGGCTGCCCCAATCCTTCCATCCATCGAGCAACCCCCGTCCTTAGAGCTAAAAGAGCTCCCTGGGAACCTGAAATATGCTTACTTAGAGCATAATGAAAAACTTCCTGTTATTATCTCTTCTATCCTTGATTTCAATCAAGAAGACAGACTTTTGCAGGTATTGAAGAAGCACAAGAAAGCAATCGGGTGGACATTAGCCGACCTTCCAGGTATTAGTCCTTCGATGTGCATGCACATGATTTTACTTGAGGATGGAGCGAAAACAGTAAGGCAGCCCCAAAGGAGGCTTAGTCCTTTGATTCTTGATGTTGTAAAGAAAGAGGTAACCAAACTCTTGCAAGCAGGTATCATTTATCCTATCTCTGACAGTAAGTGGGTAAGTCCAGTGCAGGTTGTACCTAATAAATCTGGACTCACAGTGGTAAAAAATGAAAAGAATGAACTTGTTCCCACTAGAGTCCAGAACAGCTGGAGAGTTTATATTGATTACAGGAGACTGAACCAGGCTACTAGAAAGGATCACTTTCCTTTTCCGTTCATTGACCAGATGCTTGAACGGCTAGCTGGTAAATCACATTATTGTTTTCTTGATGGTTTTTCAGGTTACTTTCAGATTCATATTGCACCTGAAGATCAAGAAAAGACCACTTTCACGTGCCCATTCGGTACATTTGCTTACAGGAAGATGCCTTTTGGCCTTTGCAATGCTCCTGGCACTTTCCAACGATGCATGATGAGTATTTTCTCTGATTTTATTGAAAATTGCATGGAAGTGTTTATGGATGACTTTACTGTTTATGGTTCTTCTTTTGATGCATGCTTGAACAGTTTAAGCTTGATTTTAGAAAGATGCATCGAGACTAACCTTGTGTTGAATTATGAAAAGTGTCATTTTATGGTTGAGCAGGGAATTGTTCTTGGTCATATTATTTCTGAAAAAGGAATTTCTGTTGACCCTGCTAAGATTGATGTGATTTCTACATTGCCTTACCCTTCTTGCACTCGCGAGATTCGTTCTTTTCTTGGTCATGCAGGTTTTTACAGGCGTTTCATCAAGGATTTCAGCAAGATAGCTCTTCCGCTGTCGAACTTGTTGAAGAATGACGTCACTTTTGATTTTGATGACAAATGCAAACAAGCGTTTGACTTCTTGAAGAAAGCATTGACCTCCGCTCCCATCATTCAGCCACCTGATTGGACACTTCCTTTTGAGCTTACGTGTGATGCTTCCAATTATGCAGTTGGGGCTGTCCTTGCACAAAGAGTTGACAAGGCTGCCCATGTTATTTACTATGCTTCTAGGACTTTAGATTCTGCACAGTCTAATTACACCACCACTGAAAAAGAACTGCAAGCTATTGTTTTTGCTCTTGATAAATTCAGATCTTATTTGCTAGGTTCCAAGGTTGTTGTTTTTACTGACCATGCAGCTTTAAAGTACTTGCTGAAGAAGCCGGATGCAAAGCCGAGATTGATTCGGTGGATGTTGCTGCTCCAAGAGTTTAATGTTGACATTAAAGACAAAAGTGGAGCTGAGAACTTAGTGGCTGACCACTTGAGCAGGATAGAGAGAGATGAAGATCCTTTTCCTATTAAGGATGATTTTCCTGATGAGCAGTTGTTTCTTTTGCATGGGATTACACCTTGGTTTGCTGACATTGTTAATTTTCTTGTTGATGGTGTTTTTCCTACAGGTGCATCTAGATCACAGGTTCACAAACTCAAAAGTGATGCCAAATATTATGTTTGGGATGATCCATATCTATGGAAGTTTGGTAGTGATCAGGTAATCAGGAGATGTGTCCCCGACAATGAGATTGAATCTATTTTAAAATTTTCTCATGCATCTCAAGTCGGCGGACATTTCGGTCCTCAAAGGACTGCAAGAAAGGTCCTTGATTCAGGCTTCTATTGGCCAACTATTTTTAAGGACGCTTTTGAGATTTATCGCACTTGTAAAGAGTGCCAGATAGCAGGTACCAACATCACTCACAAGAGTGAAATGCCTCAACAGCCTATGCTTTTCTGTGAGGTATTTGATGTATGGGGGATCGATTTCATGGGTCCCTTTCCTGTATCATTTGGTTTCCTTTACATTTTGCTTGCTGTTGACTATGTTTCAAAGTGGGTGGAAGCTATCCCCACTAGGACTAATGATTCTAAAGTTGTTGCAGAGTTTGTCAGGTCTAATATCTTTTGCAGGTTTGGAATACCGCGAGCTATCATAAGTGACCAAGGCACTCATTCCTGTAACCGCACCATGGAAGCCTTACTCCGAAAGTATGGAGTTGTGCACAGAGTCTCTACTGCATATCACCCACAGACTAATGGGCAAGCTGAGATCTCCAACAGGGAGATCAAACAGGTTTTAGAGAAAATGGTGCAGCCAAACAGGAAAGACTGGAGCCGTCGTCTAGAAGACGCACTTTGGGCTCAAAGGACAGCTTTCAAGACACCCATTGGGATGTCTCCTTATCGACTTGTTTTTGGTAAGGCGTGTCATCTTCCTGTTGAGATAGAACACCGTGCTTTTTGGGCGGTGAAGAGTTGTAATTTGGAGATGCAACAAGCAGGTATTGAAAGAAAACTCCAATTGCAACAGTTGGAAGAGCTTAGATTAGAGGCTTATGAGAGCTCTAGGATTTATAAAGAAAAAACTAAGCACTTCCATGATAAAATGATTTCTAGGAAGGAATTTTCTGTGGGCCAACAGGTTTTACTGTTTAACTCCCGCCTTAAGCTTATGGCTGGGAAACTTCGATCCAAATGGATTGGCCCCTTTGTTGTTACTAATGTTTTCCCTCATGGTGCAGTAGAAATAAAAAGTGCAGGTACTGACAAAGTCTTCAAGGTTAACGGGCAGCGGCTGAAGTTATTCCATGAAAGTTCGGTGCCTGAAAATGTCAGCATAGAGGAGCTTTCTTTAGAAGCACCTGACTACACTGCAACTTGATCAGGGAGTCCTTCTTTCCTTCTCTCTACTTTATTAGTAATGTCTTTTCATTGAGGACAATGCTTAGTTTAAGTGTGGGGGAGGAAATTGTGTGTTTTATTTGTTTTTTTGTGTGTTAGTATTTTGTTTAATTTCAATAAAAAAATGCATCTTCTTGAAAGTTTTAGGCTACACACTGATTTGAGTCGGGTTTGCGGAGACTTGGGAAAAGTTCACAAGATCGGTATCGTTCTAACACCGTAAGTCTCCTGCATACGGAAATTGATTTGAATTTGTTATTATGTTTTAGCCTTAGTTTCTCATTCTTTGACAGCTCTTGAGTAGTTTATTTCAGCAGTCGGCACCATCTCTCACACACTTTACGCAGGAAGCCGATGAATATAAGTGAATGTTCCGAAAAGAAAAGAAAAAAAAAAGAGAAAAGAAAAAGGTAATACACCTTCTAAGTTCGGTGATCCTCACCCGGTCACTTAACCCAACGGTTGTGTAATCTTCAAAAAAAAAAGTTTTCAAAACTCTTTGTTAGTTGGTTCAGCGGTTTCTGGTGCTGAACTTGGTAGGGAGGATTACGGTCCGATCCCCCGCAACTACATCTGAGTAAGCAAAGGGTTACGCCACGCGAGTACCGGAACCCCTTGCAAAAGGATCAGAGTCACTAACCGGTTGTCCTGCTATAAGTGTGTGGAGATAACGGGCTTAATGTGATTGCGCCTGAATGAAAAAGAGCAAAAAGGATGAGTAAGTTAGGCTATGGTATAATAATATGATTTGAATTGGTTTGTGTATTTAGGAGCCTTATGTCTGCATATTTGTGGTTAGTGTTCTTACGATGTCCTTAGTGTGCAAGATTAGTACCTGTCGATGCAAACTTAACCGAAGAAGATTTGTAGCCTAGGATGAGTAACTGTTGATGTATTTCTGCTTTCTTTTCATTTTGCTCGGAGTGCAAAAGTTCAAGTGTGGGGGAATTTGATCAGTGCATTTTGATGCACATTCTTCCATGTTTGTACTCAAGCATTTCTTCGGTTTGTTTTATTTATTTTTATGTTTTAATATGTTTTAATATTTTATTTTATTTTTGCACTTAATTGTTTTTCGTATTAATTTTTCAGCATTAGCAGTCTGCACGGAAACGATCATAACTGGAGTTCCGGGAGTCCGATTGAGGCGTTCTAATAATCGACGGAAAGCTAAGAGAAAGGGCTACATTTCTTATGTTGGAGTCGAAGTCAGAATCGGACTGTAGCAGGGCCAGAAATCTCGTTGAAGTTGCAGCACTAGTTTTTAATTTAGTTTCGGGTCAATTTGGTTTTGGGCCTGGGTCGTATGTTTGACCCAGTTGGATTGTAAAACGGGTTGGCTTAGTTTCTCCTAGGGCAGCAGCCGAAACACATTTCACGGTCACTATTCACGATTTTATTCTTGAAGCTTGTACGAACCATCCATGGCGAACTAATCACTTTTGGTTAATCTGCCGTATTCAGGTTCCAATTTACTATGAGATTAATATAATTTTGCTTAGTTCCTATTCCTTCAATTCGACTGTATGTTTATCATTTGCTTAATCTGATTATTCATAGAGTAGATTGTTTGGTTCGATTGATCTATGTTCCCAATTTATTCGCGTTTTACCGTATGCTTAATCGTTAATCCGCTGTATGTTTAACCGAATGCTTAATTCGGCAAACGGGTAATATAATTCATATAATATTGTTGCGCTTGTCAATTATATTGTAATCGAACGGGATTGGAATCCGCTTAGGATAGTGATCTTATAATAATCGATGATTGGTAGGAACTGGATCGGTAGATTGACTTATCCCATAATCACTTATTTCACAAAACAGCTTATTTCAATAATTGCTTTTGATAATCACTTTTTCGATCACCAAACCAACCCCCCCTTATTTCGATTTTGCATTTAGTTAATAAAATCAAGAATCCTTGCGATACGACTCGAGCCATTGTCGCTGTACTACGTTTTAAAAATAACTCGTTTTGATCCGCGCGCGACAGCGGATCAAATTGGCGCCGTTGCCGGGGATTCTTGTGAATATTAACTGATTTTAGAGTCTTAGATTTAGTGTTTGTGCGTTTAGGCCGTAGTTTCCTCACGGTTTTGGTCAGTCCGCGTTTAGAGTCGGAAAAAAAATCAGTTTTTGCAAAAAATTGTATTCGATTGTAAACTGTTTTTGCCTACTGGAAGTAGAAAAATCGTGCGATCAATACTCCTTTACTCTAGAAGAGTAAGGGAATTCGACCCCAAAATCGCCAAATTCATCGTTTTTCTATTTTTAATGATTTATTTTCTGTTTTCATAGAGTCGAAAAATTCCGAAAAAAATATCAAAATTTTATTTTTACGTCATTAGATTATTTTTGGTGTCAGTTTATTTTTTTGAATTATTTTTAATCGATTTGCTTCATTGTGTTGTTTTAGGGACATAGTTGGCATTTTCACGATTGTTGCTGCATTGCTGTGCACTAGTCCTGGCTACTAGGTCTTCCTGTCCTGAACTTGTTGCTTTTGATCTTGAGGTAGAGAGAACCTTGCACACACTTCGTAGAGCAGGCCAGGCTAGCAATAGTTCACCTTCACCGACCATAGCTGAGTCTGATTCTGAGTCTGACTATTTGCATAATTTGTTTGATTCTGATTCTGAATTTACTTTTGAAATGGCTGAAAATAGAACTCTAAGGCAACTTGCAGCCCCTGATGTTAATTATAATGGCTTGTGTATTGAATATGATGCTGTTGCTGTTCCTTTTGAATTAAAATCGGGTTTAATACACTTGTTGCCAAAGTTTAATGGTCTTGCAGGTGAGGATCCACACAAACATTTGAAGGAATTCCAGGTGGTGTGCTCTACACCATTGAAGCCTGAAGGGATCACTGAAGATCATATCAAACTTCGTGCTTTTCCTTTTTCTTTGCAGGGTGCAGCGAAGGACTGGATATATGATCTCGAACCGAATTCAATCACAAGCTGGAATGCTCTAAAGAGAGTGTTTTTGGAGCGATATTTTCCTGCATCTAGAGCTGCTTCAATCCGAAAAGAGATTTGTGGTATTAGACAAGATAACGAGTCATTGGCTGAGTACTGGGATAGGTTCAAGAAGTTAGTTTCAAGCTGTCCTCAACATCAGATTACCGAACAACTTCTCATTCAGTACTTTTACGAGGGGTTGTTACCTATGGATAGAAACATTCTTGATGCTGCTAGTGGTGGAGCACTTGTTGACAAAACTCCAGCTGCTGCCAGAGCCCTCATTGAAAATATGTCCTTAAATTCCCAGCAGTTCACCACTCGAACCAATTCTGTCCAGACCAAGGGTGTACATCAAATTCAAGGTTCCTCGAACAGAGCTTTAGAAACCAGACTTAATGAGCTGACCGCTTTAGTTAAACAACTTGCAGTAGCGAAACCTCAAACAGCAACTGTATGTGGCATTTGTACAGCTCATGATCACCCCACTGATACTTGTCCTCTTCTGAAAGATGATACTGTTACCGAGCTGCCTCAAGCTTATGCAGCCAACCTTTACAACCAGAACAGGTACAACAACACCCCTGACTTGTCTACCAACAAATATCACCCCAATTGGAGGAATCATCCCAACCTCCGATATGGAAATCAGTAGCCTTCCCAACAACAGCTCACCGTTCCATTACCCCAGCCACATCACACCCCTCCAGCTACTACTTCCGGACCATCCCTTGAAGATCTTGTTAAACAAATGGCCGTGAACAACCTTCAGTTTCAACAAAGAACCGACACTAGCATTCAGACCTTGACCACACAGATGGGACAACTTGCTACTCAAATAAATAATATGCAAGCTCAAGGTTCGAACCAACTTCCAGCACAAACTGTTGTCAATCCGAATGGTAATGCTAATGTGAGCGCTATTTCTTTGCGATCCGGAAAAGTTACAGAACCAGCCCCTGAAAAAAATAAAAAAATCATTGAGGTAACTTCTGAACTTTCTTCTTCTGAACCTCCTCCAACTGAGCTTTCTTCTCCTTCTTCTGTTGTGGTCGGAACTGAAAAAAATAAAGAAAAGGAGTATGTGCCACCAGTTCCTTTCCCACATAGAGTTCTAAAAAATAAAAGAATTGAGGAAGGAGACAAAGAAAAAGAAATTCTGGATATGTTCAGAAAAGTAGCGGTAAATATTCCGCTTCTTGATGTGATTAAGCAAGTTCCAAGGTATGCAAAGTTTCTGAAGGATCTCTGTACAAACAAGAGAAAAGTGAAAGGAAGTGACAGAGTCAACTTGGGAAGAAGCATCTCTGCTTTCATTCAGCCCGAACAAAGTGTTTCGGCCATCTCTCAGGTCTTGCCACAAAAGTGCAAGGACCCGGGAACTTTTACTATTCCTTGTACCATCGGGGATAAGAAATTTGATAACTGTTTGCTTGATTTAGGAGCGGGCATTAATGTTATGCCTACTTCTATTTATAATAACCTTTGCCTTGGTCCCATGCAGCATACAGGTTTAATTGTTCAATTGGCGAACAGGAGCAATGCACGTCCCACCGGCATAGTGGAAGACGTCCTCGTTCAAGTTAACGATTTAATTTTTCCTGCAGATTTTTACATTCTGGACATGGAAGGAGAAACTAAGTCAAGTAGAGCTCCCATCATCTTAGGCAGACCGTTCATGAAAACAGCGAAGACAAAAGTTGATGTTGATGATGGAACCATGTCCATGGAATTTGGTGACATCGTCGCAAAATTTAATATCTTCGATGCCATGAAACACCCTGTGGAGGAGCATTCGGTTTTTAACATTGAGTTGATTTCTGAACTAGTTGATGAGAGTTATTCTGAATTATTTGCATTTGATTTTCCATCTCTCTCTGATTTTGATGATGATTATTCATGTCCTGACTGCACTGACACTAACGTTTGTGTCCTTTGTGCTGAGATTGATGCTTCCTTGCAGCCTGATACATTTCCTACAGGTGAAGTTGTTACCGATGAGGTTATTTTTGCCGTCGATGCTCTTGACATCCCGGCTGCCCCAAGCCTTCCATCCATCCATCATTCAGCCCCCGTCCTTAGAGCTAAAAGAGCTCCCTGGGAACCTGAAATATGCTTACTTGGAGCATAATGAAAAACTTCCTGTTATTATCTCTTCTAACCTTGATTTAAATCAAGAAGACAGACTTTTGCAGGTATTGAAGAGGCACAAGAAAGCAATCGGGTGGACATTAGCCGACCTTCCAGGTATTAGTCCTTCGATGTGTATGCACAGGATTTTACTTGAGGATGGAGCGAAAACAGTAAGGCAGCCCCAAAGGAGGCTTAATCCTTTGATTCTTGATGTTGTAAAGAAAGAGGTAACCAAACTCTTGCAAGCAGGTATCATTTATCCTATCTCTGACAGTAAGTGGGTAAGTCCAGTGCAGGTTGTACCTAAGAAATCTGGACTCACAGTGGTTAAAAATGAAAAGAATGAACTTGTTCCCACTAGAGTCCAGAACAGCTGGAGAGTTTGTATTGATTACAGGAGACTAAACCAGGCTACTAGAAAGGATCACTTTCCTTTGCCGTTCATTGACCAGATGCTTGAACGGCTAGCTGGTAAATCACATTATTGTTTTCTTGATGGTTTTTCAGGTTACTTTCAGATTCATATTGCACCTGAAGATCAAGAAAAGACCACTTTCACGTGCCCATTCGGTACATTTGCTTACAGGAAGATGCCTTTTGGCCTTTGCAATGCTCCTGGCACTTTCCAACGATGCATGATGAGTATTTTCTCTGATTTTATTGAAAATTGCATGGAAGTGTTTATGGATGACTTTACTGTTTATGGTTCTTCTTTTGATGCATGCTTGAACAGTTTAAGCTTGATTTTAGAAAGATGCATCGAGACTAACCTTGTGTTGAATTATGAAAAGTGTCATTTTATGGTTGAGCAGGGAATTGTTCTTGGTCATATTATTTCTGAAAAAGGAATTTCTGTTGACCCTGCTAAGATTGATGTGATTTCTACATTGCCTTACCCTTCTTGCACTCGCGAGATTCGTTCTTTTCTTGGTCATGCAGGTTTTTACAGGCGTTTCATCAAGGATTTCAGCAAGATAGCTCTTCCGCTGTCGAACTTGTTGAAGAATGACGTCACTTTTGATTTTGATGACAAATGCAAACAAGCGTTTGACTTCTTGAAGAAAGCATTGACCTCCGCTCCCATCATTCAGCCACCTGATTGGACACTTCCTTTTGAGCTTACGTGTGATGCTTCCAATTATGCAGTTGGGGCTGTCCTTGCACAAAGAGTTGACAAGGCTGCCCATGTTATTTACTATGCTTCTAGGACTTTAGATTCTGCACAGTCTAATTACACCACCACTGAAAAAGAACTGCAAGCTATTGTTTTTGCTCTTGATAAATTCAGATCTTATTTGCTAGGTTCCAAGGTTGTTGTTTTTACTGACCATGCAGCTTTAAAGTACTTGCTGAAGAAGCCGGATGCAAAGCCGAGATTGATTCGGTGGATGTTGCTGCTCCAAGAGTTTAATGTTGACATTAAAGACAAAAGTGGAGCTGAGAACTTAGTGGCTGACCACTTGAGCAGGATAGAGAGAGATGAAGATCCTTTTCCTATTAAGGATGATTTTCCTGATGAGCAGTTGTTTCTTTTGCATGGGATTACACCTTGGTTTGCTGACATTGTTAATTTTCTTGTTGATGGTGTTTTTCCTACAGGTGCATCTAGATCACAGGTTCACAAACTCAAAAGTGATGCCAAATATTATGTTTGGGATGATCCATATCTATGGAAGTTTGGTAGTGATCAGGTAATCAGGAGATGTGTCCCCGACAATGAGATTGAATCTATTTTAAAATTTTCTCATGCATCTCAAGTCGGCGGACATTTCGGTCCTCAAAGGACTGCAAGAAAGGTCCTTGATTCAGGCTTCTATTGGCCAACTATTTTTAAGGACGCTTTTGAGATTTATCGCACTTGTAAAGAGTGCCAGATAGCAGGTACCAACATCACTCGCAAGAGTGAAATGCCTCAACAGCCTATGCTTTTCTGTGAGGTATTTGATGTATGGGGGATCGATTTCATGGGTCCCTTTCCTGTATCATTTGGTTTCCTTTACATTTTGCTTGCTGTTGACTATGTTTCAAAGTGGGTGGAAGCTATCCCCACTAGGACTAATGATTCTAAAGTTGTTGCAGAGTTTGTCAGGTCTAATATCTTTTGCAGGTTTGGAATACCGCGAGCTATCATAAGTGACCAAGGCACTCATTTCTGTAACCGCACCATGGAAGCCTTACTCCGAAAGTATGGAGTTGTGCACAGAGTCTCTACTGCATATCACCCACAGACTAATGGGCAAGCTGAGATCTCCAACAGGGAGATCAAACAGGTTTTAGAGAAAATGGTGCAGCCAAACATGAAAGACTGGAGCCGTCGTCTAGAAGACGCACTTTGGGCTCAAAGGACTGCTTTCAAGACACCCATTGGGATGTCTCCTTATCGACTTGTTTTTGGTAAGGCGTGTCATCTTCCTGTTGAGATAGAACACCGTGCTTTTTGGGCGGTGAAGAGTTGTAATTTGGAGATGCAACAAGCAGGTATTGAAAGAAAACTCCAATTGCAACAGTTGGAAGAGCTTAGATTAGAGGCTTATGAGAGCTCTAGGATTTATAAAGAAAAAACTAAGCACTTCCATGATAAAATGATTTCTAGGAAGGAATTTTCTGTGGGCCAACAGGTTTTACTGTTTAACTCCCGCCTTAAGCTTATGGCTGGGAAACTTCGATCCAAATGGATTGGCCCCTTTGTTGTTACTAATGTTTTCCCTCATGGTGCAGTAGAAATAAAAAGTGCAGGTACTGACAAAGTCTTCAAGGTTAACGGGCAGCGGCTGAAGTTATTCCATGAAAGTTCGGTGCCTGAAAATGTCAGCATAGAGGAGCTTTCTTTAGAAGCACCTGACTACACTGCAACTTGATCAGGGAGTCCTTCTTTCCTTCTCTCTACTTTATTAGTAATGTCTTTTCATTGAGGACAATGCTTAGTTTAAGTGTGGGGGAGGAAATTGTGTGTTTTATTTGTTTTTTTGTGTGTTAGTATTTTGTTTAATTTCAATAAAAAAATGCATCTTCTTGAAAGTTTTAGGCTACACACTGATTTGAGTCGGGTTTGCGGAGACTTGGGAAAAGTTCACAAGATCGGTATCGTTCTAACACCGTAAGTCTCCTGCATACGGAAATTGATTTGAATTTGTTATTATGTTTTAGCCTTAGTTTCTCATTCTTTGACAGCTCTTGAGTAGTTTATTTCAGCAGTCGGCACCATCTCTCACACACTTTACGCAGGAAGCCGATGAATATAAGTGAATGTTCCGAAAAGAAAAGAAAAAAAAAGAGAAAAGAAAAAGGTAATACACCTTCTAAGTTTGGTGATCCTCACCCGGTCACTTAACCCAACGGTTGTGTAATCTCCAAAAAAAAAAGTTTTCAAAACTCTTTGTTAGTTGGTTCAGCGGTTTCTGGTGCTGAACTTGGTAGGGAGGATTACGGTCCGATCCCCCGCAACTACATCTGAGTAAGCAAAGGGTTACGCCACGCAAGTACCGGAACCCCGTGCAAAAGGATCAGAGTCACTAACCGGTTGTCCTGCTATAAGTGTGTGGAGATAACGGGCTTAATGTGATTGCGCCTGAATGAAAAAGAGCAAAAAGGATGAGTAAGTTAGGCTATGGTATAATAATATGATTTGAATTGGTTTGTGTATTTAGGAGCCTTATGTCTGCATATTTGTGGTTAGTGTTCTTACGATATCCTTAGTGTGCAAGATTAGTACCTGTCGATGCAAACTTAACCGAAGAAGATTTGTAGCCTAGGATGAGTAACTGTTGATGTATTTCTGCTTTCTTTTCATTTTGCTCGGAGTGCAAAAGTTCAAGTGTGGGGGAATTTGATCAGTGCATTTTGATGCACATTCTTCCATGTTTGTACTCAAGCATTTCTTCGGTTTGTTTTATTTATTTTTATGTTTTAATATGTTTTAATATTTTATTTTATTTTTGCACTTAATTGTTTTTCGTATTAATTTTTCAGCATTAGCAGTCTGCACGGAAACGATCATAACTGGAGTTCCGGGAGTCCGATTGAGGCGTTCTAATAATCGACGGAAAGCTAAGAGAAAGGGCTACATTTCTTATGTTGGAGTCGAAGTCAGAATCGGACTGTAGCAGGGCCAGAAATCTCGTTGAAGTTGCAGCACTAGTTTTTAATTTAGTTTCGGGTCAATTTGGTTTTAGGCCTGGGTCGTATGTTTGACCCAGTTGGATTGTAAAACGGGTTGGCTTAGTTTCTCCTAGGGCAGCAGCCGAAACACATTTCACGGTCACTATTCACGATTTTATTCTTGAAGCTTGTACGAACCATCCATGGCGAACTAATCACTTTTGGTTAATCTGCCGTATTCAGGTTCCAATTTACTATGAGATTAATATAATTTTGCTTAGTTCCTATTCCTTCAATTCGACTGTATGTTTATCATTTGCTTAATCTGATTATTCATAGAGTAGATTGTTTGGTTCGATTGATCTATGTTCCCAATTTATTCGCGTTTTACCGTATGCTTAATCGTTAATCCGCTGTATGTTTAACCGAATGCTTAATTCGGCAAACGGGTAATATAATTCATATAATATTGTTGCGCTTGTCAATTATATTGTAATCGAACGGGATTGGAATCCGCTTAGGATAGTGATCTTATAATAATCGATGATTGGTAGGAACTGGATCGGTAGATTGACTTATCCCATAATCACTTATTTCACAAAACAGCTTATTTCAATAATTGCTTTTGATAATCACTTTTTCGATCACCAAACCAACCCCCCCTTATTTCGATTTTGCATTTAGTTAATAAAATCAAGAATCCTTGCGATACGACTCGAGCCATTGTCGCTGTACTACGTTTTAAAAATAACTCGTTTTGATCCGCGCGCGACAGCGGATCAGGGGCCATAGGAGTGAGACGGCCGTCCCTTGTGTCTGTGACATGGGGGATCCCACGTGAAGTGTGGGGCGGGCGACCCTGTGTATGGGGCAAGCGCCCTAGTGTGGTGGCGAGGGAGTCCCATAGTGGGACGGGCATTTGGGAGTGGGACAAGTGTCCCATATACTTAAGCCACTGCATTAGTGTGTGTGTGTATATATATATATATATATATATATATATATATATATATATTAGGTACTTAGGATAATTATAAGTATCACTGATTAATAAGTTGTAGATTTAATTAATTAACTCAGTAACATTATAATGAATTAGAAGAATAACTAATGATAACTTTGGTAACATAACCAATAACAATTTATCATTTAGCAGAAGTGTGCCCAATGTAGCAGAATAATTTTGACAGTAGCAGAGTAGTAATTTTGGTGGCACATCAGTAGCAGTGAATTAATACGAATAACAGACCAGAATTAAATTAACTGAATAGTATAATTTAGGCAAATCCAAAATTATTTGGTTTTCATAACTTTGCGATGTTTTGGTGCAACAAAATACTATGATGTGTTATAACTTGCAGGGACTTAAAGCAATGGTAAATGTCATTGATAAATTGACATATTTGGTGAAATAGACGAAAGACTTACGATGTTGTTTGCGATGTGTGTGACTTGCTGCATTTTCATACGTGTCTCCTAATTGCATATTTTGGTGACGGCCTAAAATTGGCGAACAGTGACGAAGGCTTATGCCTATTGGAATGCCTCTATTTATTGGCAACTGGTGATGGGGGCTGAAGCCCTGGGTACCACATGCATAGTTCATTGTCGTGTCTCATTCATTTGACTTGGTGTGACTTTGTGTGTGTTTTTGCGATGTGGTGTTTTTAACCGTTTTAACGGAGTTTGTGAATTGAGATATATATTATAACTTAAACCGTAATATACTTTTTATCATGATTTCGTTTATATTGTTTGATATCTCCCCCTTTACTTGTTTTCGCCGTTGCCTTTATATTGGTAATGTGCAGGTGATGCTAGTGAGTGAAGAATTAACCGCTGCGAGTCGAGTCGGTTGTCGCTCTGATACGTAGCACTTAGGGGGACAAACAAATATTTTTAGTTATTGCTTTGTTGCTGAATTTTTTATTGACTTTCTCTTTTGTTTCGTAACTTCAAGTTACTTTGCGAGGATTATTGGAACAAGATTGACAATCTATGTTCAGAATCTAGTTTTGATGATAACAATCATATATTTTGTAAGTAACAATTTTATTACTAATGGTTTCACTTAGTATGCAGATATTATGCTATAAGCCTTATACAGGATTCATCAGAAAAAGAGTACAATGACTCCATCATAAACTGGCTCAAATATGAAAGAAGAATCAAACATCTAGAAGATTGAAGAAGCCAAAATTCATCAGATGTTCTGATTAAGAACATGTAAAACAAGCCCACTCAGAAGAACATACAACTACAACAGTATCCCAAGGAGCTAGATTTCAACAAGACAATCTTCAAAGAGTTAAACAGAAATATCAACGTTCATATACAACAAGCACAGAATCAGAAAGTACATCAGAAGCTTCAAAGGAATTGAAAAAGAAATATCAATATACATAAAGATCCGTTACAGCAAGAAGATCACATGAACAGAAGATCAGAAGTTCTGATAGAGTAACGCAGTGACATATAAAATGCAAACAACGACAGAGTCATTTGTGAACCAATGAAGAATCTACAGCTCAACATACAAATTGAATAAAAATACAAAGCTTAGAATCAAATGGAAAAACCGTTACAAACATCATCATTAGAAAAATGGTTGCAACAATAAATGGAACAACTTCCAAGGTTGATTGAAAAAGCATCCCGCATGCAGCGCGTTGGAGAAGCAACCTAAACCAAGAAAAACATGCTACCAACTATCATCACGCTAGGGATAAGGCTCTGCAGTAAACAACATGTTTCATTCATGATTCATTTAAGACAAAGCATTCAAAGTAATATTCAAACAAATCTCAACGGCTCTATTCCAACGGTAACACATCAAGCTATAAATATATCAAACTTCAAACTTGAATGTGTGCAACGAGAGGTAAGCACCAAGTGTGCCCATTTCATACACCAAAATGCATTGAAAATACATTCAAAGTATGAACCCATGGTGCAAATACAGAGTGCAGAAAAAGAGAAATCTTGAGAAGAAATCTGTAGAGAGAAGCTGAGCATGAAAGTATAAATGAAGAAATATGAAATCATGCATCAGAAGTTACATAAGAGGCAACACATAATCTGTATGTGATTAAATAATCCATAGTGTTGCTATATGCTAACCATGAGCCTGGGTGAAGAAATCATAGAAGAATTGAAGAAGAAATCTCTGCTGTTTAGCAATATCCTCCATTGGAGTTACAAGAAATCCACTAATACCTAATCAGTTATAATATCGTTCATATTAGATGACTAAGGAAACTGAATACACTGAGTTGTTGCTCGAAGAGTGTTTCATGTTTACTGATGTTAATCAATATGTCATAAGCTGTAATAAGCTTTAAGATCAATATTAAAGAAGGAGAAGCTGAAGATCAATATGAAGAAGCAATTCACTAGAGCTGCTGCTCTAAATCTGCTTGAAGAAGAAATGAAGATGGTCTTACAAGAAGAAATTAATACAAGATTTGTTGCTCTTAATCTGCTTTTAGAAGATGAAGATCAAATTAGAAGCAGTCAACAATAGAGCTGTTGCTCTTAATTTGCTTAAGAAAAGGAAGATGAAGATCAACGAAGATGAAGATCAACGAAGATGAAGCAACCATACAAGAGCCGTTGTTCTTAATCTGCTTACAGAAGAAGATCTCATCCAGAAGTTGAAGAAAAGAAGACTGCAAGATATTTGATTCTAGTATTTAAATGTAAAACACATAGAGTTGTTGCTCGTAGTGTGTTATATCTTAGAAACTTCGGATAGGATGTTTAGGCACCAGAAGTGAATTCTAGTCAGTATGTCATAAACAAATGTACTTAAGAATAGGAGAAATCTACTTAGCTAAAAAGCACTATTGTAATCTCCAGAAGATTGATGAACATTATATCTCGCTCAGATCACTGAATAGTTCATCATCAGAAGTTAGTCATGAGCACTTGGCTTGTGCGGGGTTAGTCACAACACGATGGTTGTGTAGGAGTTAGTCACAACAATTGGCTGTGCGGGAGTCAATGGATGTTATATCTGGATCGGATCACTGAACAGTCCATTGCAGTTAGTCACGAGCAGTTGGCTTGTGCAGGTTACTAGATTGATGAACGTTATATCCAGATGGGATCACTGAACGATTCAGTCATCTAGGGGTAAGTCACTCGCGGGTAGCTTGTGCAGGATTAGTCACAGCACTTGGCTGTGCAGGATTGTTAGTCACGACGGAGGATCGTGCAGATGTAATCAAGTTCGGTTATAGTGGATTAAGACCTCTGTTGAGAGGCAAATCACCTGAGGAGGGTGGACTGGAGGTAGCCTTATTCAGAAGGTGAACCAGGATAAAAATAAACGTGTTCTTTACTTTCTGTACAATTCATTTAACTCCGTTCAAGTCGTGCAAACTGTAACACCCCAAAACTACCCCGCAATTATAAACGAAAATCAGAGTGCATTTAAAATTATTCATCAAACGATGGGATGTCACAATTCGACTTAACCAAACAAACATACTTATATTGCATTTAATAAAGATACATAGCACTCGAAAATCCATCCGACATAATCGTCCTCAACTTCGCTTCCAACTCTCCAATTCTCAATTGCGTTTGACAACACTTCGACTACCAAAATAACTCAATCTGACTTAAATCCAGTGTCAATTATTCGACATCTCCATGACATACTCGTTAACAACTTACCAACCATCTCAGGAATCTCTCAACTTACCAATACTTATGGTAACAACAACTTTAACACGCTTATACGTGTGGATACACTCTCACTTCATTAACTTAGCAACAAAATCATCATTGTTCAACAATACCTTGACTATCGATCCTTAAGGTAGTACCAACCATAACCTTCTCATACTTGGGTGTTTAACACCACACCATTAACATCATTCTCAACACCAGAAAACATACTTACTTTCATTCTCATAATTATACATGATAATCTTCAACAAACACCAACAACTCTCTCTCCGCCTTGTTGTATCACTCTTATAAGTTACATCAACATAGCCAGCATAATCAACTTAGTCATAGTACAAAATATCACTTCTTACTTACAGAGTCCAACAACAATATAACGACAACAGAAACCAAATTACTATAGCGTCAACTTAACAAGATTACTCGACGAATACACCCAACTCCACCACCAACTAACATCCCTTATATCATCCTTATAAACATGGCAAGTATTCACGAGAAAATACCATATTCTGGCACATCGTCCTTACCTCAACATCCACCAACTCAAACACGTTGATCAAGACATACCATTCTCCCAGGCTTCTGATACTTGATTTTCTATCTCTAACAAACACACATGCATGACAACTGTGCCACATTACACATCCGCTGCACAACTCTGATAATCCATCTTAAGTCACCGTCCACATTAAATCTTTCCGTCAATCATATGGTTCACAAGTCTTAATCTAGTTCAAACTTCCTTAAACATCCATCACAAAATCGTTGTTCACACGACATTCTCAATCCCTCACTTTGCGACGTTATCTCACCTATAAACCAGCTTCTCCGACTAGTTCATTGCTTCTCAAATATTCATGGATACTTTTCCCTTAATTCCCACCAACTAGAGAACAACTATCTTCACGACGTAACATTCATCCCTTTACGCACTATCAAGCTAGCAAGATACGTCTATGCCATCCAATCTCGATTCCGTCTACTATCAACAAGTGATTAAGGGTGATCAAGTCCTCAATTTGTCAATAGATAGCCGACAACCATAATGGAGTATAAACCATCATTACCAACATTAATAATGTTCTTTTCCAACTTGTACTCATATCACCAAAAGCAATATGATTCCGTAATTCACTAATCTTCCAAAATCATCCGGAAAAACTAACACCGGTGTCTTGCAGCTACTTCCTTAAGCACCTCTGACGATAAATCAGAACAAAATTCATGTACACCATTATCCGCACTTCTTATTATTGAAATCATACTCATCTCTTCGCATTACCAATTCTTACTCGCGCTTCAGAAAGTTTCAACAACTTCAACGGCTTCTACTACTGCCTCAATCACTTGCATCAATCTTACAACAATACTTCTTTTAATCACTGATCCAACATCGACAACTTACGCAAGGTTGCTCAACCAACAACTTCACAGTCCATCAGCAGCACTGGAACATCGCACTTTCTAAATTCCATCTTCTAGAATTTATTCTCATTACTTACAGTTACCTTCAGACACATCAGGAACTTGAACCACACTTGCCTATCACAAATTGTTACATCGCTCCTCATCCTTCGAGAAGTGAACATCAACAATTCCTGATCATCCTCTTCCTCAAGATGTTCCACTTAATTACCAGCCAAGTCTCAGTTCCAAGTCACCTTCGATTGAGGAAACAACAAACTCCAACAACACTTGCACTGTCGTCCTCAGCAGCATACTACATCCTACAACTGAAACATAACTGAGAAGCATAGCTTCTCCCCCACTTAGCTTCAAACCAACTCCTGCAGACAAACAATCAGAAGAACAACAAGTACCGACAGTGTTTCACACACTCGTCGTGTACATGGGAATAAACATCATTTAGACAACATTGGCCGGACGGACCGACCTGCTCTGATACCACTATTGTAACACCCCAAAACTACCCTGCAATTATAAACAAAATCATAGTTCATTTAAAATTATTCATCAAACGATGGGATGTCACATTTCGACTTAACCAAACAAACATACTTATATTGCATTTAATAAAGATACATAGCATTCGGAACAAAACTTCATTCACCACTTACAAATTAAACTTATAAACACCTTTCAATTCAACTTAACACAAATGTCATCATGGAATACAATAATCATATAATAACGACTAATCCCCCCAAGTGCTACGTATCAGAGCAATGGACACCAACTCGACTTGCCATAAAGCAACATAAAGACTTCACATAGATAACCTCGGACATCCACGACTAATTTTGAGTACCTTTCCATTTCCCATGGTAGGGGAAATATCAGCAAAGGGTTGAGATATCTTACAATATAAAGGAATGCATGATAAATAATATAGGAGATATAGATCATACATAATTTCACCACTTCGCATCACATAATATCTTACAACAAGTTTCACCGCAAAACAACTTATCAATATAATACAACTTTCAAAACGGCAACGATGTCATTAATCACATATTCAAATATACAAGTATGATATCAAATACTTCACAACAAACATATCATTATCACGTCACAACAAACACCTCGTCATCTCAACAATCCAAACACAACTCAAATGCAATTCAAATGCGACTCGAATGTGACTCAAACTTATGCATATGCATGTGGTACCATTGGAGTAAAACTCCCGTCTCAAACAGTTTGCCATTGGGCCGTCTCAAACATTTTCCACAAGGGCTGTCTCAAACAATTGCCAAAAGGGTCGTCTCAAACAATGCAATGGATGCGACTCAAATGATGCACATCCACAAACATAACTTAAACTACTTAATCAACTTAAACGACATAATCAACTTGAACGACATAATCAACTTAAACAACATAACCACATCAACTAAACAACATCAACTCAATGCCAAGGTTCTATGGCAATAACCGTATCATAGTAATTTACCACATCTCAATCACATCATCACATCATATCGACATACAACATCTATTCAACTTCATTCTTATCAACATAATACAACTTATCAATAGTGACCATAGAGTCTACAACAACAACAACAAATTCATCATGTTATAGCAACAATAACAATTCAACATATTGCACAACAACAACAAACACCAACATGTTACAACAATAACAACAATTCATCATGTTACAACAATAACAATTCGTTATATTGCACAACAACAACAAATATCAACATGTTACAACAACGACAACAATTCATCATATTGCACAACAACAACAAACATCATTGTGTTACAACAACAACAGCTATTTATCATGTTACAACAACAATAATTTATCAT
Source organism: Vicia villosa (assembly GCF_029867415.1). Taxonomy (NCBI): domain Eukaryota; kingdom Viridiplantae; phylum Streptophyta; class Magnoliopsida; order Fabales; family Fabaceae; genus Vicia; species Vicia villosa. The sequence goes on along the minus strand of NW_026705822.1, from coordinate 171,944 downwards.
GTTAACGACAAACATCAACGATTCATCATATCACCAACAACATCAACAAATTCGTCATATTCCTTAATTCAAGTAATCATTGTAACACGTTATATTCAACTTCCTAATAAAGACATCTATATTCTTAATTCATCACATAGCATCGTCGTCGACTCATACATATCAAACACGCACAATTAATCACATATAGCATACAACATCTTTATCAATTATGCATATCATCACATAACTCATTATCTCATCATAAGGAAGGCACATATTATCATTTCAATTACATTGTATCATCATAATAAAAACATACATCAAGCTATACCACAACGTGGTTATGTCAATTCATAACAAAGAGCACACTTCGCATGTTAACACAATATAGTTTATCACTTAATCCTAATAAACACAATAGGAGACTATATCATATTAATAATTTCATTACATCATGGTATAGTTCGTTGCGTTAGCTTTCCAACGCTTCGAACGGCGCATAAAACGGAGTTACGGATCAAAAGTTACATCATTTCAAAGTTTGGAAAAAGTTCTGTAAAACAGGGTTCGCGGCGCCAACAAAGTTCGCGGCGCGAACTGAGTGAATAAAATATTCCTAAGTTTCTGCCAAGCAGTTTGCGGCGCCAACAAACTTCACGGCGCGAACTAAACGAATCCAATTTTCCTGAGTTTCTGCCAAGCAGTTCGCGGCGCGAACTGGCGATTTTCAAAAAATCCCAAACACATAAAACAGCATACGAATCTCATCCCAAATCCCCTAAACTCAACCCAATCAAGTTGGAAAACACCAACCATCACGAACAACAATAGAATACATGTTATAAACACAAATATAACACATATTATGGATCTTCTAACATCATAACATTATCAAACATCAATTAAAACACATTTCAAATCATAATTCCATACATTTGTTCATAAACCCTAACTTTTCTAAATTCATGAAATTGAAGAATATAAAGCATACACAACATTAACAATTCCACATTCATCAACATTGCAACACAATCATAGATTTCAATTATGAAACCTAATCTCTACCATACCCATCATCATGCCAACCCTTAGAGAGTAAGAACCCCACCCTTACCTTAGCAAAAGCCTTATCTTCAATGGAGTCATCCCTCTCTTCATGCCATAGCTTTCTTCTCTTCCTCTCTTCTTTCTCTTCTTTCTCTTCTTTCTCTTCTTTCACCAAATGAGAGTTATGTCTCTAAAACCCTAACTCTCTTACTATCCTTCTTTTCTTCATTGGGCTTAACCCACAATCCAATCTCATATTCTATATAGGCCCAATTCATAATATTACTCTAATTACATAATTAAGTCAAATAACACACATAATTGAATAATCACATAACATAACGAATATTATTCCCAATAATATTCCCCAACTACAATTGCTCCTTAACTTACTTAATACCAACTCGCAATTGTATTTCTCTGACTAATCCGACTAATTAATCTGACCATAACTTAACTGCTCAAATCAACATATTAATCCATTACGTTTGTAGAATAATACCGATAATCCTCGACATCAACTAATTCCAATGAATAAATCCTCGATCAATTTAATTAAATAATTAATTAAATTCGGGGCGTTACACAAACATATTCAGAATTGTACGGAGCAAGTCAGAAGTTCTGATAACACATAAGAAGTTTAAATGAACATCTCATTGGTGATGCAACTCCATTCCAAGCATGCTTCCGCAACACAAAAGCATATCCAGAATATGAGATACAAAGAAGAAAGAAAAGAATTTAAAAGAAATGGAATTTTAATCTGATAAAGAACACAATTCAATCCCCCCTTTCTTGTGTTTTTCTCCACCTTCAAGGATGCTATGATGTTGGATTAATTTTTATGAAGTTTGTGATTCCGCTGCGAGAATGATTAATTTTGATTAAGTGATTTTTAAAGACTTAAATTGTTCGTTTTTAATTATCCGTGCTATGTATCTATGCTGAAGGCAAATGTGTCGTGAAAGATTTAAATGATTGAATGTGACATCCCATGTTGTATGTTTTTGTGAATTTTATACTCTGATTTTCCGTATAATTTATCGGGTAGATTTGAGGTGTTATAGGAGTAGTTAATGAAATCACTATTAAGATCTATAAACTGATTCAAAGATAAAATTTCACAATTTAATAACAAAGTTGATGGGTACTGAGGAACATTATGACTAATAACACTAAATTTTTTAATAAATAATTATAACTACACTTGACACGAACCATCACAATCACTTCGAGGAGGTTAGAACAACAAACTTTCAAAAATAGTGGGGATGCATACAACTAGGTCTATTCATATTTTTAACGAGATGTGATGGTTTATGCACCTGAGGGACCAATGCTAATGATAACTAAAACTTATATCATGTATGAGGTGTTGACAACTTGTGGACATTTTGAGACATACGATTTAGAATGAGGTTCAACAAGCTATGGAGTTAGAGACAAAACAAGCCAACTTAGATGAAAACTTTGTCACATTTACTACTTAGGGAAATAAGGGAAAGTAGAGTCAGACATGCAATGCCACTTAAGTCGATGGTTAATTATAATATACTTCCCGTGGTCTCGAATATAAGCAACAAAAAAATTCAATGGTTTTAAATATAAGAAAAAATCACCTATAATTATTATATTCAATGTCATTATTCCAAATATAACCCTACTATCTTCATATTTATATGTTTTTAATGATTTCCAAGACATAAAGTAGGGTAAAATTAGAAAGTGTGTAAGACTTAGATGCATTTAGACATTTTTTTTAAAGGGTGATTTTTTTTTTAATAAAGTTGCTTATATATGAGACCAGAAAAAGTATATCTAAACCACCATACTATAATATATATATATATATATATATATATATATATATATATATATATATATATATATATATATATATATATATATATATATATATATATATATTGATGAGTGCTTGGTTACACTTTATAATATTCTTCTTATACTTTATTCAATAATGTTTAATATTTGCTATTTGGATTTTGTTAAATAAAATAAAATGCTTAATGCATTTATCATTTTTATTGGTACTTTTTTTTAGAAAAAAATGTTTTTATTTAATAGACGGTTATTTTAATTTTTCTAAAAATAAAAATATTAGAGACCAATTTTGTGACTATTCTAGATGTCGCTGGAATATTCTAAATTCATTAGTTGACCATAATATTTGTCAATAAAATCGGTCACTAATTTGGTCGCCAAATATCGGTCACTGATTTCGTCATTAATTCGGTCGCCAAATGACTAACACTTTTCCAACTGAAATTTGTTGGTCACTTTATCGGTGGCTAAACTGTATAGTGACCAATTTTTTAATCTTTTCCGTTCACTAATTCGGTCACTAAAGGCGACGTTTCTAGTAGTGTTGGGTTATAGAAAACAACCAAAATGACAATAGATGTAAAAACGTAAAAACTTAAAAACTTAAAAACTTAAAGAAAAAGAAAAAAAAAATGCAAACCAAAGAAAGGGGAATATTAGAAACAAAACACAGCTAAGGAGATGAGGCAAACCTTATAATAGAAACAAAACACACCCGGTAAGGAAATGATTCAAACCTTTTAACGTCATTATAATTTAGTTTGACTAGTAGTTTGCCCGTGCGATGCACGGGTAAGTTTGTATAATTTGCTCTTAATAATTTGTTAATTATATTTTTAATATAAAAAAATATTAATTATAAGAAAATAAGTAAAATATAGATTGAAAAAGGGAAAAGCGTGCGAGTAAGATGAAAAGAATATTAGAATAATAATTATATTATTATTATTATTATTATTGGAGAATTAAAGACTTTTTTATAAAAAATGAGAATTAGAATAATAAGATATAATAGTGCTAATTGAATATATTATTATTATTATTATTATTATTATTATTATTATTATTATTATTATTATTATTATTATTATTATTATTATTTTCAATATTATTATTAGTTAGATATTATATAATTATTATTATTAATACTGGTGGTTAAATATTATTATTATTATTATTATTATATTATTATTATAAATATAATAATAATAATTATTATTTATCTTAGTATAGGATTTGTATAATTAGAGTTTGTACTTATAAATTAGAGTTTTTATTAATAATTATTAATGTAAAATCAATTTTTAAAAAGGTAGAATTATGATTGATATTAGAGTGACATGTGTCAAAGGTTGCCAATAGTTGTTATCATGATGACACATGGCTAGGGTTGCCATCATGACAACCTTGCATTTATATATAAGATTAGAAATTAGCCTCAAAATATATGAGACAAACCTTTAAATGAAATTGATGTTTTTTATATGAAACTCATTTCTTATAACATAAGAAATTGAAAATGTGAATCAAAGATACAGTGTGACATTTCATAGAAAAAGCTAAAAAGATAATTATTGTTAATTAAAGTTTGTGTCTAAATTTAAGATGCAATTTATATATGGAACTAAAGATGTATACAATTTACATCCTTATCAATATCAAATCATAATGAAGTAAAGTTTAAATCAAAATAAATTTCAAACTAAATTTAGGTAGAAATAAATGTGTAAGAAAAATTAAATGAGAAAATAAACCTCTTGAGAAGTTGGTTACTTGAACATGCAATTTGGTGCTTAAGAAAAAATTTCAATTTCTTCAATCTTGCCCTTTTTACAACTTACCTTGATTTTCATGATTTTTCTTGATAAAATTCATCCATCAACCATATTTTCATGATATTTGTCTTTGACCAAACATGTCAGAAGTCAAAGTTTGACTTTGAGCAGTTGACTTTTGCAGATGAATCCAATTCTTCCCTTTTCAATGAAACCATAAGATCATGATGCATTTGAGATATCTTAAGGACCATGAAATGATGTTATTGATGACCTATTGGGTTTTGTACCTTGAAGCTCAAACCCAAAACCCTAATTCTGGATTTCTAATAGGTGATACCAAAACCCTAGTTGACTTCAATCATCTAATGAACCAATGACGAAAACTTAACATGATGAGATTTAGATAAAGATGATGATCCCTTGAAATGAGGAGGACCCAAATCACAAGGCATATGTGACTCAAACTTCTTTATGATCAAGACAATGACCCACTTAAATGCCAACTTGTGTGGGAGCCAAATGAATTTAATTTTATGTATGTTTGTGAAGTCAAATGACTCAATGAGTTGATGCATATAATGTGGGATCTTAGGTAAAAAATTAGGGCATGACAGACATATGTTGGTTTATTCTTCAAAAAGAGTAAACAATGTAAGGATGAAAATGTATAAGGTATAATAGCTTACCTATCGTGCTCTTTATAATTTACTCAAAAACAATAAAATGCATTGAAATAAACTAGTAAGTAACTAAATTAAAATCATAAATTCAAGTGTTAATGTTTAAAATAATTCTCCCAATGTAATTTATTACACCCCCAAACTTGAATCACTACCTGTCCCCACGTAATGCGATATATAATATAAGAAAAGAAAAATGTTACTTCCCTCGACCTCTTACTTAAGCAGTTCATTTCATATAAAACTCAAGATCTGTCTAAAGGGACCATATTCAAAAATTAGCGCAACTCGATCATTTTACAAATCAGTCTTGTTTGTGTGTGTGTGTTTATGTTTCTTGATGTTTCCTGTCATGCCAGAAATCCTTATTAAGATAGTCAGCCTAAATTTAGTTTGGTTATCTTATCCTATGGTCTAAGAATTCACTTTTTAGTTTCAGGAGGGAGGATTAACTATTTTCCTCTTGACTTTTAGCTCATTTTGAACTTAAGGCTTCCACTTGCATTATGTTATTAACATGTTTTCTTAGACGCTTCACCTTTTCACCTGTTGGGATCTCACATGTAATGAGTCAAACCTGTTACTAATGGTGAAGACATCCAATGCTCCTCCAGTTTCTGGCATAAGAACTTGTTCCTGTAGTTTTGGGCACAAGAACTTTATTTGTAATACTCGTTGGCCTTTTTTCATTCTTTTTATACACATTTGTAAGATTATTTATAAATGCAGTGCATTATTTGTGTTAGCCTTAAGAAATAGTATTTCATCCTCTAAACTAAATCCTACAATGAATCTTATTCCATATTTTAAAATAATTCAAATTCCTTCAGAGCACGACAGGGGTTATTAGAAAATATCAAACTAGTGCATGGATTTTTATTATTAAGACCTTATTTCCAATATTGTCAACAGTCCAATTAGAAGTCTCTCATGTCTTTAGAATCAACACATTTATTGTCTTCATAATGAATGTGAGACATCATAAAACGAAAGGATCTAAAGGTGCAAAACCAATTTTTCCATTTCGATAAAAGCATCCAAAAGACAATGGCCGAATTAGTGAATGCTCGTATGAAAATAATGGAAACAATTTTAAGTCAAAGTTGATTCCATACTTGCTTAGATGCATGCTTTATAGTCAGAATGATATTTAAAAGTTCAGCATGAAAAGAGATCACAATGCCCTTATTTGTTGAGAATGCACCTATATGGGTGCTTAATGAATCACGAAAAATTCCTCCACATTTTGTAAGATTTGGGTGTAGGTGCCTAATATGATTTATTGTTATAATAATAATTATTTTATAATTGAAGAATAACAAGGAAAATAATATGGTTTATTGTGTGAGTAATAATTATTTCATAACTGACATTGAAAGAGATTTAGATTTCGTTATTTGAAGTCATGATCAAGTTTTTACTACTATGTCGATCTCATGGATATAAATTAGGAGTGGCAAAACGGGCCGCCCGCCCCGCCTTATGCCCGCCAAAAAACGAGCGGAGCGGACATGTCCGCCAAGTAAATTGGACATAAAAGTCATGCCCGCCCCGCCAAGATGGCGGGTTGGCGGGCGGCGGGCTTACACGCATATTTTTATTTATATTTTTTTAATAGATTAATAGGCTTTTTTTATCTTTTAATTAAATTTTTCACTTATTTTTTAAAACAATTTTTTATAAAAGCAACTTTTTAACAAATTTACTTAAAAAAAATTACATATATTTATGAATAAATGTATAAAATAAACCATCAGGAATTGCAATTACTAGAATTAACTAAAAAAAGAGTGAGTTTTGGAGGAGGGGCGGACTTTGGCGGGCAGCGGGCTTTGGCTAGGCGGGTATGGCGGGCGGCAAATTTTGGCGGGGCGAGCTTTGCGAGCGGCGAGCCTAAAATCCCAACCCAACCCGCCATTTTTTGGCGGTCAGGCCGGCCCGTTTTACCACCCCTAATATAAACACACGAACAAACTATTTCAATATAGTTCTAAAATTCTCACTATAAAGTTAGGAATTTAATACTTTTTATATTTATCTTTAATTCAAAATAAAATTTCTTTCCTTTCATATTAAATATATTTTAGATACATTTAATTATATTTAAATAGTATTTATTAAGTTTTTTATTAATATAAAATATATCAGATAAGTAGTAAGAGTTCGTCCATTTAATCTCAATAAACAAAATTCAAAATTCATCTATCTAAAATGTATATAAAATAACGTTAGTTTTACTTAATTAATAATAAATATAGACAATTTCAAAGTTTGAACTTTGATTACTGAAACATATTTTATAATTTTTAATATTATTATTTTTCGGCTATTGATCTAATGGTGACACGGGTTCAATCGAAACCCTAGATTATAATGAAGTTATGGAAACTATTAGAAACTATAGTAACAATAATGATAACTTAAATTTGAATTAAGTTTTTTTTTTTTTTTCATTCTTTGGGATTATATTTTTGCCCCATATTATTTCCTTTTGCTTTTTGGGGCTATATTAACTTAATCAAAATATTGAATATTTAAAAGAAAAACAAAAATAAAGTAGTGACTAGAAATTTCCAAAAGTGTATGTATTGTTTATTAAAACTACATTAATTTAATTTCGAAATGATAAATAGATAATTAATTAAAATAGTTTTATTCAATGTCCTAAATTATTTTTTCTATTTAAAATAAATAAATTACTAATTTATTATATATTAAAATATATAAAGAAACAATGGATAAGAACTAATTTATTGGAAATTCTAATTCATTGAATAAAAAAGTAGGTAAAAATAATAAAAAATGAATAAAAATATTTTATCATTTTAGGACAAAACATTTTTTACATTTTAATTTCTTCAAAGTATCTTTTGTTTAGAAGGAAAAAAAATTCTAACCCATTTTAATATTATATTCAATGATAATTCAATGTATAATTCCAAAAAATAAATTTATCAAAAGTCAAATAAAATCGTAAATTACGCTCCTTTCATTTAAAAAAAATACAACCTATATCATTTTATATCAGAATATATATTGTTTGTCTGTAATGTTTATGCATAAGAAATCTTTATTCTCTATCTCTCTCCCATGCTCTCATTTTCTGTTATTTTACAATGGATTACAAAGACCATAGTTTGGAGGAGCCAAAACCTATTACATCTATTAATAGGGATGAAAAACAAGGGCTAATGGTGGCACCATTGAGCTCTTATAAGAGTGTGTGAGATCAAATTGGTGATTGCATCATGGAGCAAATTAATGTAAGTGATCATTTTAATTGTCGATCTCTTTGTTAATTCATAGAATATAGTGTATACAGCCAAGATACCATCTAATTTAAATAAAAATAAATAAACAGTCATATGTTCAAGAATTAAAAGCATTGGATGTTGGTGAAGATCCGAATCATCGCTTGGCTATGGTATTATTTAATGAAGGCGTTGCAAATGTAAGTTTTTAGTAAAAGAATTAAGAAAATTTCTTTACCCACCTCCCTATGGGTGGTCACCTCCTGCGAAAAATCAAAACTACCCCTGCTTCGGAAGTTCATTTCCGAAAGCGTGTTTTTTTAAAAAAATTGACTTACTTCGGAAGTTCATTTCCGAAACAATTATTTCGAAAGTTCACTTCCGAAATACTACGATTTCTGCAGATTTATCAAAACACTCCCCCTCCCCCAATCATTTACCCTAAATCAAAACAAAAAATGACAGAGGCGAAAATTTGTGCAAACAGAATTCCAAAGCTGCATTCGGAGGAGTTCGCTCGTCGGGAAGAATAACGTGTTTTTTTTGTTTGATGTGTATTTTGTAACGCTCGTCGGGCAGAATAACATGTTTTTGTTTTGTTTGACGTGTCTTGTTTTGTTCTGATTTCGGATTGTATCGAATAATGTTTTTGTATTGGATTTATCATCTTAGTTTTTGGAAGTGGTAACCGGGGCTGGAACATATGACGGAGGAGGTGGATGTCAGGAGGAAGAAGAACCGGAGGTACGTCCACCGCGAGACAAATGAGCCAATCAATGTAAGCTATAGTTTATCATTATCATCTGGGGACGTCATTTCTAAAAAATCAAGATTAAAAATAATAAGATTTTTTTCCCAATTTTTTGTAATGACGTCATTTCTAAACAATAATAAGATTATTATTATCGTTGTAATCTTCACCCGATTAAATAAAGCGAATTGAAACTTTAATTTTTGTTGGAAGTCTTTTTTTCTCCCCACCACTCTCTCATCCCCACCTACCCGTGTTCAACAATATGTAACTTAAATTTTATGTAATATTATCGTTGTAATCTTCACCCGATTAAATAAAGCGAATTGTTGTTGTTTTTCATTTTATTCTGTCCAGACATATTTTCGGAAGTTCATTTCCGAATTACCCAGGGGGGTGCGTTCGGAGATGAACTTCCGAAACACCACATTTTCTGAAAAAGTCACTTTATTTCGGAGATGAATCTCCGAAATCAATATTTTATATTAAAAAAACACGTTTTCGAAAGTTCATTTCCGAAAACACCTTTTTCAAGAAAAAAAGTACAGTTTCGGAAATGAACTTCCGAAACAAGGGATATTGTGGTAAATTCACCGGAGGTGGCCAAGAAGGTTGGGAGGTGGGTGAAGAAATTCTCAAGAATTAATTATATTTATAAACCTATATCAAGTATACATTTTTCAGTAAATTTTTTTTCTTCTTTTTCTCCTATAGTTATATTGTATTTGATGGTGTTGTTTACATAGGAGGAGAAAAAAAGAAGGAGAATAACTAAAAGTGTGGTACTTGGAACAATCTCGGTCTCTTTTGAACTACCATATTTTTGTTTCAACAACGAAATTGATATTGAAAGGGTAAGCATTATTTTAACCCTTTGTTTGTTTAAGAATGTGATTTTCTTGTTTTAATTTTGTATATATATGTAAGAAAATGTTTTTATTAAAATAAAATCATAAATAAAATAAAAAGCTCATCTCATAATTTTAGAATAATACAAAACAACTCATGTTTTACTTTATATATTTGGTGTTTATTGTCGCAGTTGCTTGCATCTCCTTCTAAGAAAAATGAGGAAGAAGGGAAAGATGCAGATACTATTCCACTTGCAGATCGAAGATTTTCTATCATAGAAAGATCAAATAATTGGACAATTGAATTGAGAAAACGATGTGATAATCGGACGCTTGATATTGTAAGACTTTACTGTACAAATTATTTTAGAAAAATATTTATATGAATTCATAAATATTTAAATTCTATTATGAGTTGTGACATATTAACTTTTTACATTTTTTTATGCAGTTTTCTACACATTTACCCTCAAATAAACAATTTCGTTCAAAGCCTGAAGTAGTTAATTTCATTCTTTATGAAGCTCGTCGAAAACATCAAAGCAATAAGAGAAAGTTAACTGAATTTGCTAGTGAATTCGATGTAAAATATTATGTTTAACATTTAAACAATGAATTTTTTAATGAAGATCTATGTGTTTTAATATTACAATGGCATAATTTATTTGGTTGCAGGTGATAGGTTCAACATCGAAGGAAAGAAATACGAGAAGAAAAACTTATTCTGACATCTTTCAAAATGGCCCTGAGATGAAGATGATTGAATGGTTTCCTAATGGAACTAGAGAGAGTAATACTTCAAGGGATTCTACGGGAGATGGTAAACGTGAAGAACCAAATGAAGAACAAATAGAGAACGACTTTTTTGAAGGTGTAGAAAGGTTTTTCTTAGATGAGATGATGATTTGCTCAACTTCAAATGTCACAGATGAAAAATTTGTTGAAGTATTTTACTTAGAAGACTATTTTGATGGTTCTCTATAATATAAAATGTAAAAAATTTATATATATATATATATATATATATATATATATATATATAATTCTAATTAGTCACTCATAATCATAAATTTTAACTACTATTAATCCTATTGTATCATTTTATTCTATTGATCATTTGTCTTGTTCTCAAACGAATTTTGTCACGTCTGTCATAAATTGTAATAAGCCTAGAACATATAAGAAAGAATGTGAATATGATTAATTGTTGAAAGAAATGAAAACTAAACTGTATGAATTAGATAAGAATGAAACATGGAAATTGATTGACCAACCACCTAATGTGAAACCTATTAGTAGTAAGTGTGTGTTGTAGGTCAAACATAAGGTTGATGGCTCAATATAAAGATACAAGGTCAAGTATTTAGCTTAAGGATGCAATCATATAGAAGGTTTAAATTTCTTTGAACCTTCTCACCTTTGTCTAAACTAATTATAATCAGAGTACTTCTTGTCCTTGTAACTATAAAGTACTGGCACATTCATCAGATGGATATAAATAATATTTTCTTGCATGGTGACTTATATGAGGATGTGTATATGTACATACTATATGGATTAAAAGGAAATCCTAATCAAGTTTGTAAGCTGCTAGAGATTCTCTATGTAATGAAATAGACGAGCATAAAATGATATGAGCAATTAACCCATCTTTTCATGCAAGAAGGATACCACCAACACAACATTTGATTACTCTCTCTTCAGCCTTAAACAAGGAGATAAATTCATCGTTCTATTAGTATATGATAATGAAATTATATTAGATGTAACTTTACTTGATGAATTCACAAGGATAAAGTGTATTTTTGGTAATAACTTCCAAATATTTTAGGGTCTAGAATTTGCACATTCTTATGGAAGGATACGTATTTCATAAAGAAAGTATTCTTATGGAAGGATACGTATTTCATAAAGAAAGTATTGTTTGGACCTCCTTAAATCATTTGGAATTTTAGGTTCAAAAACATCAAGCACTCCTCGTGACCTTTTTACTAAGCTTCATCAAGATGACAGTGCACCTTTTGAGGATGTTTCAACCTACATAAGACTCATTGGAAAATTATTATGTCTTAACCCTATTTAACCTGACATCACCATAGCTACACAACAATTAATCCAATTCATTACATCACCATCTGATGTTCATTACAAAACTTCTTGCAGAGTTATTAGATATTGAAAATAGAATTGTAGGAAAGGGCTTAAGTTTCCTAGAAAAGCAGAGAACAAATATTAGGATATGTATATGAAAACTAGGTAGGTTAAACTGATTCAAAAAGGAAAACCACTTGCTTCTTTTTCTCCTTAGAAAATTCACTCTTTTCTTAAACAATTAAGAAGCAACAAATTATTCCAATATCTTCTTCAGAAGATGAGTACAGTGCCTTATCGACTACAACACAGGGCCGGTCCAACACATCCGGAGGCCTGAGGCGAAATTTATAATAAAATTTATTAACAAAATATAAATATTTTAATAAAATTAATATATTTTATTTATATTTTTAGGATGTAAAATAATTTATTAAATCAGTGTAATCAAGTTACATTTTTCTTTTATTGATAGTAAAATCAATTTATTTAAACACTTTTCTCATCCTTTTTAAAAAAGAACGTTTTCTCATACTATTTTTTTTGAAAAACTTAGATATAAAGTCTTTAAAAGGACTTAAAATTTGTTATTTATGAGTGTGAATTTTAATTTAACTAATAATATAATACAATTATAAATTAATGTTATTAGTACATACATTTTAAAGAAATAGTTGCTTATGTTAACAAATCAATTAATCTAAACTAGTAATATAAAAATTGAAAAATAAAAGTGAGGCCCTAGACGGTAGCCTTGGTGGCCTACCCCTAGGGCCGGCCCTTCTACAACATGTCAGCTACAATGGTTGTTATATATTTTGAAGGATTTGAATGTCAACTGCATTACAAAAAATATTTGTGTCCATCCTCGAAAGATTAGATCATCTAGAAATAGATTGTCATTCTTTGACAAACATGCTTCAAAAGAATGTGTTAAAACTATTACCTATATCCACACAAGAGCATATAATTTATTTTTCAATAATGACATTATCCCTCCAAAGTTTTAATTCATCTATATCTAATATTGGAATGAGAAAACACAAAAACATAGAAGAAATAAAAAAAATGTAAATTGAAAAACGTGAATAATAGAAACAAGCACACAACCCTTAAGATATATTTGAATAACTAAAATTTTAATCTAATAATTTATGATTCAATTTATAGATGCAATTAAAGATGTATAAAATTTACAGTCTAATGAATATAATGTCATAGCAAAGAAAAATTTAAATTGAAATAAATTTCAAACTAAATTCACCATAATAGGAGGTAAGAAATGTGTAAGAAAAATTAAATGGAAAATAAATATACTTACGTATTTTTTAATATAAAATATAATTTGTTCTCATATTATATTTACATACATTTATTGGCTAATATTATTGTAACTAATATATCAGACTTTTTTCCTTGCTTACCTAATAAATTTAACAAATGAATTATCAATATCACATCATATCTCTTAGATAATTACTAAAAGAAAACTTTCTTATTATTTACCTACATTGTCATTTTTTGTCACAATAAAATGGTGAGGATTAGTGAAAGAAAATTATATATTTCCCATGTTAATATCTAGATGAAAATTACTTAATAAATATTATTACAAATATATATCTGGATGATAACTATATTATTGACAAACAGGTAATTTAGAGTTATCCTGATTATGGTTAGGCAAAGGAAAACACTCTCAGACATGATTTAATCAAATATTTTTAATGTTATTTAGTTTTATCATGGTTGTCAAGTTTTGATACTTAGTCAAAACATAATATGACTGAGTAATTGGTCTATCGCCAATATAGTCATCAACGAAGAAGTAGAAGATTAACGAATCACAAATTAGAAAATCCATGCACATAAGAAAATTAATAAAATACAACGATAAGTAAAAAATAATGGTAGCCAAACAAGTTGCATTGAGTATCTCACAAAAGAGGAGCACCCACGAATAACTCGCGTTAATAGTTGAATAATGCAAAATTTTCTCTAGGTCAGATTTATATAGATATGATATTTTCCTTTATAAATACAACATTTTGTAAATTATATCATAGATCCGACCAGTCATATGATGTTTTATACTTTTTTTTTTTTAATTTAGTTTTATGAATTTCTCATACTAGTAATTCAACTTCACATGTGTGAACTTAAATCTTTTAAGAGTAGTTAAGGAAATTACTATTGAGATCTATAAACTGATTCAAAGATAAAATTTCACAATTTAATAACAAAGTTGGTGAGTACGGAGGAACATTAGGATTAATAACACTAAAAGTTTTAATAAAAAAATATAACTACACTTGACACGAACCATCACGATAAGGAGGTTAGAACAACAAACTTTCACAAATAGTGGGGATGCATACAACTAGGTCTATTCATATTTTTAACAAGATGTGATTGTTAATGCACCTGAGGAACCAATGCTAATGATAACTAAAACTTATAACATGTATGATGCGTTGACAACTTGTTGACATTTTGAGACATACAATTTAGAATGATTTAGAATGAGGTTCAACAAGCTATGGAGTTAGAGACAAAACATACCAACTTAGATGACAATTTTGTCACATTTACTACTTAGGGAAATAAAGGAAAGTAGAGTCAGACATACATTGCCACTTAAGTCGATGGTTAGTTATAATATACTTCCTTCAGTCTCGATTTTAAATATAAAAAAAAATTACCTATAATTATTATATTCAATGTCATTATTCTAAATATAACCATACTATCTTCACATTTCTATGTTTTTAATGATTTCTAAGACATAAAATAGGGTAAAATTAGAAAGTGTGTAAGACTTAGATGCATTTAGATATTTTTCTTAAAGGGTGAATTTTTTTTAGTAAAGTTGCTTATATAAATGAGACTAGAGAAAGTATATCTAAACCACTAGAATATATATATATATATATATATATATATATATATATATATATATATATATATATATATATATATATATATATATATATATATATATATATATATATATATATATATATATATATATATATATATATTGATGAGTGCTTGGTTACACTTTATAATATTCTTCTTATATTTTATTCAATAATGTTTAATATTTTTTATTTGGATTTTGTTAAATAAAATAAAATGTTTAATGCATTTATCATTTTTATTGGTACAAATTTCTTTTAGAAAAAAAAATGTTTTTTGTTTAATAGACGATTATTTTAGTTTTTCTAAAAATAAAAATATTAGAGACCAATTTTGTGACTATTCTAGATGTCATTGGAATATTCTAAATTCATTAGTTGGCCACAATATTCGTCACTAAAGTCGGTCACTAATTCGGTCACCAAATATCGGTCACTGATTTAGTCATTAATTCGGTCGCCAAATGACTAGCATTTTTCCAACTGAAATTTGTTGGTCACTTTATCGGTCGCTAAACAGTATAGTGACCGATTTTTTAATCTTTTCCGTTCACTAATTCGGTCACTAAAGGCAAAATTTCTAGTAGTGTTGGGTTATAGAAAACAACCAAAATGACAAAAGATGTAAAAACTTAAAAACTTAAAGAAAAAGAAACAAAAAATGCAAACCAAAGAAAGAAGAATAATAGAAACAAAACACAGCTAGTAAGGAGATGAGGCAAACTTTATAATAGAAACAAAACTTAGCCAGTAAGGAAATGAGTCAAACCTTTTAACGTCATTATAATTTAGTTTGATTAGAAATTAGCCTCAAAATATATGAGACAAACCTTTAAATGAAATTGATGTTTTTTTATATGAAACTCATTTCTTATAACATAAGAAATTGAAAATGTGAATCAAAGATATACTGTGACATTTCATAGAAAAAGCTAAAAAGATAATTATTGTTAATTAAAGTTTGTGTCTAAAAATTTAAGATGCAATTTATAAATGGAACTAAAGATGTATACAATTTACATCGTCATAAATATCAAATCATAATGAAGTAAAGTTTAAATTAAAATAAATTTTAAACTAAATTCAGGTGGAAAGAAATGTGTAAGAAAAATTAAATGAAAAAATAAACCTTGAGAAGTTGGTTATTGGAACATGCAATTTGGTACTTAGAAAAAATTTCAATTTCTTCAATCTTGCCCTTTTTACAAGTTTCCTTGATTTTCATGATTTTTCTTGATAAAATTTATCCATCAACCATATTTTCATGATATTTGTCTTGAGAAGACAATGATTGACCAAACATGTCAGAAGTCAAAGTTTGACTTTGAGCAGTTGACTTTTGTAGATGAATCCAATTCTTCCATTCTCAATGAAACCATAGGATCATGATGCATTTGAGATATCTTGAGGACCATGAAACAATGTTATTGATGAGCTATTGGGTTGTGTACCTTGAAGCTCAAACCCAAAACCCTAATTCCCGATTTCTAATTGGTGATACCAAAATCCTAGTTGACTTCAATCATCTAATGAACCAATGATGAAACCTTAATATGATGAGATTTAGATAAAGATGATGAACCAATGATCAAACTTCTTTATGATCAAGACAATGACCCACTTAAATGCCAACTTATGTGGGAGCCAAATGAATTAAATTATATGTATGTTTGTGAAGTCAAATGACTTAATGAGTTGATGCATATAATGTGGGATCTTAGGTCAAAAATTAGGGTATGACAGACATGTTGGTTTATTCTTCAAACAGAGTAAACAATGTAAGGATGAAAATGTATAAGGTATAATAGCTTACCTATCGTGCTCTTTATAATTTACTCAAAAACAATAAAATGCATTGAAATAAACTAGTGAGTAACTAAATTAAAATCATAAATTCAAGTGTTAATGTTTATAATAATTCCCCTAATATAATTTATCACACCCCCAAACTTGAATCACTACCTGTCCTCATGTAATGCGATATATAATATAAGAAAAGGAAAATTTTACTTCCCTCGACCTCTTACTTAAGCAGTTTATTTCATATAAAACTCAAGATCTGTCTAAAGGGACCACATTCAAAAATTAGCACAACTCGATCATTTACAAATCAGTCTTGTTTGTGTGTGTGTGTTTATGCTTCCTAATGTTTCCTGTCATGCCAGAAATCCTTATTAAGATAGTCATCCTAAATCTAGTTTGGTTATCTTGTCCTATGGTCCAAGATTTCACCTTTTAGTTTCAGAAGGGGGGATTAACTATTTTCCTCTTGACTTTTAGCTCATTTTAAACTTAAGGCTTCCACTTGCATTATGTTATTAACATGTTTTCCTAGACGCTTCACCTTTTCACCTGATGGGATCTCATATGTAATGAGTCCAACCTGTTACTAATGGTGAAGACATCCAATGTTCCTCCAGTTTCTGGCATAAGAACTTGTTCCTGTAGTTTTGGGCACAAGAACTTTATTTGTAATGCTCGTTGGCATTTTTTCATTCTTTTTGTACACATTTGTAAGTTTATTTATAAATGCAGTGTATTATTTGTGTTAGTCTTAAGAAATAGTATTTCCTCCTCTAAACTGAATCCTACGATGAATCTTATTCCAAATTTTAAAATAATTCAAACTCCTTCAGAGGCCAACTACTTTACTTTTCTGACTACTTATGGCACGACAGAGGTTATTATAAAATATCAAGCTAGTGCATTGATTTTTATTATTAAGATCTTATTTTTAATATTGTCAACAGTCCAATTAGAAGTCTCATGTCTTTAGAATAACACATTTATTGTCTTCATAATGAATGTGAGACATCATAAAACGAAAGGACCTAAAGGTGCAAAACCAATTTTTCCATTTCGATAAAAGCATTAAAAAGACAATGGTCGGATTAGTGAATGCTCGTGTGAAAATAATGGAATCAATTTTAAGTCAAAGTTGATTCCATACTTGCTTAGATGCATGTTTTATAGCCAGAATGATATTTGAAAGTTCAACGTAAAAAGAGATCACAATGCCCTTATTTGTTGAGAATGCACCTATATAGGTGCCTAATGAATCACGAAAAATTCCTCCACATTTTGCAAGTTTGACATTCCCTAGATATAAGTGCCTAATGATTTATTGTGACAATAATAATTATCTCATAATTGAAGAATAACAAGGAAAAATAACATGGTTTATTGTGAGAATATTAATTATTTCATAACTGATATTGAAGAGATATAAATTTCGTTCTTTAAAGTCATGATCAAGTTTTTACTACTATGTCCACCTCACGGATATAAACACACAAACACAAGATATTTCAATATAGTTCTAAAATTCTCACTATAAAGTTAGGAATTTAATACTTTTCATATTTATCTATAATTCAAAATAAAATTTCTTTCCTTTCATATTAAATATATTTTAGATGAATTTAATTATATTTAAATAGTATTTATTAAGTTTTTTATTAATATAAAATATCAGATAAGTAGTAAGAATTCGTCCATTTAATCTCAAATAGCAAAATTCAAAATTCATCTATCTAAGAAGTGTATAAAATAACATTAGTTTTACGTAATTATTAATAAATATATAAAATTTCAAAGTTTGAACTTTGACTACTAAAACATATTTTATAATTTTTAACATTATTATTTTTTGGCTATTGGTGACATGGGCTCGGGTCTGAGATTACTCACATCGAAACCACTAGACTATAATGAAGTGGTGAAAACAACAATAATGATAATTTAACTGAGCGTTTGGGCTCGAGTAGCAACCGAATTTATGCAAAGGACGATATTTGGAGAATATCGAGTTCGATTTTTTATAGAAATATGATATGGCCAGTTCACGTGTCTCCATAGCACGAACCAAATTAGCCTTCCTAGCACGAACCAGATTAATCGATGCGAAACCCTAAAAAAACAATAATGATAATTTTCTAATAATAGTATATCCAAAAAAAAAACACTAGTGTTATAAAAATATGATAACTTGAATTTGAATTCAAGAACTATTATAAAAATATTGACATACTTTTACATCTAGACGAAAGTCACGAGGACAAAATGGTGACCTAGGTTTGAGAAGCTTGAAATTTTGTAAAAGTTTTTTTCTTTTTCATTTTTTGGGGTTATATTTTGGAAATTTCTTTGGCCACCTCCCAACCTTCTAGTTCACCTCTGGTGAAAAACCCAAACTACTCCTGACTTCGGAAATGCATTTCCGAAATGCAAGAAAAATGTGTTTTCGGAGATGCATCTCCGAAAGCGCCTTTTTTTTTGAAAAAATTGTCCTATTTCGGAAGTTCATTTTCGAAAACAGCATTTCAGAAGTTCATTTCCGAAATACTGCGCGTTTTGCAGATTTAGCAAAACACTCCCCCTCCCCCATTCATTTACCCTAATTCAACATCAAACACAACCAAAGGAGAAATTCTGTGCAAACACTTCCAAGTGTACATCAAAGGCTCCAATAAGCTTCCTATACTACATTAAAAAGCACTCTAATCTCTTCAATCGGTAAGCATTTTGAGTTTTAGATCTATGATTAAAATTCATATTAGGGTGTTTACAAATAGCAAAAAATGTATTAGGTTAGGTTGGTACTGATATTTAGGATGTTTAGAATGTGTAGACATAGGTTTGAAGTTTGATTTTGGGGTCTGCCATTGGAGGTTGCAGAGAAGTTCTGCGCAGGGGTGTTTCGGAAGTTCATATCCGAAAACACCTCCATCCCAGTTTCGGAAATGAACTTCCGAATTGTATCAGAAGTGCAATTTTTTTAGTTTTTTCTTTTGTCTCGCATATTAACCGATTTCAATTGTTTACAGGAACATGTCAGGCAACCAACCAGCACGCATCAGACAGGGTAGAGAGACCCAGACTGCATCGGCTAGACGCGAGCGAGCAGCGGCACAGCTGGCGTCGACACAGGGACGGGGGCAGGGCCGGGGACGACGTGTGCGAGTTCCCGTGGACGTGGGAGAGGGTACCTCTTCATTTGGATCTAGGAGTCGGCTGGCTCGTGTATCTTCTTCCCGCCAGCGAGAGGAGGAGGAGGAGGAGCAGGAGGAGGAGGTGGCAGTGCCATACCACGAGCCGGAGGGGGTACCGGATGTTGACCCTCCACCCGGGGAGGAGGATGAGCAGGAGGACAGCTACCCGGGAGGGCCCTTTGACACTTCCGTGCTGATTAGCTACCACGATCACGTCGCTCGGCGTATCTGGGAGGGAGAGGTATTTTTTTTAATTTAACCGTTTATAATTTAGACGTTTATTCGATATTTTCTTAACGGTCTATTTAACATATGCTCTTATTTGTTTTTTTTGTAACAGGAGAGAGATCCTTTGAAAATGGTGAACCACGCCCGGAAGATTTTCAGTCTATTTAAACCAGCAGTTGAGTGGTTTAACGACGCGGTGCGAGGTTCAGGGCTTAGCGGGCTCTGCATGACGGGGTACACCACCATCAGCCACGGCATGCAGGGGGCATTTGTGGAGCGCTGGCACAAGGAGACGTCTTCTTTCCACTTGCCGGTTGGGGAGATGACGATCACCTTGCATGATGTGCAGTGTCTTCTCCACCGGCCCATCAGGGGGCCGCTGTTGACCCACTCCCGGATCCAAAGGGTCGAGGCCAGTCAGTGGATGGCGCTCTATTTGGGCATGGAGCCTGAAGTTGCTGACTTCGAGTGCATCACGACAAATGGGCCTCATATCCGGTTCACCACACTGAGCCGCTATTTCGAGCACCACCTGGACGCGGCGGCCGATGCCGAGGAGGCGGGTGACGATCTATTCACACAGTATCACCGCGGCTGCGCTCTCCGGTGCTGGTACATGCATGTGGTAGGCGCTGCATGCTTTGTGGACAAGAGTGCAAGGTACGTCGACGTGACCTACCTCCGCTACTTCATGGACCTGGCTACCGTTCACCAGTGGAACTGGGGGGCAGCTACTCTGGCATACCTCTACCAGAAGCTGAATGAGGCCTCCGACGGGAGGACGAGGCAGTTGGTCGGATCCTGCACACTACTTACGGTACGTTTCATTTTAATTGTTTCGTATTTATTTATGTTTCGTATTTATTTATAATACATTATCGTGTTTTTGTTTCAGAGCTGGATCATCTCCTACTTCTCCTGCATCCACGGCTTCCACATCAATCATGTGTACGTTGACGCCATGCCCAGGGCCGCCAGATACGTTCTCCAGAGGGGGAACAATGCGGTGGGACCATATCGTGGATACCTGGACCGCACGATGCACGACGACGTCACCTGGAGGCCGTTCAGCGACTACGCTCAGGTTGTCCCCTTTGACGACATTGCTTTATATTCAGGCTGGTTGGCATGCGGGACCGGCATCATGGTCTGGTATCTCCCTGAGCGGTGCATGCGTCAGTTCGGATTCGTGCAACAGATACCCAGGTCACCCTTTGAGGCTGCTCCCGACACAGTGACCCGAGTGCAGCTCACTGCCATATGGGAGGACTGGCAGCATCATGTGGTACCGCAGGAGTACCGTCGCACTCGGGTCACACAAGACTGGCACAGTGTGGAGGGATACGTCACATGGTTCTACCGGGTGTCACATCCTCTACTGATACCCGACGTTCCCGGTGCTCCTAGGCCAGCACACGAGGAGATCCTGGAGAACCAGCAGGCCGAGGATGACCACGCCATTGATCTCATGCCGATCTGCCAGCGGATAGAGATGCTTGGGCGGGACGCGTTGGATCGAGGTGTCGTTCATCAGGGTGGTCCAGAGGCAGTCGCCGTGATGGAGATGATCGTCACTGATGCGGGCCGTGCGACGACATACAGGCGGCAGAGGAGGTCCCTGGGAGAGAGGGTTAGGCACACCCAGTAGTGGTCGGGTTTATTTATTTTTTGTTTTCGGATTGTATCTTTAGCACACTATTTTTATTTGGATTTGGATCGGCTTGTATATATTACTTTTTTTATCATATTAGTTTTTTCTGTTTATATGTCGCTTATTTTATTTCCCGGTTTCCTTTAATTAAAAATACGAGACTGTTAAGAAAAACATAAAAAAAACACAGTTTCTGCATAATTTGGAAGTTCATTTCTGAAATCCCCCAAAATCTGAACAAAGGTGTTTTCGGAAGTTCATCTCCGAAAACACCCCCCATGAGGTGTTTTCGAAGATGCACTTCCGAATTGTGGAAATTTAAAAAAAAAAAAAAATGCTTCGGAAGCTCATTTCCGAAGCAGGGATAATTTGGGTTTTTCGCTAGGGGTGACCCCCATAGGGAGGTGGCTAAAGAAATTTTCTATATTTTTAACCCCATATTATTTCCTTTTGCTTTTTTGGGGCTATATTTAACTTAATCAAAATATAGAAATTTAAAAGAAAAACAAAAATAAAATGGTGACTAGAAATTTTCGAAAATGTTTGTATTGTTTAATAAAGACTATATTAAGGATATAAATTTAAAGAAAAAATAATTTATTTCATTTATGTATTAAATGAATAAAACTACATTAATTTAATTAAGAAATAATAAATATATTATTAATTAAAATAGTCCTATTCAATGTTCTAGAAATGTTTTTTTTATTTAAAATATTAATTTTATTATATATTAAATAAATAAAAAATGGATAAGAACGAATTAATTGAAATTTCTAATTCATTGAATAAAAAGGTAGGTAAAAATAATAAAAAATTAATAAAAATATTTTATTATTTTAGGACAAAACATTTTTTCCATTTTAATTTCTTCAAAGTATCTTTTGTTTAGAAGGAAAAAAAATTCTAACCCATTTTAATATTATATTCAATGATAATTCAATGTATAATTCCAAAAAATAAATTTATCAAAAGTCAAATAAAATCATAAATTACGCTCCTTTCATTTAAAAAAATGCAACCTATATCATTTTATATCAGAATATATATTGTTTGTGTGTAATGTTTATGCATAAGAAATCTTTATTCTCTATCTCTTTCCCATGCTCTCATTTTCTGTTATTTTACAATGAATTACAAAGACCATAGTTTGGAGGAGCCAAAACCTATTACATCTATTAATAGGGATGAAAAACAAGGGCTAATGGTGGCACCATTGAGCTCTTGTAAGACCGTGTCAGATCAAATTAGTGATTGCATCATGGAGCAAATTAATGTAAGTGATCATTTAAATTCTGATAATTTTCTAATTCATAGAATATAGTGTATACAATCAATGTACCATCTAATTTAAACAAAAATAAATAAACAGTCATATGTTCAAGAATTAAAAGCATTAGAAGTTGGTGAAGATCCAAATCATTGCTTGGCTATGGTTGTATTTAAGGAAGGCGTTGCACGGGAAGTAAGTATCCTAACTCTTAGTTTTGATATTTCTCTAAGGGATTATCTAGTCTCTTTAATTGAAGAATCTATTTTTAATTGATTGTGTTAACTAGCATTTTTTTTCTCTTTTTTTCTTTTGCCTTTTCTTAAATTTAATATATATAATATTTTATTAAAAAATTATTATATCTTTAAATCTATATTAAGGATGCATTTTTCGGTAAAATTTTTTCTTCCTTTTCTCCTATAATTATATTGTATTTTATGGTGTTCATGTAGGAGGAGAAAAAAAGAGGAAGAATAACTAAAAGTGTGGTACTTGGATCAATTTTGGTCTCTTTTGAGCTACCACATTTTTGTTTCGACAACGAAATTGAAATTGAAAGGGTAAGCATTATTTTAAGTCTTTAATTGTTTGAGAATGTGATTTTTGTTTTGTTTTTAATATTGTATATATATGAAAGAAAATGTTTTTATTAAAATAATATCATAAATAAAATAATAATTCTTATTATAATTTTAGAAAAATACAAAACAACTTAAGTTTTATCTTTTACATATTCGGCGTTTATTGTCACAGTTGCTTGCATCTTCTCCTAAGCAAAATAGGAAAAAGGGAAAAGAAGTGGATGTTATTCCACTGGAAGATCGAAGATTTTCCATCATAGAAAGAGCAAATAATTGGATAATTGAATTGAGAAAACGAGATGATAATCGGACATATGACATTGTAAGATTTTAATATAAGAATATTTTTGAGACAAATATTTATATGAATTTATATTTATTTAATTTTTGTTATGAGTTGTGACATATTAACTTCTTACGTATTTTTTATGCAGTTTTCTACACATTTAGCCTCCAACAAACAATTTCGTTCAAAGCCTGAAGTAGTTAATTTCATTCTTTATGAAGTTCGTCGAAAACATCAAAGCAACAAGAGAAAGTTAACCGAATTTGCTAGTGAATTCGATGTAAATTAATATGTTTAATATTCAAACAATTTTTTTAATGAAGATCTATGTGTTTCAATATTACAATGGCATGAATTGTTTGGTTGCAGGTGACAGGTTCAACATCGCAGGAAATAAATACAAGTAGAGAAACTTTTTCTGACATATTTCATAATGACTCTGAGATGAAGATGATTGAATGGTTACCTAACGAAATTAGAGAAAATAATACTCAAGGGGATTCTGTGGGAGAAGGTAAATGTGAAGAACCAATTGAAGAACAAATAGAGGATGATTTTTTTGAAGGTGTAGAAAGATTTTTCTTAGATTTTCTCAAATTCTAATGTCATATATGATAAAATTGTTGAAGTATTTTACCTAGAAGACTATTTTAATATATATATATATATATATATATATATATATATATATATATATATATATATATATATATATATATATATATATATATATATATATATATATATATATATATATTTGTATATATATATATATATATTTGTAAAAGTAATTTAGAAAGTAATATATCAAAATGACATTTAAAAAGATATATAATATTATATAATTAAATAGAATTTATTTTGAAAAAGAGTAAGTATTGAAAAAAATAATACAAAATATACACCTAAGTTATTGATCAAATTTGTCTTATATAATATTCGGCGAATAATAAAAAAACACAAACATAACAATATAAAATTAACAACGATTTCCATTATATATATTACTTTCTAGACCATTTCTAGACCATTGATTCTTTTCAATCTAGTGGTTAAAAGTAATAAGTAATTAAATGTATTAAATGTGGAGAGAAAAAACTATTACTTATTATTTTTAACCATTAGATTCAGAAGAATCAATGGTCTAGACTTGGAGTAAGTTATATATATATATATATATATATATATATATATATATATATATATATATATATATATATATATATATAAAATGATTAATTAGTCACTCATAATCATTAACTTGGACTACTATTTAACCTATTGCATTATTTCATTTTAGAATTAAATAAGTTTTTGGTCCCTATATATATTGCAGTTTCATTTTTAGTCCCTCACCTTTAGGCAATGGTTTTAGTTAACTTACAGTAAAAAAATCATTTTACTCTTACCAGAAAACAAAATATTATTATACTTAAATTTCTAGATATCAACAACGAGGACAATATGGTGATCTGGGTTGGGTTTGAGAATGTTAATATTTTATTAATTAATTTTATTTATTTTCCTTTGGTTTTTAGGTTATATTTTTTAGACATCGCTGCTATTAATGAAGGAATTTTATATCCGAAACTACCATGGTTTGTAAATCATGAAGAGGCTAGCTCGAAATGGACTATTGTCAACATTTCGTCTATTGTTCACGTGTCTCAGTAATATTTCTGTCTTTTTAAAAATCCTTTCACTCTGCTCAAGGCGAAAGAGTGTTGTGTCGGGTTTTCTAAAATAATTCATTTTGCTCTGCCCAAGGAAAAAGTGAACTTGTGTTGGGTTTTGTTTCAGATATTAATAATAAAACGTGATTTTTCTTCCCAATTTTTTTATTTTCATTCTTTTTCGTAAAAATGGTAACACCTAAAAAACCAAAAAAATAAAAAAATAATAATTGTTTTCAAAAACCGGTCACTACTCTTGCATTTTTATCTGTTTCTAAAACAAAGCATAAATAATGTGCAGATTGACCCTTGATAAACCCATTAAAAACACTGAAATAACTTTGAATACCCCGTGTATGTAGATGAAGAGAAAAGTGAGGAAGAAATACCTGATGAAATCTCCCATATACTTGAGCATGAAGAGAACATTATCCAACCGCTTAAAGAGCCTTTGAAAATAATCAACTTGGGTACTGAAGAAGATAAAAGATAAGTACGGGTTAGAGAACTACTTGATGCAAGGGTCAAAGAGAAAATGGTATAGATGCTCAAAGAATATGTGGATGTCTTTGCTTGAAGTTACCAAGATATGTTAGGGTTAGACACCAGTACTGTAGAGCACAAATTGCCTTTGAAACCAGAATGTCTACCAGCCAAATGGAAGTTGAGAAGAACTCACCCTGAAATGGAAGATAAGATTAAGGACGAAGTCCAGCAACAGATTAATGCAGGTTTCCTTGTCACATCAGAATATTGTCAGTGGTTGGCCAACATAGTGCCCATTCCCAAGAAGGATGGTATAAAGTTAGAATGTGCGTCGATTACAGAAACTTAAACAAAGTTAGTGCCAAGGATGATTTTTTGTTGCCACATATTGATATGTTGGTTGACAGCACGTCTAAGTTTAATGTTTTCTCATTTATGGAAGAATTCTCCGGCTACAACCAGATCATGATGGCGCCTGAAGATATGGAGAAAACAATGTTTATTACACAATGGAGTATATTCTGATATCGACTGATGCCTTTCTGTCTGAAGAATGTTGGGGCAACGTATCAACGGGTCATGACTACCTTCTTTAATTATATTATGCATAAAGAGTTTGAGGCCTATGTGGATGATATGATTGCAAAGTCAACAACTAAGAAAAATATGTGGAATATTTATGGAAGTTATTTCAGTGTATGAGGAAATACAAACTCTGCCTGAATCCCAACAAATGCACTTTTGGTGTCCGCTCAAGAAAACTCTTAGGCTTCATCGTTAATCAAAGAGATATCAAGGTTGACCCTGATAAAGTCAAAGCAATTCAATAAATTCCTGTGCCCGGGATAGAAAAACAATTGGGGGGATTTCTTGGACAACTGAATTACATTTCTATGTTTATTACCCATATGAATGCAACTTGTGGGCTGATTTTCAAACTTCTCCACAAAAACCAAGGTTGTAAATGGATAGAAGATTGCCAGGAATTATTTGATAGCATCAAAGAATATATGCTAGAACCTCCAATTGTGATCCCTTAGTAGAAGGAAAACCGTTGATTATGTATTTGATTTTACTTGAAGATTCTATGGGTTGTGTCCTGGGTCAGTAATACGAATTTGCTCGAAATGAGTATGTCATTTATTACTTGAACAAAAAGTTTACATACTGTGAAAAAGATACTCATTGCTCGAGAAAACTTTCTACGCTCTCGTATGGGCTGCTCGCCGACTAAGGCAGTACATGTTGACTCATACGAAATTCCACATAACCAAAATGGACCCAATCAAATATATCTTTGAAAAGACTTCTTTAATTGGAGGATCTCTCATTGGAAGATGCTACTATCCAATTATGATATTGAATATCGTACCCAAAAATCTATCAGGGGAAGTCTTCTGGCAGACCAATTGGCTCACTAGCCAATCGATGACAATCAATCTATAAGGTATGACTTCCCAAATGAAGATGTCATGTTCTTAAAAGTTAAAGACTATGAAGATATTTTCCTAAAAAAAGGCCAGAGCCTGGATCCAGTTGGGGTTTGATATTTGATGGAGCTGTTAATTCTTATGGACGTGGGATTGGGGAAGTTATTATTACACCTCAAGATGCTCACATTCCTTTCACTGCAAGGTTGATGTTTGACTGCACAAATAATATGGCAGAATATGAGGCTTGTATTATAGGATTAGGGGAGGCCATTGATCTCATAATCAAAATCCTCGTTGTATATGGAGATTCAGTCTTAGTTGTTAATCAGGTAAAGGGAGAATGTGAAACTAGTCACCCTAGTTTGATTCCTTACAGAGACTATGCAAGAAGGTTGCTAGCTTTCTTCAACAACGTTGAATTCCATCTCATATCTCGTAAGGAGAATCAAATGGAGGATGCCTTGTCTTCAATGTATCATGTGAAATTCCACAATGAGGTACTTCGAATCGGAATCATGCGCCTTGATATACCTGCTCATGTATTTGCAGTTGAAGAAGTCACAAACAACACGCCATGGTTTTATGACATCAAACATTTCCTTGAAAGTCAATAATACCCAACTGGGGCTTCTAGAAAAGACAAAAGGACTATGAGGAGATTATCTAGTAATTTCTTCCTTAATGGAAATGTGCTTTATAAAAGGAATTTTGACATGGTATTGCTCAAATGCGTGGATAGACATGAAGCAAGCATGTTAATGCAAGAAGTTCACGAAGGTTCTTTGGGCACTCATGCCAATTGTAACACCCCAAAATCTACCCCGCAATTAATAGGAAATCAGAGTGCAAAATCTCAAAACAAATATCGTAATTGAGGCATCACATTTAACAACTTAAACAACACATCAAATCGTGCTCATAATCATAGATACATAACATATATAACGGAGGAATCACGCTTCATTAAACTTTCAAATCAAATACTTCATAATATCGCAATGGAATTCAAATAACAACATAAATCCAAATCATAACATCTTTGCCAATATGGCAACAACTATCCAACATGTCTCAAAATAAAGAGTACGACAACAAAATCCAGCAAGATAAAACAACATAATCACAACAAGCAAACATCCCCCGAGTGTTACGTATCAGAGCACAGATACACCGACTCGAGCTATAAAGTAAACGGCTACTCGACGTCCCAACCTGCACGTTACTAACAAAGGGTAATATTCAAATAGAAGGGGTGAGATATCAAATAGTATAAAGGAACGTATGATAATATTCAAAGCAAGGAAAAGATCATACATAGCTCACCACTTCTCAACACATAGCATCTCACAACAATTCCATCACAAAACAACTTCCAAATGGCAACAATGTTATTAATTAATTACGACAACATATCCAATCCACGGGTATAATTTCAATACATCACAATAATATCTCATGACCACGTCACAATGACCACACATTTAAAGCAACTTCAAATGCAATACAAATGTGACTCGATTTATGCAAATGCATGTGGTACCATTTGGAGTAAAACTCCCATCGTCTCAAAAATAGCTACTCGGGCACATCGTCGCTTTTTGCCATTAAGGCCTCGTTGCTTTTGCCATTAAGGCCTCGTCTCTTTATGCAATGGATGTGACTCAATGAATGTGACATCCACATAAAATAACATATATAACACATCTCATCAACAACCAAACATCACCAATTAAATGTTGAAATCCAACGACAACAACAAAATCATCACCAATCATGGTAATACATCACTTCGCAATTACGTCGCTATGTTGCATCATCATACAATACTTCACTTCACAAAAACAATCACAACATCAAATGATACAACTCAAGAAAAGGTTTTCAAACATTATTCAACTCAATTTCATTATATAGGAATTAATTTCAGCTTTATGGAGGTTCAAACGGTGCGTTAAACGGACACCCGGGTCAAAAGATACGAATTTTCAAAGTTTTGCAAAAGTGTTGTCAATGTAACACCCCATATTTTCTAATTTTAATTTAATTGGAAATTAAATTATTAATTAGAATTATTTTGGTATTTGGTTGAATTATTGTAGAATTATGGATTAAGGGTCATTGGGTCGGATGGTGAGGTTAGTAGTATGGGGGTGCTAAGTGAGTAAGCCTATTACTAACTATTTTATGTTTTCATAAAATAAGGGAAATAAGGAAAAAGAGTCAGAACGTGAAAAATGAGAAGTTGGAGAGAAGAGCTGAGGAACGTAAAGAGGAACCAAAGAGGAAGATGACCAAAATGAAGAATTTGGCTAAGGTAAGGGGTGATTACTCTAATTATATGGTATTATGATTTTGATGATGATAGGATTGAATAAAGGAATTAGAATCCTTATTCGGGATGTTATGTTTTGTGAAATTCCAACACTGACATGTATGATTTGATGAATTGACTGCAATTGATGATGTAGTATTGTTACATGGTGTTGTGGTATGTTGTTTGTGCATTAGAATCATGTATTTGGAGTATTTTGATGTTATTGGTGATCAATTTCGTAATGGTATAAATTGGTATGTGTTTGGGATGCATAAAAGTCTTAAAAATAATGTTTTTCAGCTACTGGGTTCGTGGGAACCGGTTCCCATGTGGGAGGAACCGGGTTCCACTGTTTTAAAACGTTAAAAATAGCATTTTTGGGTCCAGGAACCGGTTCCCATGTGGGAGGAACCGGGTTCCAGTACAAATTCCAGCAGCACGTTTTGAAAACTACTCTAACTTTAAAAGCTTCTAATTTTCAAACCGTAAGTCCGTTTTAGACGCTGTTTTGGACGTTGTTCCTTAAATTGAATGCTTTACCATATGAAATAAAGAAAACAACAATAACTTGATTTTATTTTGAAAATTATCGTTTTCCTCAAATGTGGTTATTCTTGTTTTGCATAGTTGACGATATGCAATGATTTGTTGTTTGCATAATTGAATATGTGCAATGATGTGTGTTGTTATAATGTGATTGCTTCTGCTTGTTATGCAAATGGATGTTATTTGTGGTAAATATGGTTATCATGTGTTTTGATGAATGATGATGCAGATGGATGTTATTCATGGTAAATGTTGTTATCATGTGTTTTGATGAATGATGATGATTGATTTGTTTTGAATGATGCATGATACATGTACATACTTGTTGGTGATAATTATGTTGAGTTATGTGAGACGATGTTGTTCATCGGATCGGTGATGTTGTAAGTATGTCATATGTGTGCATTCATTCATAAATTATTTGTGTTGGATCCCGTTGATGAGTGGATCGTTGGTGGCTAATTCCCATTGTGCGGAGATTAGTAAGCAGTCATCCTGTGCCCATGTGGGGTGTGAGCGATGAGGTTAGTCGTGTGCCCATGTGGGGTGTGAGCGACTTGAAGGGCAGTATCGCAGAGAGAAGTCCTGTGAATGTGATTCACGAATTTTGGTACCACATGCATAAGAGTCTGCATGGTCTTTGTATATATTGTGACATGTCAGGATGAAATCCGGTGTTATGATTGTGTGGTGTTATTGGTGCATACTTTTGACTTGTGCTTGTGATTGGTATGAATTGATAAATCTGAATATGCTAAGTAGGGTGGATAATTGCTTATGAAATTCTATATCTGATGATTTATAATGCTATTTAATTATGATGTAGTCTCACCCTTACTTTGATGATTTCAGATTGAAGTAGCGGCTTAAGCGATCAGTGAGGATTGACTCGTAGAGTTTATCCGATTATGTTGGATCGTGTCGGTCATGCTCTGATTTGTAACACTGGGATCGATAGTCTTAGAGTTACCTATGATACACTGTTTTGCCATTATTGGATTATGTACCGTTGATTTTGTTGAAGATGTTTTATAACACTGTTGAATGAGTTTCCGCTGTGCTGGACATGTGTTTTGATATTTTTGGATTATTCCTAATAAAGTATGACAAACGACTTGGATTTTTATTTATTTTATTAATTGTAACATCCTTGTTGTATAATTACTCTGATCTTTATTATATTTTCCGCGGGGGGTTTAGAAGGGTGTTACAGTCAACACAGTGGTAATCGCTTACTTCAAATCTGGTAACCGGTTACTTCAGTTCCAGTAGCTTATTTTTCAGAAAAAGTCCCAGGTAACCGGTTACTTCAAAACAGGTAACGGTTACTTGACGTTTCAAAGGCCAAAATGCATATTTTTTCACGAGGTAACCCGTTACTTCAATCCAGGTAACCGGTTACTTTGCTGTTGTAGAGCCAAAAACCAGAATTTCTGCTGCTACAAATCCTACTCCCCAAAACCCTAAAAAACCCACTCTTACATATCCAAACATCATTTTAAATCATACATTTTCAGGTCCAATATCAGTATCATACTTCTATTCAAATACACATGTCAATTTCATCAATTACACAATTAATCAAAATTCAATTTCAACATAAACCCTAAGATTCTACAACAAATATTCATGGATAGAAACATACAATCAAAACCCCACCCTAAACATCATCATACAACCCTTTATCATGAAAGAATCTCGCCCTTACCTTGGATTTTGGATTGAAGCTAACTCTATCTTCAATCTCTCTTTCTCCTCTTCTCTTCACTCTTCTCTTCTTTTCCCAATTTCACCAAATGAGCTTCTAATTCTCTAATCCCCTCAATTCTCTTGTTTTGTTAAACCCTCACTAAAAATCAAATTACTAATGGGCTCTAGTTAGCACCTCTCAATTACTAATACCGACTTAGGTCCAATAACTCATAACACTTACCAACTTATGCTATTTACTAATAATACTCAATAATTAACACAAAATCAAATAAGCAAATAATTAACACATAATCTAACGAATAATTAACATAACACATAATTAAATAAAATACGGAAATAAAAACGGTCGTTACACCAATGGACACGTAGTGTGTAACATCCCGATTTTATAAGTATTTATTTTATTTTATTATTTTATTTTATTTGGTGTGTTAATTAATTATTTAATTGTTATGTGATATAATAATTAATTGAATTAATTAATTTTGTGTATATTTATGTTTATTGGGTTTATTGGGCTAATTGAATTATTAGAAGATTATATCTATTGGGCCTAATATTTAGAAGTAGAAGTAAATTGGGGGTCTTATTTTATTAAGCCCATTAAGAAAATAAGTTAGTAAGGGTTTGATGAGAGTTAGAGATATCATTTCATTTGGTCATTTTCAATAGAAGAGAAAGAGGAGAAAGGAGAGGAGCAAGAGCTAGGGTTTCAAGAAATTAACAAGAGGTAAGGGGGAGAATCCTTATTATTATGGATTAGTATGATTGGGTCAATGGGTAGATTAACATGATTTCGAGATTTTTGTTCTTCAATTTTTAGGTTTTTGACATGTTAGGTTTTGTTGAGAATCCATAAAATTGATGTTAGAAATATGTTTTGATGTTAGTAATTGGTATATTGGCGAAATTGATGGATAAATTGATAACCCAATTTAATATTCTACCTAACGTAGTGTTTGATCCATATAGATGTCTATTGGTTCTATATTATGGGTATATATAAACGTTATTGTATCGCCTTTGTTTTATAACCGACCGGTACTGTAGCCGCTGTCTGTTATTATGTGTTATTGATGGGTATAGTAAGGTGATATAGGTACTGTATCGCTATTCTTTGAAACCAAATGGAACTTTTAACAATGTGAGCATCCTAACATCATTCTATGTACTGTAGTGTCACTTTATATACTGTGTAGTCTCATATAAAGTATATAAAAAGTATAGCTAACTAGTACTCCAATTTCAATTCAGGAACCAGTTTCGGTAATAGAATTTGTCATTCTTATGTATATACTTCATCATCCATGTTTTAGAAACCAAATACATTATAACAATTTGATAGAATCATATTTCTATGGTATTTGTAAGTCTGGCACTTATGTTTTAAATTAAGAGATTTGATTAAGCTTACCAATATTATATAATATGTTATTAATAATAATAATAATAATAAATAATAGTGTAATATTTAAGAGTAAAATATTTGAGTTAATCAGATAATTTAAGTTATTTTCAATTCCAATAAAGTTGTCAATAGAGTTGTTGGAATTGTCAATAAAGTTGTTACAATTGCCTAGGGGTGGACAAAAATCAACCACCCGACGGAATCCGTCCGATCCGAGGGAGGATTCTTGAAGCGGATCGGGTTTATTTGGTTAGCGGGTATTGGCGGAAGGAGGAAAAGGGTTGAGGCGGATGAACACGGTCGGATTCGGAGATTGGTTTTGGGACCGTCGGTAACCGAATCCGACCGAAGATAATCGTTAGTAATGGCTAGGCCCAACATATTCCCAGCCCAGTCTGATCTTAATGCAACCCTAATCCATTCCTTGGCCCAAATCTGAAACTCTATATATTGATCCTTCAAATATTACAAACCCTAATCTACTCCTCCCAGCGGCCGCCAATTCTTCCTTCTGTAAGATAACCTTCTTTCTCTTCTTCTGACTCTATAATCTTCAATCTCAACTTCATTTTTCATTTTTTCCTCTCTTGCTTTTAAAACCGAAACTGAAACAATTGTATTTTCTTTTACTTGTTAACAGTTATGTGCTATTGTGCTATGATACAATGTCTTCCATCACCATCTTCGCTGCCTCCTTTGCAATCATCTCAAATAAGATAATGATTAAGATTCGTTGTTATTGATTTAACGAAATTTATGGTTTGTGATTAAGGTTGGGTTTTTTAAAATGATTTAGTGTTGTTTATCATGTTTATTGTTTACATATTTTAGGTTCAGATCTTGATTCAAGACTGCATCAGAATGGGTTAAAGCAAAAAGGTAACTATTTTGAATCAAGATAATTTGAAACTTCAATTTATGACTATGTTTTGTGTTTAGACGGATTTATCAAAAGCTCTTGTATTTAGACAATCTATCTTGTTTGATTGTGTATTTTGTATGTTATATTTGTGTTTGAGGGGCTTGAACTTGGAATTACAGTTGTAATTGTGTGTGAAGAAATTCTAAGACCTTATGTGTATATGCTTGTTATGTTTCAGGTTTTGGTGGAAGTGGTGCTACCATAATCTTCTTAATAAATTTTTAGGTGAAAATCACATCAGAGTTTGAAGGAGGAGGAGTAACAATTTAACATCTGCGCCAGAGTTGCATGAGTTGTTACTTGGGCTGTTACTGCTCTAGCAAAGGGGTATATTACTGAACATTCTTTTATATGATTAGCAATTGTATTTCTTTTTATTTAGTGATGTATGTTGAACTGTTAGAATTAGTATTGAATGATTTGGTGAAATATGTTTGAGATGAAAGTATGTTGAACTGTTAGTATCAAATGATGTGGTGAAAATATATTAAAGTATGTTTGAGATTTAGTATTAAATGACTTGGTGAAATATATTAATTTAGAGCAGAGTAACATGCTAAATTTCTCAATTTTTTTGTTGCAGTAGGTTATGACTTTATGGAAGTCTGTTCTCATTAAACCATTGTAGAAGAAGTGTAAGTTATGTTATAGTCTCCAACTTATAAGTTACAGCCTTCAACTTATAATCTCATTAAACCATTCTTTCATAGTTAGTTTATCTATCTTGGTACCAAGGGGATTAATGTTGCTAAAATGGTTTTTTTTAAGGATGGATATCAAATGCTTGTTGATTAGGACTGTGATAATTTGCTGTGATGATCTGTCAAATATTTCTTAATTATACCTGTGATGATTTTGTTATTAAGTATTCAACTATATATCAACAAAGGCCTATTCATGTCAAATTTTTTGTGTATTTACTGCATCTCTATAAACAAAGGCTTGTTCATGCCAAAATTAGCTTATACAATTGTGTGGCTTTATGTGCTGTATAGAAATTAGCTTACACAATTGTGTGGCTTTATGTGTTATATAAAAATACATGTTACTTTTACTTGTAAAATTGTAAAATTAATTTATTTCAATCACATATTAACTTATTGTAATATTTGTTGTCTCAGGAAGAAATTAGATGCAATTTAAGATTGTTGGAAGGAATTAGAGGCAGAGGCAATTTAAAATTTCACTATGACACTATGTGTTTGTTATGGTGGAATTTTAATGTTTTTTTCAATTTCTAATTTATGCTATCTGAGTGTATATAATTTTTTTTTTTTACTTAAAATGTTATTTAATTGTTTAATTAGTTGATTTAGTATTATGTAAGAAAAACTTGATAAGAACAAATGGTAAAATGGGTTCAAATTAGCCCAATTTAAAAAGAATTAAATGAGTCAATATTTCATATTTTTTATATAAATAATTAATTTTTTATTCATGAATTTTTAAAGAAAATGTAAAATTTGATTATATTATCGTTAGAGTAAAAACTGAATTTTTTTTAAATGGGTCAAATTTGTAAAAAAAAAGCAAACATTTATTTTAAATTTGGGCTTAAAATTCGATTAGGCCCAATTACAGACTTAACCAAAAAAAAACTGACCTAGTTAACCGAACCCGATAAAAATCGAACCCGATTGAACCGAAGGTTAAAATGGTCGGAAGTGGGTTCATGTATCCCACCCGTGGGTTGGTCCGGTTTAAGGTTTTGGGCCCGAACCGAACCGATGTCCACCCCTACAATTGCCGATAGAATTGTCAATAAAGCTGTTAGAGTTACCAATAAAGTTGTCAGAGTTGTTTTGAGTTATTAAGAGTCATACTTTATTTGATTTGCGTAATTCTGACATGTTTAAAATTGTCAGTTTATGATGTCAGTAATTTTGCTCTCGTTGAAACTTTACAAATTCATAACTTTCAAACCGTGAATCTGTTTTGAGTACCGTTTGAATCTTTAGAAAGCTAGTGTGATATTCTTTTCAATAAAAATGGTTTTGTTGGCAGTAGGTGATTTAATCATTATTTGATTGTGTAAAATGACATGTATGTGTGTATATATATGTTGAGAATTGGTGACTAATGGGAATAACACTGTTTGAATTTTGTGAATCGTAATTGATTATTGGCCTTTATATATATGTTGTGAATGATGTGTACAATTGGTGGATAATTTATAGAGTTGGATTATTGTGGTATGCGGTAAGTTAAGATTGAAGAGATAATCTTAATTGCATATATTATTGGTATTTGTACATACATCCATAGCATGGTCGGTTTTATGGTAGAAGCGGTGAAACTGTGGGTTCACATGGTAAGAGACGTTGATCCTTGAATAGAAATAGGCGTAGAAGACGTGATCCTTAATTGGAGATAGGCGTATTGTGTAACACCCTGAATTTAATTAAATTGGTTAATTAAATTATTAAAGGATTTAAATATTGGATTTACTCGAATTTGGAGTATCGGTATTATTTTAAGAGGCGTATTTGGATTTATTAAGTTAAATTCGGATTTTAGTCAGATAGTCGGAAGAATAATATTAAGAATAATATTATTTATTTATTGGAATATTTCATTTAAATGGATTAAGTTGGATTGTTGAGTAGTGAATAGCAATATGGGGGTATGTATAGTAAGCCCAATAGATCAATTGGAATAATAGTATTATTGAGAGTATTATTATTATTTTGATTAATTGAATTAAAAGGAAAAAGGTATCACTACAACAATGATGAAGCTAGTGAATTCTCAAAGTGTATTAAATTTGAGAATGGTCTTCGTGACGAGATCAAGCAAGGTATCGGGTATCAGAGGATTTGGCGATTTGTCGATTTGGTGGACTGTAGCAGGATCTTCGAATAGGATAACATTAAGCTGAAGTCATCTCACTCTCACGAGTTGGTTGACAAGAAAGGTAAGAAGCCTATGGTTTGAGGTAAGCCATATGGTAGAGGAAATCCTAAAGCTGGTGATTGGAAGAGGCCTAGTGGGGGGATTCTGGTGCTCCCGTTAGGTGCTACAACTATGGTGAGACTGGGCATAGAAGGAATGAGTGTAAGAGTGGGGAAAAGAAATGCTTCAAGTGTGGTAAGGCTGGTCATATTGCTTCTGACTGTAGGATGAAGATCGTGACTTGCTACAATTACGGCAAAGAAGGCCATATTAGGCCACAGTGCAATAAACCGAAGAAGAATCAGTCTGGTGGGAAGGTCTTTGCTTTGTCAGGGTCAGAGACTACTCCGGAGGATCGATTGATTAAAGGTATGTGTTTTATCCATGACACACCTTTAATTGCAATTATTGATACTGGAGCAACACATTCGTTTATTTCGTTGGATTGTGCTAAAAGATTGAGATTCGAAATATCTAATATTAATGAAAGTATGGTTATTGATACTACTGCGTCGGGTTCAGTAACTTCTTCTTCTGCTTGTTTGAATTGTCCAGTTGATATTTTTGGTAGAAAGTTTGGGATGGACTTAGTGTGCCTTCCGCTTGAACAACTTGATGTTATTCTGGGAAACTGGTTGGAATTCAACCGGTTTCATATTAATTGCTTTACGAAGACGGTTATCTTTCCTGAAGAGAACAGTGTTGAGGATTTGTCGATGACTACTAAGCAGGTAAACGAAGCGGTTAAATATGGGGCTGCAATGTTCATGTTATTTGCATCCATGGAGGTGAAAGGGAAAGCGGTGAGTAATGAATTACCGGTAGTACGAGACTTTCCAGAAGTTTTTCCAGAAGAGGTTAGAGAGTTGCCACTTGAGAGGGAAGTGGAATTTGCGATTGAATTAATTCCTGGGATGAGTCCTATGTCGATGGTGCCTTATCGCATGTCGGCATCCGAGTTGGCTGAATTGAATAGTCAATTAGAAGAGTTGCTTGAGAAGGAATTTATTCATCCTAGTGTTTCGCCATGGGGTGCGCTCGTCTTGTTGGAAAAGAAGAAAGAAGGTTTGATGAGACTATGCGTGGATTATAGACAGCTGAATAAGGTTACTATCAAGAATCGATATCCGTTTCCGAGGATTGACGATTTGATGGATCTGCTGGTTGGAGCATGTGTATTTATCAAAATTGATTTGAGGTTTGGGTATCATCATATTCGTGTGAAAGTAGACGATATTCAGAAGACTGCGTTCAGAACGAGGTATGGTCATTACAAGTATACCGTGATGCCATTTGGGGTTACTAATGCGCCTGGTGTCTTTATGGAGTATATGAATAGGATCTTTCATCCTTATCTCGACAAGTTTGTTGTGGTGTTTATAGATGATATTCTGATATATTCTAAGAGCAAGGAAGAGCATGCGGATCATCTTAGAATTATGTTGGGATTGTGGAAAGAAAAGAAGTTTTATGTGAAGTTGTCGAAGTGTGAATTTTGGTTGAGCGAAGTGAGTTTTCTTGGTCATGTGATTTCCAAGAATGGTATTTCCGTATATCCGACGAAGGTAGAAGCGGTATCTCAGTGGGAAGCTCCGAAGTCAGTTTCCGAGATTCGTAGTTTCCTGGATCTTGTAGGTTACTATAGAAAGTTTATCGAAGGATTTTCGAAGTTAGTGTTACCATTAACCAAGTTGACTAGGAAGGGGCAAAAATTTATTTGGGATTCTAAGTGTGAATAAGGATTCCAAGAGTTGAAGAAGAGGTTGAATAGTGCTCCGATCTTGATTTTGCCGAGTCTGGCGGAATCTTTTGTGGTTTATTGTGATGCGTCATTAATGGGTTTAGGTGGTGTATTAATGCAGAATTAACAGGTTGTGGCGTAT
Source organism: Vicia villosa (assembly GCF_029867415.1). Taxonomy (NCBI): domain Eukaryota; kingdom Viridiplantae; phylum Streptophyta; class Magnoliopsida; order Fabales; family Fabaceae; genus Vicia; species Vicia villosa. Next base: position 132,470 of record NW_026705822.1, on the reverse strand, counting down.
GCGTCGCGACAACTCAAAGTACATGAGAGGAATTACCCGACTCATGATTTGGAATTGGCGGCGGTGGTCTTTGTATTGAAATTATGGAGACATTATTTATATGGTTCGAGGTTTGAAGTATTCAGTGATCACAAGAGCCTGAAGTATCTCTTTGATCAGAAGGAGCTTAATATGAGGAAGAGAGGATGGTTAGAGTTTCTTAAGGATTATGATTTTGGGCTGAGTTACCATCTGGGTAAAGCTATTGTCGTTGCTGATGCATTAAGTAGTAAGTCTTTACATATGTCTATGCTAATGGTGCGAGAGCTGGATTTAATTGAGCAATTCAGATATTTAAGTTTGGTATGCGAAGGTACTTCTAATAGTGTTAAGTTGGGTATGCCGAAGCTGACGAGTGGTATTCTTGATGACATTAGAGAAGGTCAGAAAGCCGATGTGGAGTTAGTTGATAAGTTGACATTAATTAATCAAGGTAAAGGAGGTGAATTCATAATCGACGAGAATGGTATAATAAGGTTTGGTGATCGCGTTTGTGTTCCTGTTGTTCCTGAGCTGATGAAGGGTATTCTTGAGGAAGGACATCGTAGCGGATTAAGTATTTATCCTGGTGCTACCAAGATGTATCATGATTTGAAGAAGTTATTTTGGTGGCTTGGAATGAAGAAAGATATTGCTGAATCTGTTTATTCTTGTTTGACTTGCCAGAAGTCGAAAATTAAACATCAAAAGTCGTATGGATTTATGCAGCCGATGTTTATTCCGGAATGGAAGTGGGACAGCATATCGATGGATTTTGTTTCTGGGTTGCCGAGGACAGTTAAGAATTGTGAAGCTATTTGGTTTATCATGGATAATTTGACGAAATCTGCTCACTTTATACCGATGAGAATGGATTATCCTATGGAGAGGTTAGCTCAGTTGTATATTGAGAAGATAGTGAGTTTACATGGTATTCCTTCGAGTATTGTGTCAGATAGAGATCCAAGGTTTACGTCGAGATTCTGAGAAGGTTTGCAGAAAACATTGGGTAATAAGTTGAGATTGATTTCTGCTTATCATCCGCACGCTCATGGTCAAACAGAGAGGACGATCCAATCGTTGGAAGATTTGTTGCGTGCTTGTGTGTTGGAAAAAGGTGGGGCTTGGGATAGTTATCTGTCGTTGATCGAATTTACCTACAATAATAGTTTTCATTCGAGCATTGGTATGGCTCCGTTTGAAGCGTTGTATGGTAGAAGGTGTAGCACGCCCTTATGTTGGTATGAATCCGGTGAGAGTGCGGTAATTGGACTAGAGATTGTTCAAGAGACGACAGAAAAGATTAAGATGATTCAGGAGAAGATGAAAGCTTCTCAGAGTCGTTAGAAAAGCTATCATGACAAGAGGCGGAGAACACTTGAGTTTCAAGAAGGAGATCATGTGTTTTCTGAGGGTGACTCCGATGAATGGTATTAGTCGCGCGTTGAAGTCAAGGAAGTTGACGCCGCGTTCTATTGGTCCGTTTCAGATTACGAAAAGAGTAGGGGAAGTGGCTTATCGTATTGCATTACCACCGACACTTGCAAATTTGCATGATGTATTTCACGTGTCTCAATCGCGGAAATACATTGCGAATCCGTCTCATGGGATCAAAGTGGATAATGTGCAAGTGAGGGATAATTTGACAGTTGAGGCGTTGCCTGTGAGGATTGAAGACCGAAAGTTGAAGCAGTTGCGTGGCAAAGAGATAGCTTTGGTGTGGGTATCTTGGGGAGTAGCAGCAGGTGGGAATGTTACATAGGAACTGGAGAGTCAGATGAAGGACTCCTATCCTGAACTCTTCACTTGAGGTATGTTTTCAAGGACGAAAACCCTTTTAGTGGGGGAGAGTTGTAACACCCCATAATTTCTGTTTATTAATTTAATTTGGATTTAAATTAATTATTTGGAATTTTGGTATTTTTATTTGGATTTAACTGGAAAATTATGGAATAAGAGCTATTGGGCTTAAGGTGTGATGTTAGTAAAAGAGGGGTGCTATTTGGTTAGGCCTTTTACTAAGTTATGTTTATTTTATTTTATTTTTCATAAAATAAGAAAAGAGCCAATTGGGAGAAAAAGAGGAATACGTGAAAGAGCAGAGAAGAGAAGAAGAAGAAGAGGAAGAAGAGAACCTTCAAGAACTCCGATCGAAGGTAAGGGGGGACTCTTCCTTTTAGTATCTATTATGTGATGATAGGTAATAGGACTGATTAGGATATTATTTGAATCAATTGGTTGTATTGGGATTGAGATTGTTAGGTTAGGGAATGAAATAGTTTGGGGGAATTGATGATATTGCATGAAATTATGAATGGAAAAAATATGTTTTCATGGTGTTTGATGATGTGTGATAATGTCTGCGATGTTTTTATACCTTTATGTGATATTTGGAATGAATTTTGGGTGGAGAATAGGTGAGATCGCAGGTCTGTTGCAGAGATAAAAATTCTGCATAATCGCACGTCCGCTAAGCGGAGCTAGTCCTCTAAGCGGATGCTGTTTGATTTCCAAAAAAATTTTGAGTCTGCTAAGCGGACCTGGCCCGCTAAGCGGAGGTCACAACATAGTTCGCTTATGTCACGAGTCGCTGGTGGGCCGCTGAGCGGACCCTGCTTTGCAGAAATTTTCCAAACTTCGAAATTGCGTATCTTTTGATCCGTGTACTCTTTTTATGTGTCGTTTTAGGCATTGCAAAGCTAATTAAATGTTTTATAATATAAAATAGAAGTATGGGCAGTGGCCTACTTTCTTTCTAAAACTCGATTTAATTGCTTTGGCGGAATGAAACATTGTGCAACTATGTGAATTGCGGATAAGACAATGTAATGTTGTGGTGATGAATGAATTGTGATTTGCTACGTTTAATTAATGAATGAGTGATATGATTAAATGATTTTGGAACATGGGCATACTCGTTGGTGGTGATAATGGTGAGTTTGTGAGACGATGTATTTCATCGGATCGGTGATGTGTAAGTATGTCATATGTGTGTGCATTTAATCATACATCATTTAATAACTGAATCCCGGTGACGTATGGATTAGTGGTGGACATAATTCCCATCGTGTGAAATTTGTGTCGGTAGGGCCGTATCTCGGTAATGTTTAGATCGGTCGGGTGGATTAAGTTCACAGTTTATTGGTACCACATGCATAGTGTCAGTTGGTCCATATGCATAATGATATAACATGATTGAATGAGTTTCAGTGTTATATTTTGGTGATGTAATTGTTGGTATGGTTGCTTGATGATTATATGAAAATATGAATATAATGCAATTTGGGTGAATGGTATGTTATGATGTTACGTTGCTGATGAATGCATAATATTTATTAATTGTGAATGAGACTCACCCTTACATGTTGTCATTTTCAGATTGAGGATATCGGCTTTCGACTTGGTGAGGATTAGCTCATAAGTCAGTGTGTTTAGTATAGCGTCAAGTGTCATGCTCTGATATTGTAACACTGGGGAATGCAAGTTTTTGAGTTTATAAGTTTATAACTTTAATTGTTTGTTTTTGAGTTATTTTATGGGATATGGTATCAAAGATGTTGTGCCTATCCGTTTGATTAATTTTCCGCTGTGTTGACATGAGATGTTGTGAACTATTGATGAGTGTTCCTTAGTGAATGCATGACAATGAAGTACGTTATTTTTTGTTTTAAATTGAATTGTGGCACCCTTGTTTCATGTTACTCTGATTATTTATTTAATTGCCGCAGGGTTTAGAAGGGTGTTATAGTATTAGACAAGAAAATTAATCATTCTCTGAGTATTGGGAGAGGTTCAAACAATTAGTATCCAGCTGGCCTCAACACCAGATTACTGAGCATTTGCTTATTCAGTATTTTTATGAGGGATTGTTACCAATGCGTAGAAATATTTTGGATGCTGCTAGTGGTGGAACACTTATTACTATGACTCCAGTTGTTACTAAATCCTTGATTGAGAACATGTCACTTAATTTCAAAAGGGTGTAATTACTGATTTTCCTTAAGTATACGCAACAAACATTTATAATCCTCATAGAAACAACCAATACATATACCATCCATATCTTTGGTATGGGAACCCTCCCAAGTAACCCCCTCTGCACCTTCTGGACCTTCACTAGAGGACCTTGTCAAGCAAATGGTGATCAATAGTTTCCATTTTCAGCAATAAATAGATTCGTATTTAAAATTTGCAAGCACAAATTGGACAACTTGCCACTTCAATGAATACCATGCAGCAAGTTAAAGGATCAAACTAACTGTTTGCCAAAATAGTGGTGAATCGTAATGTCCCTAATCTTAATGTGAGTGAAATTTTCTTGAGATCCAGAGAAATTGCAGAACCAGCCCCTGAAAAAAAATTAAAAAAAAAATTATTGAGGTAACAACTGAACCTTCTGTTTTGGTTGATATTGAAAAAGAAAAAGAGAATGAGTGTATACCACAAATCCCCTTTCCACAAAGAATAGCTAAACCTAAGAAGATTGATGAGGGATACAAAGAGAGAGAGAGAGAGAGAGAGAGAGAGAGAGAGAAAGAGAGAGATTTTGGATGTATTCAGAAAGGTTGCGGTAAACATTTCGCTTCTTGATGTGATTAAGCAGGTTCTAAAGTACGCAAAGTTTCTGAAAGATGTATGCACACACAAAAGGAGATTGAAGGAACACGAGAGAGTCAACTTGGGACGAAATGTTTCAACTTTTATTAAACTCAAACCTTCATCTGAAAAGGTTGTTGTTCCGGCACTCAATCAGACCATACCACAAAAATGCAAGGATCCAGGAACTTTTTCTATTCCCTATAACTATTGGGGATAGTAAATTCAAAAATTTCATGCTTGATTTAGAAGCAGGAATTAATATTATGCCTACTCCTATTTATAATAACCTTGATTTTGGTCCTTTGTAGCATATATGTTTAATCATTCAACTATCGAACAGAAGCAATGCCCGCTTCGCCGGAGCAGTGGAAGATGTTCTTGTTCAAGTTAATGACTTTATTTTTCCTGCAGATTTTTATATTTTGGACATGGCAGGAGAAACAAAGTTAAGAAGGGCCCTCATCATTTTAGGAAGACCGTTTATGAAAAAAACGAAAAAAATTGATGTTGATGATAGAATAATGTGCATGGAATTTGGTAATATCACTACTAATTTTAACATCTTTAATGCTATGAAACATCCCGTGGAAGAACATTATGCTTTTCACATTGAATTTCTTTCTTAGTTGGCTGATGATGCTTATTCTGATTTGTTTTCAGCTGATTTTCTATCTTTATCTGGTTTTGATGATGTTTACTCATATGATGATTGTACTAACACTAACCTTTGTGATGTTTATGTTGAGATTGATGTTACCTTGCAGGGTGATAGTGTAAATGAAGTTGTGTATGCAGTTGAAGCTCTTAACAGCCCGGCTGCCCCGAACATGCCATCCATTGGACAACCACCTTCTTTAGAGCCTGAATTACTTTCTGAAGATTTAAATTATTCATCGAAGACTGAATTTGAGCAGGAAGAGAAATCATTGCAGTAACATAAAAAGAGAATTGGAGGGACCTTGGATGAAATTCTTGATATCATCCCTTCCATGTGTATGCACAAGCTTTACTTTTAGATGAAACAAAAGCAGTGAGGCAGCCACTTCAACCATTAATCCTTGATATTGTGAGGAATGAAATCACTTTCACATGCGCATTCGACACTTTTACTTATCAGAGATTAATCTTTGATCCTGAAATAAAAGGCGAATGCACTAAAACAAATTTCAAGGTTAATGGACACTACCCAAAGCTGCCCCATGAGATCCCCACTTTGGAAGGAGAGACTGTAAAAGAGCCCTCATTAGAAACGATTGTGTATACAATCACCTACCCTCATTGACTTCTCAGGTGTGTTCTTTTCTTTCTCTCCCTCTTACTTAAATATTTATGCCTTTTCAATTAGGACAATGCAAGTTCTAAGTCTGGGGGAGGGAATCATTTCTTTGTTTTGTTTTCTTTGAGTTTTCTTTGTTTTTGTTTTGTTATCATTAAGAAAAAAATTTAGAATTAGAAACACAGTGCATCTTTTGAAAGTTTTTGGGTATATATTAATTTGAGGTTATATTGTGGAGACTTGGGAATAGTTTATAAGATCGATATCGTTTTAACACCTTAAGTCTCCCGAATATGGAAATCGATTTGAATACTTGGTATGACATAGCCTCGAGTTCTCATCATTTAATAGCTCTTAAGTAGTTTATCTAGCAGTCAACACCATCTAGAAATCACACACTAAGTAATTAAGTTGGTGCAAATAAGTGAATGATCGCGTGCTTAATATGAATAAGAAATATGAATAGGAACATGCCTTCTAAATTAGGTGACCCTCACCTAGTCACTTAGCCTAGCAATTGATAAATCTTCAAAAATGTTGCTAAAATGGTTTTTTTTTAAAATAATTTTGACAAGATATGAACCATAGTCACTAACAGGCCTATTTACCATGTGTATGAATAGATAACAGGCTTAATGTGATTGCGCTAGAATGAAAGAGAATAAAGAGGATGATGAGTAAGTTAGTCCTAGGCATAATAACATGATTCGAATTGGTTTGTATAGGAGGGAGGCTTATGACTGCATAAATGTGAATTTGTGTTCTTACGATATCCTTAGTCTGCAAGATTAGTACTTATCAATGCAATCTTAACTGAAAAAGAGTTTGTAGCCTAGAATAAGTATTTGAATGCTATTGATTTTCATGAGTCTTGATAATATTTTGCTCGGAGTGCAAAATTTCAAGTGTGGGGGAATTTGATCAGTGTATTTTTTATGCACATTCTTCTACTATTATAATTAGGCATTTTCTAGTTTGTTTTATTAAATTTACTATTTTATTTTTAGATTTAAGTTTATTTTTTCCCTTAATTTATTTTCCCATTTTATTTTCAGCATAAGCAGCTTTGACTGTGAAAATCATAATTGGAACTATGAGATGTCATTTTGCGCATTGTGATATGCTTTGGAAAGCTGAGAAAGAGATACAACTTTCATGTTGAAGCCAAAAGCTGATTCAGAATGCAGGAGTCTCACATAATTCGTTGAAGTTTCAGACTTTAGAAAATAATTTGCTTTGGGTCATTTTTTGGCCTGGTTTATGTTTTTCGACCTAGTTTTAATTAGAAGTGCAATCCTTATTTTGTTAAAAGGCAATCAGCCGAGGTATTGTAGCTTTAGACTATTCACGAGAAAACTTTTGCTTTGTACGATTTTTACATGGAGAACTAATCTCTAAGGCGAAATTGGTTGATTACGGATTCCACCATGCTTTAAGGTTATAATAATTTACTCATGTTTCTATTCTGTTCAACTATATTATGTGATTCTTGTTTTATTAATTCGATTTTCATAGAGAATATTAATTTAATTCGATTATTGTATGATCCTTAACTATAATCATGTCAGCGGTTGCTTAATTCGTTATTATGTTTGATTAATTCGCGTTTGCTTAATCTACGAGGGCTTAAATCTGTTTTCTTAATTATGATAATAAGAGCTTACATCACATAAAACCCGTTGCGCTTGCCAGTGAGTTTTGCAGTCAAATAGGAATAGATTAGGAGATTGAATTTATAATAATCAATGATAAGTCAGAACCAGAATCAGTAGATTAGCCGTTTTAGCTTATTTGATAATCACTTATTTTCTCTGCTTTGTTAAAAAAAAACCCCATAATCGCTTCAATTGGTTAATAATAATCCAAGAGTCCATGAGATATGATACTTGAGTTGTCGTTACCGTAAACTACATTTTAAATTACTCATTTTTTACCCGTGTGCAACAGCAGATCAGTGATCATCCCACATGGAAGTTGAAAGGTATTAGTCGAACCTTCCCAAAGCTTATGCCTATTCCTCGACAGTTGGATTGTGTCGAAGATGCCTAACTCTTCCCATAAAGCTTAGCATTTGATTTGGACTTTGTCGAGCCAATTTAGACAGTCTTTGTTCTTAGGGGTAGGGATTGGGCAAAAAAATCTTGCAGTGGGATCCAAAAACCTCAAGTCGAGAGGGCATTTTTCGAACACCAAGACGCAGCGAAAGCGTGGCAAAGGAAGAACTTCTAAGTACTTTCTTTGACGATTTTGGAGTTGGGTATGGCGCATGAAATGCCAACAGTTTGTTAGCAATGAGAAAAGGAATCAGCACCTGGTGTTTTCCAAATAGCAATGTGTGCCTCATTGCTTGTTGGTTGAGGAACATTTTTCAAGACTTTAGACTTATCCTCTTCTAAGAAAGTAAAATCCAAAGGGTTAATGTATGTGTTCGCGTGGAAAGAGAGTTGCCATGATTTTCCACAGAAATAATGGGTTTTTTGTTCTCTAGTTTTTTGAGGAAACGGTGAAGAAGAAAAAGAACAAAACGTTGAAGAGAAAGAGTTCGTGAAAAGGTTGAAGAAACTAAGTGTGGTCAAATTATAACCTCCTAAGTTACTTAAATGAGTGGCATATGGCGAATGAAAACAATGAAGCCATAATGCTTCATTTTCAATTTGGTGGAAAGAGTTAGTGGTAGCAGTTTAAATCCCATAACCCTAGGAGTTAGATATAATGATGAGGAGTGATGGAAGAGTCCTCGGGAAGTGGCTATATGATAAAGTGGTAATCATGACGATGACGTCAGCAAAAAGGCATCTACAATGTCGAAAATCAGTCAATCAAAAAACACTATTTTTCTGTGTCGAAATTTTCTCAATCGAAAATGGCATTTATGGAGGGCAATTTTTTACCTTGGATTTTTCGACCAGATTTTTTAGGACTATGATCCTTAAAGATATAACTCACTAATGGTCTCTATAAAAAGTGAAAGATTATCGATGACGTGGGTTGAAGCTTTTAGTTGAGGCCTATCCCCATCAACTTGTAGAAGATTGGAGTGATTGTCAACTTATTCGATTCCACTAGGAGTACACAATCTTAAAAAATGACTTAAAAAATTGTGTTGTCTCTGATTGTTTGAAGCCTGGTCGATCAAAGCCTCCAAGTGGTTATTTTTAGGATCTCTATATAAGCAGATTATTATTTTAATTTTAGAGGTCCGCAACTTTTACATTCCTTAAAGAAACTCAAAGTATACAAATCATAGAGAGAAAAGAGTGTTGCTTTTACAATGTGTGTTCCATAAATTTTAAGCATTTTACTTTTATTGTAAAGTTTACCGTCTTTATGCTTTCTTTTTTTATCTTTGAGTCTTTCTTTTCCCTTATTTCTTCAGTGTTCTTAGAATTCAAGTTTCATCAACTTAACACACAAAAATACAACAAAACTTTGGCACTATATCCTAGGATTGCTAGTCGATCCGCAAGTAACTTTTAAAAAAGAGACTAAAAATTGTTTACCCAAATCAAGGGTCCTCAACTATGTTTGCCCCAAACCGTCCTTTTTTTTTTTTTGGATTTTTGTAGAACGGACATACCCATTCTTAATCACAATAAATGAAATTCAAATATCAAACTAAACAATTGTAAAATAAAATCTAATATACAATTGTATATATGAATGGTACATTCTTCCTCTTATTATAAATAAAAGGAAACTTATGTAATAATAATAATAATAATAATAATAATAATAATAATAATAATAATAATAATAATAATAATAATAATAATAATAATAATAATGATATTTTTAACTATTTTATCCAGTCCTATTTATAAAAGATAATATTTTAAAATTTTTATTAAACAATTGATGTATCTGATCTATTATTAAACCAGATACATCCATTTTTGAATTAATAATTGTTGAATTAATTTTAAAAGTAAGCTTTCTTTTATAAATAATATCGAAGGGAGTATTATCTAAAGAATTTAAACTTTTAAAAATACTATAAAATCAAATCCTTATGACATAGTTGATACTCCATGGACACATATACAAACAAACAAAAATTATTTTGACAAATTTTTTTGAAACTTTCATTGAAAATTTAAAAATGAATTTATTAATATTTATCTTTAATAATGATAATTGATAATAAATGTGGTAAAGAAAAAATATTTATATTTTAGTTTATTTTTATTCACACAAAGTATCGTTGGTAAGAGTTTGACTATAAAAAAACATTAAATTCCATTAAGAACTTTATAAAATGAACATTTGGTGTAATCTAAATAATAATTTTAATTATAATTTAATAAAATAATAATAATAATAATAATAATAATAATAATAATAATAATAATAATAATAATATAATAATAATAATAATAACTATAAACGCTGGTGTAATCTAAATAATAATAATAATTATAAAAAATTTGAAATCTAAAAGCTTGAACTTTGTCTAATAGGTTTTAACATATTTTTATTTTAATCTATTTATACAATTAATCACAAGTTGTCATGTCACATTCGTATTTATTAAACAATTAAGCATCCACTATATTTTATATTGAGAAATATACTTGTCAAATTAAATAAAACTTTGTTCATCAAATTTATAATACTTGTATATTAAGTTTTCGAAATGCTATCTATTTTTTGACAATTGTCTATAGTAGAAAAGATAAAGATTATTATTATAAAAAATATATATTATGATTATGATTATTATTATTATTATTATTATTATTATTATTATTATTATTATTATTATTATTATTATTATTATTATTATTATTATTATTAAAGTTGTACAGTGATTATTTTACAATTGTTTTATATGAGATTTGGATGTTATTCTGTAAAATGACTATATAAAAAAATTTAATCACCTCATACACAAATAAAATATATCAAATACATGTTTTAAAAATACATTTTAAAAAACTAGGACTCATTACAAAATTTCAAACATAATAATGAATTTTACAAACTCACTGTTGAAATAGATAAAAAAGATAGCTTCGAAACTAAGCTTTTATACAATAGAGCACATGAAATGAACAAGTTTTTTATTCACTAGTAATAGATAAATATGTAAGAACTAGTTTTAAAAAGTCAAAAATAAATAAATTAATATAATATTTCTAAAACTTGAGGAAAAATTATTAATAAATTATTATTAGATGTAATAATATATATTAATTTAATTTAGACATATTAATATATATTGGAAAATAAAAAAAGGTACATGAATTAATATTATTCAATTTAATATGCGAAACAAGATTATTCTTTTTTTAAAATAAATAAATTCCTAAGTTTATCATATACAATAATGACCAAAGGAACAAGGGATAGGAACAAATTAATTAATATATCATATTTCTTGAAAAATAATTTTAATAAAAATAATAGGAAATACACAAACAAAAAATAGGAAATACATAAATATATTATTATTTTAGGACAAACCTTTTATTGCACTTTAATTATGACAAAAGAAAGCTATTAATAGAAAAACTTATACAATGTATATACAACCAAAAAGAAAAACTTATACAATGTATATACAACCAATTTGAATTTTTAATCTCAAAAAGAAAATAAATGTATTAAAACTAAAAGTCTAATAAAACCATAAATTCCGCGCCTTTTTATTTACGCAAATACAACTGTATACCATTTTTTTAGAGTATATATATGCACAACACACCTCTATTTCTCTAACTTTCTCATATATTTCAATACTATTCATTATATTATTATGGATCACAAAGACCATAGTTTGGAGGAGCAAGAACTTATCGAATATATTTATAGAGATGGAAAACAAGTGCTAATAGTGAAACCACTCAACCGTTATGAGACTCTGCCCGATCAAATTAGTGATTATGTCATAGAGCAAATTAATGTAAGTTACTCTTATAGTTAATCTCCTTATTAATTCATGTTATAAAGTGTATGCAATTGATATACCTTTTCATATAAAATATAAGCACAATTGTTTAATGTATTTAGTCTGAAATTTAGATCCAATACATTTGATATTTTATTTTACTTTTAATTAATGAAATTTTAACTAAAAAAACATTTTATTTGTTGTGATATCAGATATATATGGAGGAATTAAGAAAATTAGAAGATGGTGAAGATCCAGAGCATCGGTTGGCTATGGTTGTATTTAAAGAGAATGATGCAAGTGAAGTAAATACGCTAACTCTTAATTTTGAAAATTTTCAAAGTTGTTGAACTTTTGTGAATTTTAATATGTTATGTGTGCATTTAATTCTTTTGGTTATCAGATTTTTTTTTATTTGAATTGATGGTACTGCTCATTTTTCTTTCTTTTTCCTTGTATTTGCTTTTTTTATGTATTTTTGGCGTATTATTTTTTTATTGAGTTTTTTGTTGTTTTATTATTATTTTTAAAATAAATTTAAGTATCTTTTATATTATTTTATTTATTTTAATATATTAATATATGCATTTGTTATAAAGAAACAACTTATAACTATATTCATAAATCTTATAGGAAAGATAAATTTTGAATACATTTTTTTTCTTAAAGTTATACTATCTATTATCACTTATGATGGTTTTATTTTTAAAGAAGAAAAACAGAGGAAGAAAAATAACAAGCGTGGTGTTGGGACCGATTTCGGCCTCTTTTGAACTTCCACATTTTTGTTACGGAGGCGAAATTAACATTGAAAAGGTAAGCACCACTTTAAGTGTCTCTTTGTATTAGGTTTTATTTTTTCTTTAATTATGTATACATGTAGAAATATATATTTATTAAAATATAAATATATAGAAAATATTAATTTTTAATAACAATTTCAAATAAATAAATAATATTTTATATTATTTTTTAAACATATTTAAACTATTAATATTAAAATCATTTTTATTTTAACATCTTGCAAACGAGATCTAAGCATACTTTCACTTTTATCATCTAAAAAATTCATTACAAATAGATGAAACATTTCAAATGATTTTTATTAAAAACAAACTATTTTAAAAAAATAGAATGAAAAATCTCTTTTTTAAATTTCTTTAACAAAAAATATTAACTATTTCAAATCTAATTTTTTAAAAAGTTATAACAAACAAACTTAAATATTGGCTTTCCTTAATCAATTTCCATTTTTATTTTTTGATTTTATATATGTCATTAATTTCGTGTTTCTTGATTACGCAAAAATAATCTAAATGATATATATTATGGAAACTTTTCTATAGTTGCTTGCAGCCCCTCCTAAGAAGCATGCAAATTATGGAAAAGATATAGATATTACTCCACTTGCAGATCGAAGATTTTCTGTCATTGAAAGAGCAAATAATTGGACAGTTCAATTGAGAAAACGAAATGATAATCGAATAGATATTGTAAGACATAGCTACAAATTGTTTTAATAAAAAATTTAAAATTAATTTTTTTTATGCAATGAATTGTGACAAACTAACTTTTGTAGAACTTTTTATGCAGATTTGTACACATTTACCATCAAACAAGCAATTTCGTTCGAAGCCTGAAGTGGCTAACTTTATTCTTTATGAAGCTCGCCCAAAACCTAAAAGCAAGGAGGAAAAGAAAACTGAAAATTCCAGTGGATGCAATGTACATTATGTTTAACATTCAAGCATCGAATTATTCAATATATATGTGTGTGTGTTTTTCAACATTATAATAACATAAATTGTTTTACATCAGGAGAAAGGTTCGGCATCAAAGAAAAGAAAAAAAGAAGAGAGAGAAACTTATCTTGATATCCCTCCAGAGGAAGCAGGAACAAATATGATGGAATGGATTGACTAAAGATATTAAAAATAAATGTGAAGAATCATCCCAGAGTGAAAAGCTTTTACATTGAATAATATTTAGATGGTTCTTGTATAATTATACAATGTATAAACAACTTTATATAAACATTAAACTACATCTTCATTTGTATATATTTGTAAACACATTTATGTAGTTTCCATTTCATTGAAAACCCTAAAAACAAAATTATAGATAATTATATATTTTGTCTAATAAAAATGAGATGGTGTATAATTTACCACCTGATAAATATGAAACTCAAACTGAAATAGATTTCAAACTAGATTAACTACAATAAGAGGTAATTAATGTATATGAAAATTTAAATTGAATAATAGTATACTTCTATAATTTAATATAAGATATATGTTATTAACATAGCATATTTAAATATTTTATATTTAACCGACCTTCATTAAAATAGTATTTTCCTGCATGTTCATAAATAGTATACAATAACAAATGAACATTCAATAACACGCCATCTCTTTAAAGCGTTGTTAATTACTTAAAAAATAATTATTTTCTATTAGGCCTGCATAACTACTATTTTGTCACAATATAAAACTGAGTATTACTCAGAATATACTATTCAACATGTATGTAGGTATTATATTTTTGTTTAGACTTAAAAATAGTTTTATTTTTAGTTAAATGGGACATCATGGCTAACATTACTAAATTTTTTTAATCACGCGTCATGAGGAAAGAGTTTTAGCATTACTGATCAACCATTACTATAATCTACAAAGAGGACACACGAACAATGGTCAAGAGATTCTAGGAGTGTAGTATCTTCCAAATTAGGTGAACAATGAGGGAATAATTTAGGAGATAACCCTCCCTCCATGATTCAAATGCCTATGATTCTAGGAGTGAAGTCTCTTCCGAATTAGGTCAACTAGAGATTCCTAGTAGACTTCAATCGAGGGTTTACGCCTACTAGTAGCCCTAGGTACTTAAAAGGAAGAGACTTCATCTTGTAATGGAGAATGTTCTCTACTAATATTAAGAAGGAAGGCTCAAAATTAATAGCAATCTGGTTAAATTTATGGAAGTTAACCCCGAGGCCCAGAGCTAACCTGAACCCCCTGGATACCTCCCTAACTTCCCACAAATTCTCCATCGAGGGATCCCCAAGATTGAGGTACCGTCGGCATATTAAAGGTGGGCGATCTCTAAATTTGATGAGCCAACTTTAAACCCTGAGAAAAGACTAAGATCAATGTCCCTTTTGATCAAACCACTAAGGCCTTCTACCAATATGAGGAAGAGGAAAGATGCTTAAGGGTCTTCTTACTTCAGCCCCATTTGGATCTTAATCCCCTAAAGTGGCTAACTTCATTCATTTTGAAGCTCTCGCAAAATTTCAAATCAAGAAGAAAAAGTTAACTGAAATTCTCAATGAATGTGATGTACATTATGTGTAAAATTCAAACAATAAATTAATTAACGAATATATATTTGTTTCGACATCATAGTAAATTAAATTCGTTTGCATCATATGAAAGGTTCGGCGTCAAAGAAAATAAAAAAGGAGGACGAATAAAGATATAATTATTAATGATTCTAGTGAAGCAATTCAAGATCTAGGAGGACGAATAATAATGGCACGTTATTGGAAAGTTTAAGTAGACCTGAATCAAATGGTTACAACCAACATAAAAGCAAGGTCAACATCAAAATACTTGTAGGACAAAATGGTAATTTGCATAACTTCGGCATATGAACACTTGGGCCCTTCCATGCTACCCATCTAAATTATTCTTCTTTTTTTTTTAATTTAAAATATAAAGTTTGTGTTAATAAGGCACAAACCATGCTTATTTTTATTTTCTTTTGTAAGCCAATCACAAGCTTCCATCATAATAACTAGGCAAGTGACATGGCAAGTGAATTAAATTTTGTTTTTTGTTAGCAAATAAAGTTACAAGACACTAAATTCCTACCCAATGACCCTTCTACCTAGATCCTCCCTAGATATGGAATATCCCCATCCCAATTCCAATCATTGCAATGATGTAGTACAGTTTTCCAGTCCCAGGAGCTGTAGCAACGACTTAATATCCAACTCATTCTAATCCCAAAGATAAAACAGTTTGGAAGACATACTTCCATGACAATCCCTAACTAAGAACCTTGACTATGACCACGAACCTGGATTTACATCAAATCTTCCTCCAAGAACAATACTCCTCATGCCTGCAGGCTTCGAGGATTACATAGGTAACCTTCCCACAGGCCGGGAGGTTTACCTTGACAAACCCTAAAGATTACATCTTTTTTACTCGGTAGATGTCTTATTTTTCTGGGTCACAAAGTCTTCTCTTTATAACCTATACCCAACTGGATTTGGGCCTTCAATCACAGCATATTTGTTGTTACAATATTGCAGTATCTTCTGCTACAATCAAGGTCTTCAATCTGATGGTTTCCGAGAATATCTCTATAATTAGAAACTATACAATCTTCAAATATTCTGATTTGATTCTTTTGAATGATTCTTCAAATCTTCATATTTATTCTTCAGACCTCTCATATAATATATCACGCCTTTATTTGATTTGCACAATATCCCTGAATATTCTTCATTCTTCTGTAATAATTAAATCACATAGATTTAATTAGAACTCTTTTCTTCAGCTCAGGCATGATTTCATAACATCCCATGTGACATGTTATTCTAGATGTTGAATTACTCTAACATAACATGTTCTATCATTTTAGTGCGACTCTTTGTTGTACATGTTGTTCTTATATATTTATACATACACAGGTCCTTTTATTTGTTTTACAACCCTAAAAATAAAGAACTAACAATCTCCCCCTTTGGAAAATTTTTGGCTAAGACAAATAAATTACAGGTTACAACAACACAGGGAAAAATAACTATCTACTAGAGCAGTATATCTCAGCAATTGAATGAAGTAAGTCTTTAGCTAAGATGTCGGGACATCTTGTTTAGTATCTTCAATCCTAGTAGATCAAGAATAAAATCTTCAGATTGATTTCTTTCTTTAGCTTTCAGAATTCGTTCCATCGCAGCGCATACCTTAACACTAGTAATCTGGTGCATATGAGAATGAAGATGTATTTCACGCCCCCCTCAACCCAGGAACCAATTCTTCTCACAGAAGACCAATGGTGGCATAAGAGGATCTGCTAAGCCTTCTTTGATCAGCAGTCCCTAGTCGACCTAGAGCATAAGAGGAAACATAAGTAGTATCCTCATGCTGCCCAGGGTAACTCATAACACAAGTCACAACTGTGTTCATAACTCAGGTCACAAGTCACAAAATTCAATACTAGAGTCAGCTCAGCCTATAATTCGATATGCTTGAACTATTTCTAGTTACTACAGTTTTCTGACTAAACTTCTAAGTGCCAAACCTCTCAAATATCTCCCCCTTTTTGGCCAAAAATTTACAAAGGAAGCCTTCACAAACCCAGACCCATGTATTGATTATGCACATCTGAATCAACCCCATATGAAAATAGCAAAACCACACACAATATGTGAGTGAACCCTGATAGCTTCCTATAAATAGCTGGTCCCCTGCTTGTGAGATAACGATTCCTTGAATGTGACACTTTTTGGTCAAAGATGGTGTTATTCGAGGAGAGAATACCACCAAAACTATGTGCACCATCCAAAAATCACTTTGAATGCTTTTATGATGCTTGGACTATTTCTTCTGATTAAATCAGTCCCAAGACATGCACATGCATGGAAAAAAGCACCTTCTAGACTTTATTTTTACGAAGCTGGCTGTACAGTCTAGAATATTCCTTTTTTAGGCTCAGTGACATCCTACCAGACATTGTATTCAACTTCAAACACTTCTTTTGTGATTTGGCTGATGACGTTTCTCAACCCTTTTCATATACTCAGAAGCATGATCCTGGTGTCTTCAGACTACTTATTCCAACAGTAATCTTATCTCTTGAATTTGTGTCTGATACCTTCTTGGAGTGGATTGCAAAGTCCTTCTCCTTCTGGTAAGCTTTAACCACTTCAAGTGTTCCACTGACTTCCCCTATCAAGGACAAACAAGGCTCATGCTGACCTTAAGCACTTGAACAAATAGCTTCACTAGAGACAGCTCCAGACTGGACAATTTCTAGTTTCAGGGTACTACTTCCAACTAGTCATAACACAAGAACTTATCTTTGGAGATCCACATATTAAAATAACTCTTTTGGATGAACAATAAATAATGTAGTATAGACTGAAATCAACCTCAACCAGCTTTCTAAGATTCAGACCTTTTGGACCGCAACAGAAGAACTACCTTGATCTGACATGTTGATCAAAACAACCTTCAGTTCTTTAAACTCACTAGTGCTTGCTGACACTAATGACATCTTCAACGTAGTAGATATGCATTGCCCGAGCATATTACTGACAAAAGAATCTTCTCATTCTAAACCTTATATAGAACCGTTACTTCTGAACATGATGTTTGAATATTAAGATTCATGGTCCCAATTCTTTTACACAGACTATTATCAACAATGATGTCACAACATCATTTGGGACATTTCTTTCAACAACCCATCTCAGGTTCTTGAATTACTGCTTCAAGGACTCATTATGCACGAAAGTCCTTTCGGAAGCTTTAACAGAAATCTCACTATTGCAGTATGTGAGAAAAATAACCTCTCAATCATTTCCTGATAACATAGTTCAAAAAGCAGACTTGCACACACTTCAGATTTGTACCCTTACTAGGTCATGGTCGTTCATCAGATGCGTGCTCATCTTCCTACACTCAACAGATGATATGATTCCCTTATTTTAGAGGTATAGTCCGCTGATAAGAATGCCTCCAAAAGCCAATGACATTGTTATGCATCACTTGAAGCAAGTGAGTTCCTCAACATGACACATAGTCACAAAAGTCGTTCCTTATATGGTCAGTTACTTGACCCTTGATCCCATCCTCAATTGAATAACCTTCCTTAGTTGGGAAGCAATAGACTGAAATGATGTTCAATCATCAGTTCTGATCTTAAGCTTTCTTTCACAATTTTGCTATGGTTATGGAGATGACTTTCATAGCAACCTACCACTCTTGTAGGGGATCCAAGAAAATCAACAATTGATGGTTGGTTAACCCTTCAGAGACCATATCTCATATGCACACTGTATAGACCTCCTGTCTGACTATGAGATGTTTGTATGCCATTATCCTGCACCTGTAGAAGAGATTCCCTTAACAGATATCTGAAGCAGATTTTAACTAACTTGGCATTAACTTGGTCTTTACACTTACCGAGTAGACTATTCAGACTACGTCTACCTCTTTAAAGCACAAGGATCCACAAAATTCCTTGCACTACAATCAATTCATTTTGCGAGGACACCACATAAGTGAATCCAAACAATAAGTACCTTCTTCACGAAGCCATTGGAACATCCATATCTTTTGATTTCAGAGATGAATATTCCATCCACCTGGTTTCTTTGATCCAAAGAGTTCTTCAGATATGAGCTCCTTCTTCATAAGGGCTTCAGTGCAGATGCCTTTATTAATTCTTCTTAAGAGCTCGACTATTGTACATCCATGTACCTTGGCCAGAAATAAACTAACACAGAGGTAGACAATGATTGATCGTGTCCTAATAAACTTGCACAAATCAGATGTCTCTTCTTCCAAGTCAGGAGTAGGTTCCAAACAAAAGTAATCACAAATTTTTGTTTAGCACCCAAAACATATGTTCTTCAACCAGTAGCTGCAAACTCGCTGAAGGAACGTTCTAACATGTCATAGAACATTAGTTCCTTCCATACATTTGAACTCGGTGCTGTGAATATTATATCATCCTTTGAATAGCCCTAATACAAACATTCCAGTTACATTCCAACTAGCCAGATTCAGAGTTACTTCGTGAAAGGAGTCAATAATTATGAAGACTCTTGTTGAGACCACCCTGTATGGTTTCAATCCTTCTTCATGCTACTTATAGAAGCAACTAGTCAGTCATGTTAAAGTGCCTTTATGAGTGGACTTGAGACCTAGAACTCAAGTATTGTTGGCTCCTTTAACTGATCCACCATTGTTCATACCCCATCATGAGTGTAGTTTATGAGGAGATCAAACCCTAATGCTGAAAAGAACCAAGTTTGAAAGAGATACCATGTAGCGGAATTTCCAAAACAATTCCTCATCATCTTCTAGGCACAGAGCTTTGTACCTACTCACTAAACCCCACGTACTGGCAGAACAACCTTGAGTTTGAAAATAAATCAAACCCTTACCAAGATATACTGTAGCCCTCGATGTTCAACACAGTCCATCCTCCACTTCTAGGGACCAAGTACACATCGACGATCAACACATATTTTCATCACAAAACTTCCTTGCCGAACCAGAAAGTATCTTCCTAGGATCTCATCCATATATAGAACAGGATGCCTGCTCTGATACCAATTGAAATTTAGGCATAACAAATCCAGATGTCGTGAAAGATGTCGAGACATACTAGAAATTGTTGACCCAGTTCGGTGAAATCACACCTACTCTGGGGGAATACCAAGCAAGGAATGAATTTCACTATCAGCCGTATTAATTCGGAGCTAAACTACTCCCAAGCTTACAACTCCTCACTTAATCCCTACCTAATGACCCTTCTACCTAGGTCCTCCCTAGATATGGAATATCCCTATCCCACTTCCAATCATCGCAATGATGTTGTACAGTTCTCCAATCCCAAGAGCTGTAACAATGACTCAATATCCAACTCATTATAATCCCAAAGATAAAAAGTTTGGAAGACATACTTCCATGACAATCCCTAGCCAAGAACCATGACTATGACCACGAACCTGGATATACTTCAAATCTTCCTCCAAGAACAATACTCCTCTTGCCTACAGGCTTCGAGGATTATATAGGTAACCTTCCCACAGGCCAGGAGGTTTACCTTGACAAACCCTAAAAATTACATCTTTTCTACTCGGTGGTTATCTTATTTTTCTAGGTTACAAAGTCTTCTATTTATAACCTATACCTATTTGGATTTGGACCTTCAATCACAACATATTTGTTGTATCTTCTGTTATAATCAAGGTCTTCAATCTGATAGTTTCCGAGAATATCTCTATAATTAGAAACTATATAATCTTCAAATATTCTGATTTGATTCTTCTGAATGATTCTTCAAATCTTCATATTGATTCTTCAGACCTGTCATATAATATATCACCCCTTTATTTGATTTGCACAATATCCCTGAATATTCTGCAATCTTCTATAGTAATTAAATCACATATATTTAATTAAACTCTTCTCTTCAGCTCAGGCATGATGTCGTAACATCCAATGTGACATGTTATTTTAGATGCTGAATTTCTCCAACATAACATGTTCTATCATTTCACTGGGACTCTTTGTTGTACCTGTTGTTCTTATACAATTATACATACTGATCCTATTATTTGTGTTACAAAAATTAAGCCAACTCTAAAACCAGAGAACTAACAGTGTCTAATTCAAAATCCCTCAAATTCCCAAATTCATCTTTTTTATATTTTTATGAATATTTTATTCTTTTCATAGTCTCGAAAAATTCCAAAAATATTTCCAAAATTCTTATCCACCTAATGACATTAAATTTTGTGATTTTGTATTTTTATGAATGTAGTTTAATCTTATTGCTTCTTGCGATTTGTTTCTGCCTAATAAGGACATTGCTGGCATTTTCGCACTTGTTGCTGCATTGCTTAATTGATTCTGATTCTGAACATGCTTTTGATTACATAGATGATCAAAGAACACTAAGGCAGCTTGCTGCTCCTGATGTTAATTATAATGGTTTATGTTTTGAATATGCTGATGTTGTTGTTCTTTTTGAATTGAAATCTAGTTTAATACACTTGTTGCCAAGGTTTATTGGTCTTGTAGGATAGAATCCACATAAGCATCTGAAAGAATTTCTGGTTGTTTGTTCTACACCATTGAGACCAGAAAGAGCAATTGGAGATCACATTAAGCTCAGAGCCTTTCCATTCTCACTACAGGGCGCTGCCAAAGATCGGTTATACATATACTCTCTTGAACCAAATTTTGTCACAACCTTGAATGATTTGAAGAAAATATTTCTAGAGAGATACTTCCCTACCTCTAGAGCTTCATCAATTAGAAAAAGAGATATGTGGTATATGTAACACCCCATAATTTCTGTTTATTAATTTAATTTGGATTTAAATTAATTATTTGGAATTTTGGTATTTTAATTTGGATTTAACTGGAAAATTATGGAATAAGAGCTATTGGGCTTAAGGTGTGATGTTAGTAAAAGAGGGGTGCTATTTGGTTAGGCCTTTTACTAAGTTGTGTTTATTTTATTTTATTTTTCATAAAATAAGGAAAGAGCCAATTGGGAGAAAAAGAGGAACACGTGAAACAACAAAGAAGAGAAGAAGAAGAAGAGGAAGAAGAGAACCTTCAAGAACTCCGATCGAAAGTAAGGGGGAACTCTTTCTTTTAGTATCTATTATGTGATTATAGGTAATAGGACTGATTAGTATATTATTTGATTCAATTGGTTGTATTGGGATTGGGATTGGGATTGTTAGGTTTGGGAATGAAATAGTTTGGGGGAATTGATGATATTGCATGAAATTATGAATGGAAAAATGTGTTTTCATGGTGTTTGATGATGTGTGATAATGTCTGCGATGTTTTTATACCTTTATGTGATGTTTGGAATGCATTTTGGATGGAGACTGGGTGAGATCGCAGGTCTGTTGTAGAGATAAAAATTCTTCATAATTGCACGTCCGCTAAGCGGATGGTGTTTGTTTTCCAGAAATTGTTTGAGCCCGCTAAGCGGACCTGGCCCGCTAAGCGGAGGTCCCAACGTAGTTCGCTTCTGTCACGAGTCGCTGGTGGGCCGCTGAGCGAACCCTGATGTGCAGAAATTTTCCAAACTTCGAAATTGCGTATCTTTTGATCCGTGTACTCTTTTTATGTGCTGTTTTGGGTATTGCAAAGCTAATTAAATGTTTTATAATATAAAATAGAAGTATGGGCAGTGGA
This sequence comes from Vicia villosa, assembly GCF_029867415.1. Classification (NCBI taxonomy): domain Eukaryota; kingdom Viridiplantae; phylum Streptophyta; class Magnoliopsida; order Fabales; family Fabaceae; genus Vicia; species Vicia villosa. The sequence continues at coordinate 109,714 of NW_026705822.1, read as the reverse complement.
CGACGTTATTTCTAAAACTCGATTTAATTGCTTTGGTGAAATGAAACATTGTGTAACTATGTGAATTGCGGATAAGACAATGTAATGTCATGGTGATGAATGAATTGTGATTTGCTATGTTTAATTAATAAATGAGTGATATGATTGAATGATTGCAGAACATGGGCATACTCGTTGGTGGTGATAATGGTGAGCTTGTGAGACGATGTATTTCATCGGAGCGGTGATGTGTAAGTATGTCATATGTGTGTGCATTCATTCATACATCATTTAATAACTGAATCCCGGTGACGTATGGATTAGTGGTGGACATAATTCCCATCGTGTGGAATTTGTGTCGATAGGGTCGTATCTCGGTGATGTTTAGATCGGTCGGGTGGATTAAGTTCACAGTTTATTGGTACCACATGCATAGTGTCAGTTGGTCCATATGCATAATGATATAACATGATTGAATGAGTTTAGTGTTATATTTTAATTTAGACATATAATAAATTAATATAATATTTCTAAAACTTGAGGAAAAATTATTAATAAATTATTATTAGATGTAATAATATATATTAATTTAATTTATACATATTAATATATATTGGAAAATAAAAAATGGTACATGAATTAATATTATTCAATTTAATATGCGAAACAAGATTATTCTTTTTTTAAAATAAATAAATTCCTAAGTTTATCATATACAATAATGACCAAAGGAACAAGGGATAGGAACAAATTAATTGATATATCATATTTCTTGAAAAATAATTTTAATAAAAATAATAGGAAATACACAAACAAAAAATAGGAAATACATAAATATATTATTATTTTAGGACAAACCTTTTATTGCACTTTAATTATGACAAAAGAAAGCTATTAATAGAAAAACTTATACAATGTATATACAACAAAAAGAAAAACTTATACAATGTATATACAACCAATTTGAATTTTTAATCTCAAAAAGAAAATAAATGTATTAAAACTAAAAGTCTAATAAAACCATAAATTCCGCGCCTTTTTATTTACGCAAATACAACTGTATACCATTTTTTTAGAGTATATATATGCACAACACACCTCTATTTCTCTAACTTTCTCATATATTTCAATACTATTCATTATATTATTATGGATCACAAAGACCATAGTTTGGAGGAGCAAGAACCTATCGAATATATTTATAGAAATGGAAAACAAGTGCTAATAGTGAAACCACTCAACCGTTATGAGACTCTGCCCGATCAAATTAGTGATTATGTCATAGAGCAAATTAATGTAAGTTACTCTTATAGTTAATCTCCTTATTAATTCATGTTATAAAGTGTATGCAATTGATATACCTTTTCATATAAAATATAAGCACAATTGTTTAATGTATTTAGTCTGAAATTTAGATCCAATACATTTGATATTTTATTTTACTTTTAATTAATGAAATTTTAACTAAAAAAACATTTTATTTGTTGTGATATCAGATATATATGGAGGAATTAAGAAAATTAGAAGATGGTGAAGATCCAGAGCATCGATTGGCTATGGTTGTATTTAAAGAGAATGATGCAAGTGAAGTAAATACGCTAACTCTTAATTTTGAAAATTTTCAAAGTTGTTGAACTTTTGTGAATTTTAATATGTTATTTGTGCATCTAATTCTTTTGGTTATCAGATTTTTTTCTTTGAATTGATGGCATTCTTTCGGTTTTTCTGCTCATTTTTCTTTCTTTTTCCTTATATTTGCTTTTTTTAATGTATTTTTGGCGTATTCTTTTTTTTTATTGAGTTTTTTGTTGTTTTATTATTATTTTTAAAATAAATTTAAGTACCTTTTATATTATTTTCTTTATTTTAATATATTAATATATGCATTTGTTATAAAGAAACAACTTATAACTATATTCATAAACCTTATAGGAAAGATAAATTTTGAATAAAAGTTTTTTTCTTAAAGTTATACTATCTATTATCACTTATGATGGTTTTATTTTTATAGAAGAAAAATAGAGGAAGAAAAATAACAAGCGTGGTGTTGGGACCAATTTCAGCCTCTTTTGAACTTCCACATTTTTGTTACGGAGGCAAAATTAACATTGAAAAGGTAAGCACCACTTTAAGGCTATGTTTTGGAGTTTGGAGGGGAGGGGAGGGAAAGGCTTCCAAAAACAAAATTTTAAAAAAATGTAGGAAAATATTTGACATTTTTTGAAAAAATAAATTTGTTTAGAATGAAAAAAGAGTTATTATCATTACTAAATTTTTAATTTTTAAAATAGTATAACAACCTAAAAGATATTTGGAAAATTTATGTAAACCCTTCAAAACCCTCCAAAACCCTCCTTTAATACAATTTTTGAGTTCCCCCATTTTATGGGGTTTTTGGTGTTATGAATAAACTCAAACCCTCCAAAACCCTCCTACCCAAAATCTTTTTATGCTTTTCACCCAATTCCTCCTATTTTCCAAAGCCCTCCCCTCCCTTCCCCTCCAAACTCCCAAACATAGCCTAAGTGTCTCTTTGTATTAGGTTTTATGTTTTCTTTAATTATGTATACATGTAGAAATATATATTTATTAAAATATAAATATATAGAAAATATTAATTTTTAATAATAATTTCAAATAAATAAATAATAGTTTATATTATTTTTTAAACATATTTAAACTATTAATATTAAAATCATTTTTATTTTAACATCTTGCAAACGAGATCTAGGCATACTTTCACTTTTATCATCTAAAAAATTCATTACAAATAGATGAAATATTTCAAATGATTTTTAATAAAAACAAACTATTTTAAAAAAAATAGAATGAAAAATCTCTTTTTAAATTTCTTTAACAAAAAATATGAACTATTTCAAATCTAATTTTTAAAAAGTTATAACAAACAAACATAAATATTGGCTTTCCTTAATCAATTCTCATTTTCATTTTTTGATTTTATATATGTCATTAATTTCGTGTTTCTTGATTACGCAAAAATAATCTAAATGATATATATATATTATGGAAATTTTTCTATAGTTGCTTGTAGCCCCTCCTAAGAAGCATGCAATTTATGGAAAAGATATAGATATTACTCCACTTGCAGATCGAAGATTTTCTGTCATTGAAAGAGCAAATAATTGGACAGTTCAATTGAGAAAACGAAATGATAATCGAATAGATATTGTAAGACATAGCTACAAATTGTTTTAATAAAAAATTTAATATTAATTTTTTTTATGTAATGAATTGTGACAAACTAACTTTTGTATAACTTTTTATGCAGATTTGTACACATTTACCATCAAACAAGCAATTTCGTTCGAAGCCTGAAGTGGCTAACTTTATTCTTTATGAAGCTCGCCCAAAACCTAAAAGCAAGTAGGAAAAGAAAATTGGAAATTCTAGTGGATGCAATGTACATTATGTTTAACATTCAAGCATCGAATTATTCAATATATGTGGGTGTGTGTGTGTTTTTAAACATTACAATAACATAAATTGTTTTACATCAGGAGAAAGGTTCGACATCAAAGAAAAGAAAAAAAGAAGAGAGAGAAACTTATCATGATATCCCTCTAGAGGAAGCATGAACAAATATGATGGAATGGATTGACTAAAGAAATTAAGAATAAATGTGAAGAATCATCCCAGAGTGAAAAGCTTTTACATTGAATAATATTTAGATGGTTCTTGTATAATTATACAATGTGTAAACAACTTTATATAAACATTAAACTACATCTTCATTTGCATATATTTGTAAAAACAATTATGTAGTTTCCATTTCATTGAAAACCCTAAAGAAAAAATTATAGATAATTATATATTTTGTCTAATAAAAATGAGATGGTGTATAATTTACCACCGGATAAATATGAAACTCAAACTGAAATAGATTTCAAATTAGATTAACTACAATAAGAGGTAATTAATGTATATGAAAATTTGAATTGAATAATAGTATACTTCTATAATTTAATATACGATATATGTTATTAACATAGCATATTTAAATATTTTATATTTAAGAGACCTTCTTTAAAATAGTATTTTCCTGCATGTTCATAAATAGTATACAATAACAAATGAACATTCAATAACACACCATCTCTTTAAAGCATTGTTAATTACTTAAAAAATAATTATTTTCTATTAGGCCTTCATAACTACTATTTTGTCGCAATATAAAAGTGAGTATTACTCAGAATATACTATTCAACATGTATGTAGGTATTATATTTTTGTTTACACTTAAAAATAATTTTATTGTTAGTTAAATGGGACATCATGGCTAACATTACTAAATTTTTTTAATCACGCGTCATGAGGAAATAGTTTTAGCATTATTGATCAACCATTACTATAATCTACAAAGAGGACACACGAACAATGGTCAAGAGATTCTAGGAGTGTAGTCTCTTCCAAATTAGGTCAACAATGAGGGAATAATTTAGGAAAATAACCCTCCCTCCAAGATTCAAATGCCTATGATTCTAGGAGTGAAGTCTCTTCCGAATTAGGTCAACTAGAGATTCCTAGTAGACTTCAATCGAGGGTTTACGCCTACTAGTAGCCCTAGGTACTTAAAAGAAAGAGACTTCATCTTGTAATGGAGAATGTTCTCTACTAATATTAAGGAAGGCTCAAAATTAATAGGAATCTGGTTAAATTTATGGAAGTTAACCCCGAGGCCCAGAGCTAACCTGAACCCCCTGGATACCTCCCTAACTTCCCACAAATTCTCCATCGAGGGATCCCCAAGATTGAGGTACCGTTGGCATATTAAAGGTGGGTGATCTCTAAATTTGATGAGCCAACTTTAAACCCTGAGAAAAGACTAAGATCAATGTCCCTTTTGATCAAACCACTAAGGCTTTCTACCACTATGAGGAGGAGGAAAGATGCTAAAGGGTCTTCTTACTTCAGCCCCATTTGGATCTTAATCCCCTAAAGTGGCTAACTTCATTCATTTTGAAGCTCTCGCAAAATTTCAAATCAAGAAGAAAAAGTTAACTGAAATTCTCAATGAATGTGATGTACATTATGTGTAAAATTCAAAAAATAAATTAATTAACTAAGATATATATGTTTCGACATCATAGTAAAATAAATTCGTTTGCATCATATGAAAAGTTCGGCGTCAAAGAAAATAAAAAAGGAGAGGAAAAAATTATCATGATATTCCCTAAGAGGGTAAATGATAAAGATATAATTATTAATGATTCTAGTGAAGCAATTCAAGATCTAGGAAGACGAATAATAATGGCACGTTATAGGAAATTTTAAAGAGACCTGAATACAAATGGTTACAACCAACATAAAAGCAAGGTCAACATTAAAATACTTGTAGGACAAAATGGTAATTTGCATAACTTCGGCATATGAACACTTGGGCCCTTCCATGCTACTCATCTAAATTATTCTTTTTTTTTTAATTTAATATATAAAGTTTGTGTTAATAAGGCACAGACCATGCTTATTTTTATTTTCTTTTGTAAGCCAATCACAAGCTTCCATCATTCCTATGTTTTGTAACTTACGTTATGAATAAGTTTGCATTTCATACTTGTCTCCTTTGCCTTTTAATTTTAATATATTTTTTTCTTCTTGCTATTTTTCTATATAATAAACAAGAAAATAATCATATGTAGAAGTTCATATATATATATATATATATATATATATATATATATATATATATATATATATATATATATATATATATATATATATATGTGTGTGTGTGTGTGTGTGTGTGTGTGTATATATATATATATATCCAATTAATAAAATAAAATAAAATTAAAATTTAGTAAAAGACTTCTCTTTGAGAGTAGTGAGTTAAGCTCGTCTTTGGTTTTGGATTAAATGAACATTGATTTTATCAAAATTTTACAATTCTTGTGGTGATCATCCTTCCACAAGGCTTATCTCATTTTAGGATTATCAACAAGAACTGATGTTCTTAATCCGCTTAAGAAGAAGATCAGAGGAAGATATCAAAGAAGCAACTCTCAACAAGAACTGATGTTCTTAATTCGCTTAAGAAGAAGATCAGAAGAATATATCAAAGAAGTAACTCTCAACAAGAACTGATGCTCTTAATCCGCTTAAGAAGAAGATCAGAGGAAGAAATCAAAGAAGCAACTCTCAGCAAGAACCAATGTTCTTAATCTGCTTAAGAAGAAATTTGAAGAACAATGCAAGAAGCAATCCTGAATCAGGACTGACGTTATCAATATTCCTGAAGAAACCAAGATAAAAACAAGAAGCAAGGAACTGGGCAGAAGATGCAGACAAGAGGAATTCAATGATCATTCAACTAAAACAAATTACTTGTCATTCAGGCGGTAATTAGAATATTTGCTTATTAAGAAACATTATGTAAATTAAATTGGTAATGATGCCTTAAGCGACCAAGTGAAGGTATGATGCTTGAGAAGACAGTGGCTGCAGTCATTGTGGAAATCTCTTGGAGATCATGTGAGGGTCAGGAGTCTAGGAGTCAATGGATGTTATATCTCGTGGAGATCACTGATCAGTCCATTGCAGTTAGTCACAGCAGGTAGCTGTGCAGGAAGTTAGTCACAACGTGTTGTTGTGCAGGGTTAGTCACAACGGGAAGACTGTGCAGGGTGCCTGAGTCAATGAATGTTATATCTCGTGGAGATCACTGAACGGGTCATTATCCAGATGGTTAGTCACAGCAGTTGACTATGCAGGTTGTTACTCATGAAAATTCTAGTAACACACGCTCGATGTCAAACTGGATGTTATGACATCCACAATTACGCAACACAGACAGTAATAACAGAACAACATAAAAACAATAAAGAACACACAGAATTGTTTACCTAGTTCGGTTCAAATAACCTACTCTGGGGGCTACCAAGCCAGGGATGAAGTCCTATATCAGTAGTATCAATTCAAATCTAAACTCCCCCGTTTACAACTTCTCACTTAATCACTACCCAATGACCCTTCTACCTAGGTTCTCCCTAGATATGGAATATCTCCATTCCACTCCCCCTCAATCACAGCAGTGATTACACATAAACAATATAACAATTACAGATAGAAGACACTCTTCAAAAACACACCTTGATCTACTTAAAAGCTTCATTCAAGAGACACACACTCGTGCTTAAAAGCTTAGAGTGACATTACACAAACACAAACTATTCCAACGCAATCATCAAGGATAGTTGCTTGGATCACAAGTAACAGCTACAGAACAACAGTTCTTCACAATACACAGTCAAAGATAAACTACTCCACAGCAGTTATCAACATGATAATTGTTTGGATCACAAGAAACACGCACGGTGGAAACACAGAGAGTTTAATAATCTTTCATGCTGAAAACTCTGCCTCTGAAAGTAGGATTTGCAGTCGATATATAGTCAGCTGGCAGAAGGACTTGGGCCATGGGACTTCCAGACATAAATTAGGGTCACCCATGTTAACCTAATTTCCACATCATCAGGATGATCACATACGTTGTGATTCGGGATATTTTATCACAAAACAAACATCGCACAATATATAGTTTCCTAAAAAGAGACCTGAGATAAAAAAGGAAACCTCACAACTAAAAGGTGACAGCTACTTCTGTCAGATACCAATGTCAAGACACCAAGCATGACATCCATTGAAAAGTTGTACGTGCTCAAACATATAATCCTGCATAATTCCACATACATACACCAAGAATGTTTTACCACAAAATACAACCAATTTAAAACATCTTCAATCTCCCCTTTTGGATAATTTTTGGTTAAAACATTTTGTTACCACGATATCAGAGATTCTTTGCAGCAGAGAACAAACACACAAATAAAGATTGTAGCTTTAAAACAGCTTACCAGCACATACTAGTTAACTAAAAGTTTCATCGCGAATACACAAATTAGATGTCCAAAAACAAAACACAATACCATCATTACTCCCCCTTTTTACCAGAAATGTTGTCAAAGCATTCTTAAAAAAAACAAAACACAACACTAGGGAAGATCACCATACACACCTGCTTTAGTCTTCAAACTCAGAGCTACTGTGTTCTATACTTTTATCAGTGCCATCATCAGGACTGGCTTCTTTCTCAATCTCACTGTCTGATCCACCATCATCTTCACCCTGTTCCTCCACATCAGTATCTGCAGACTTAGCACTTTCATTCGTTTCAAGGGAGCTGATCAATATTTCAAGAGCCAATTTTCTAGACTCCAGCTCCTTACAGGTCTCTCGGAGCATAGAAATCATGGCAGCTTTACTCATAATTGTGCTCTCTTTGGATGGTCCAGCTGATGTTGTGTTAACATCATAAACATGAGTTCCTTGAAAGAGCTTATGATGAAAGAGTAAAGGGCTTGCTCTTTTGCACACAAAATCTTTGTCAGTCAAAAATATTGGGGAATTGATTTAAGATGATTCCACAAATAAGGGAAGGGAAGACAATGGGGCCTTTGACACTATAGCTACCAGCATGCTTTAAGGTTTGCTAAAAAATATAAGTTCCATAATCAAATTTGGACTTAGTACCAATAGCAAAGATGAATTTACCTAGGAGAGCAGAAATTGTAAACTTGTGTTGAGTTGACACCCAGTTGGCAGCTCCAATCCTGTGAAGTATAACATACTTCACACTTAGTTTGCTCACAGTCAGCTTCCCTTTGACAGGCCAGGTCTTCACTTGACCAGCAGTAATCTCTTTGCACATTTGATTATCAGACACTTCCAACTCTCGTTGAACATCATTTGACCTTTCCAGAAATTTGTTGATCATAGTGGGCGAGAAGTTAACACATTTTCCTCTGACAAACACTTTTAAATAATCCTCAGTTTCCTTATTGCCACAGTCTTCATGAAGATTCACAATGAACTCCTTCACCGGGACTTCATAACACTTAGAGAGTTGAGTCACAGTCTTCATTAGACCAGCCTCATGAATAAGATTCATAATCTCTTCATACTCAAGAGCATTCTGAGCAAGTTCTCTCTCTAAGGCCAGTCTTTTCTGATAGACAAATTTCCATCTAAGTACACTGGAGGGATATTGAAAGGAAATGTTATCAATAAGTACTTCAGGAACACTAGCAGCAAGCTTGCTAGTAGAGACCTTCTTCTTGGGATGAATGTCATTGACATCCGCAGCAACATTAGAATCTGACTCATTCTTAGAACTGCTTCTGGCCTTTCTTTTCTTAGGCACCACTTTGCTCCATGGCTTCTTTGGTCCGACAGAAACGGGCTTAGCCACTGCCCTCTTCTTCTGAGAGTCCTCACCTACAGCTTGCTTTCCTTTCCTCCTCATTAGCCTTCTGGCTATGCTTGGATTGATGGAAGCAACCAGGTCATCATCAGAGAGATCATCAAGGTTGATTACTTTGTCAGTCCGAGTCTTCTCTGGTTCTTTTTCTTTAGTTTGACCATCTTTAGTGTGGTTTACACACGTGTTAGCAGAAACATTGCTGGGGTCTCTTCATTGTGCTCAGTGTAACACCCTTCTAAACCCCGCGGAAATTAATAAAATAATTCAGAGTAAAACATGAAAACAAGGGTGCCACAATTCAATTTAAAACAAATTATCATAAATCAATTGTCATGCTTCACTTAGGGGAAAATCATCCATTTAACAAAATCATGTTTCTATACAGCGGAACATTAATCAACAGATAGGCATAACATCACCTATGCCATATCTCACAAAATTACTCCAATAACAACAAAATAGAGTATCATCATAAACTCTAAACTAACGTTCCCCCAGTGTTACAATATCAGAGCATGACACCGACGCTATACCAAATAAACTGACTCATGAGCTAATCCTCACCGAGCCGAAAGCCGCTACTCGCCAATCTGAAATCATCAAAGTAAGGGTGAGTCTCATTCACAATTAACAAATGTTATCGAATCATAAACAATAACACATCATAGTCACATTATTCATCCAATTTCGTTATATTCAGATTGTCAGGAAGTACTCATCAACACACAACACAAATAGAATACATTACGAAGGGCAACACCATAATTCATCCAAACAAATCATAACCATTACACAATCATCACATATTATAACATTGGACAATCTTCCATTCATGTTATAATAACACAAGTAACCTAATGCAAATGCAACTATATGCATGTGGTACCAAAATCTGGGATAACCCAACTCACCGATCCACCATCGTCAAGGATACGGCAACACCCACTCACTAATTCCACACAATGGGAATTAGCTACCACTGATCCACCATCGTCAAGGATCAGCCACATAATGATTATGAATGCATGTATCAACCATAACATGCTCATCACCCACATAAATCAACCAAATGTCATAATCATCAACCACCACAATAATCAATAGCCATACACAGTTATGCTATTTCTCAACCATAATAAGATACATATTTTACATCAACCATATATGTATAACAAATACCAATTACAACCACAACATCATAACAGGTAAATCATTCATCATACAGTGCAACAACAATAACATCCCTTACAATCGTGTACCAAGTACAACAAAGCAACTCGTCAACGACAGAGTATTTACCTCATCATTCATCAAAACACATGATAGCCATATTTACCATGAACAACACCCATTTGCACAATTAACAGGAGTAACCACACTATCACAACATACATCATTGCACATATTCAACTATGCACACAACAACCATTGCACCTCATCAGCTATGCAAAACCAGAATAAACCACATTTGAAGAAAATGATACTTTTTAAAATAAAATCAAGTTGTCATTGTTTTATTCATTTCATATGGTAGAACATTCACTTTAAGGAACAACGTCCAAAACGGCGTCTAAAACGGACTTACGGTTTGAAAGTTACACATTTTTACATTTTTCAAATAAAATAATTATCGCTACAGCACGCGGCGCCACACACAGTTCGCGGCGCGTAACGAATAGAAAACACGCCTTCGCGGCGCAAACACAGGTTCGCGGCGCGGAACGAGAAAAGTTACGCCTTCGCGGCGCGCACCCACCTTCGCGGCGCGAACTGACAAAAATCAGGGATCTCAATCGCAATTGACAGCATACGAACATGAATCCCAAATCCTTCAACCTCGACCAAATCGATTCAAGTTGATCAAACGCCACAAAACAGCCACACAACATATATCATACACACATATAACATATATTATGCATCATCGAACATCATACAACACCAAATTCATGGAATTCATCAAAATAGATAATTATCAACAAACATCCCCAAAATCCCAACTCTATCATACGACTCAATTGACATGAAATAATATATCTATATCAGTCCTATTATCCATAACCCGATAATAGATGTTAATCGGAAGAGTCCCCCCTTACCTTAGCCAAGAATATGGACTTTTCCCTTTCTTCTTCATCAAACCCGTAAGCCCTTTTCCCTCAAATTCAGCAAGAATCTCCCATCTTCAAACTCGCTTATATCCCTCATCGAGAACCTCCCTGACACGAATTAATATATCAAATCGAAGGAAATTTCGTGTAGAATCCGAATCTTCGAGAATTACCTGATTTGGAGTTACGAGCAGAGAGTTATGACCCATTTTGTGAGGGCTGCACCATGAATACGAAAATCTCTTTTCTCCATGAGCTCTCTCCTTCTTCCTCTTAGGTTTTTCTTCTCTATTTTCCAATTTCCTTCTTTTTCTTATTTTATGAAAAATAAAGCAAAATAACTTTAGTAATAGGGCCTATCAATTACACCCCCTCCATTACTAACCACAACTTGGCCCAATAGCTTATTTTACACAATTTCCAACTTAATTCCAATTAAAAATACCAATAATCCAAGAAATTAATTTAAACTCCCATTAAATTAATAAATGTAAAATACGGGGTGTTACAACTCTCCCCTACTAAAAGAGTTTTCGTCCTCGAAAACATACTTCCAGTGAAAAGTTCCGGATAGGGCCTTTCATCTGACTCTCCAGTTCCCATGTAACATTTCCATCAGTCGATCCTCAAAATCCATCTGACATAACCAACAGGAAACATGTTTCATACATTCAAATCCCAGTTCTTACGTCGCATTTGACCATCCAAAAGGATACCACTCGCTATATCTCCAAAAGGTTAACAACAATAGAACATTGAGGTACAACCTATACAATACGCTCAACAACTGAGTAATACAATTACACAATCCATAGTATGATCACACTTGATCCACAATGCAGTAATGCATTCCATCTACCAAATATACCAACCTTAGACACACTCTTTCACCTGAGCGATAAAATAATACTTACACTTTTCACCAACCGCTTCCTTCAAGAAACTCAATACTCATATTCCCGTACTATTGAATCCCAATTATCTGTCTCCTCTTAAGTCACACCATCAATTATCCAACATGTTACATTCCGCCTTTTCCGCACTACTCTGATTACTCTTCACAATCATCTATACCAATTAGATTTCTGAGTTTCTCCCGATTCCGACTCTCTTTACTCATTTGTCCAAGAATCATTCTTCATCATCCATGGTACCAATTCACCACTCAGTAATACTTACTCGCACTCAAAAACAAATTCCTGATTTACTTCATCTATTAAAACATTCTCACCACCGGAACGAGTACGCACAAGTAGTTATAATCACACTCATCAGCCTCGATATACCACTGCTTACATAATAGCTCAAACTGAATTCCCACTCTTCTTTAAGAATTAAATCAACCTCGTCCTTCTTAGAGTATAATTCCTTATTATATCTGGAATCTACAACACCACCTCAATAACAGCGCAAAATTATTACAACATCATATAGCATCAACTCTTCGTTTTAATTTCGCCGAATACATACTCGTTAACTACGTGCAACCGTAATAACATATTCATCATCTCGGCAATTATTCAAAAGAGTTATAATTCTTCGACACGACATCCTTACCTCCACTGGGTTCTAAATCCAACATATAGATCAACACATATTCTCTATGTAAGCTCCTGACATATTAATTCCTCACCTCCCACGAGTAGTACTCATAACACTACTCCACATCACACTTTTGCTGTGCGACTCTGATTTACCCGTCTTAAGTCATTTGTCCATCATGTTGCACTCTTTCATATCCACCTCTTCATAAATTCACACAACATAGTGAGTGATTATTCCCACGGCTTCGCATTCATTACATCTTATACCATTAAGGTAACAAAACAAGTTCATCTCATTTATAAGATTCCGTCTACTATCAACAAGAGATTAAGGGTGATCAAGTCCTCAATTTGTCAATAGATAGTCGTCATCCATATTTAAGCATAAACTGTCGTTACTACATAACAGTGTCCTTTCCGAGTTTGCATCCAAACTCATTAACATCGTCGTAGTTCAATAATCCACTACGGTGTCCTTCTTCTAGAATATTCTTCCGAAGCTCAAAACATCAGAAACACAAATTCAATCATCCAACCTCATTACATTATTCCCGTCGATTCTGAATTCACCGCTTTTACCTTGGTAATTCAAAGTTAACATATCGATCAACTCAACATCATCTTTCTGACCTTCTCTAATCTCGTTAAGAATACCACTAGTCATCTTCTAGCATACTCAATCTAACACTATAAGGAGTGCCTTCACATACTAACTCAAGTCTCTAAATTGTCCAATTAGACCCAACTCCTTCGTCATTAGCACCGACATTTTAAAGACTTCCTACGCAACACAATAGCACAACATTCATACTCGTGGTTTTAATCCAAATTCCATGGCATCCTTCACGTCCAAATATCATTCCACTCGGAATTTCAACAAAGTCTTCCTCACATCAACAGATGTTAGAAATCCTCTAAAATTCTTCTTTTATACTTATCGTTACTTTGCCATCACAAATACGATTCCAAGAGTTCTAAAGTTTATCCCATCTTTACTACTAATTCACTTCTCCCTAAAATCCATCGGCCCTCAAACCATATTTATTACCGAACAGCTCATCAACTTATTCATCAACATCACGTTCCACTCAATTTTTGTTTCAAACAATCACGGTAGTAGGCATTCCTATCCAACCAGTTTCACGCTTCCTTAACCGACTCCACAATATCTCCTTATAGGATCAATCTACTGTATTTATAACTCTCCCATAAGTTAGAACATAATTTCACCTCTTCGTAGGCTCAACGGTACATTAATCCGACACTCGGAACCCAAGATATGAATTTTCCAATCATTGCCCGAAAATGCAACACTGACATCATGCAGCGACACTCTATACAATATATCCAAAACTCCTCAATTGGTAAATTCAATTCTTAAAATTACTTCTCAAAAAAACTTCCAAGTATTCCTTCGATCCATTCAACACTGACACTGACACTGACATCCCGTGCAGTACCAATAAACAAGTCTAGTTATAAGAACAAGAGTAACCGTAACTCTACCTCTTTCCAACGTCATCCTGTCACAATTAAATATTTTACAGCTGCTGCAACTATTTTTATAACAAAGTTCATCTCGTTAGCTTTCCGACGCTTCAAACGGAACTCAATTCGGATGTCCAGAACTTCAGTTATGAATTTTCGAAGTTCCGCAGCTATTCAGCAATTTTCCTGCGTTTTGCTTACGAAATTCTCTCTCCAAAACTCATTCTCTTCAACTCTATCACATTCCAAACAGCCCCTTATCATGTCTCTTTACTTCCAAACATCATTATAACTTGAGCAACACTTCCCATCGCCGAAGCGCAATTTCTGGAACATTACTACATCAATCCTCTTCGCAAACTTGCAGCTGAACCTCTTCTGAGTCGTAAGGCTACTCAACTGACAGCTTCGCAGCACACCAGCAGAGCTGATACATTGCAACTTTCTAATTTTCCTCTCCTACAAATAATCATCAATTGCATATACTCATCCTCCTTCAAGATGCTCCAACTTAATTACCAGCCAAGTCTTAATTCCAAGTCACCTTCGATTCGGAAAACAACAACTCCAACAATGCTTGCATTGTTGCCAACAACAGCCGACTGAATCAATCATCTTACAACTGAAACATAACTGAGAAGTGAAACTTCTCCCCCACTTGTTTCAAACCAACTTACACAACAAACAACAAAGTACCGACAGTGATTCACTCACATGTCGCGTACCAAGGGATAATATGCCGACAGTATTCAACCGTCGTGCAACTCAACTGACTCGACAATTGGCCGGACGGACCGACCTGCTCTGATACCACTATTGTAACACCCTTCTAAACCCCGCGGAAATTAATAAAATAATTCAGAGTAAAACATGAAAACAAGGGTGCCACAATTCAATTTAAAACAAATTATCATAAATCAATTGTCATGCTTCACTTAGGGGAAAATCATCCATTTAACAAAATCATGTTTCTATACAGCGGAACATTAATCAACAGATAGGCATAACATCACCTATGCCATATCTCACAAAATTACTCCAATAACAACAAAATAGAGTATCATCATAAACTCTAAACTAACGTTCCCCCAGTGTTACAATATCAGAGCATGACACCGACGCTATACCAAATAAACTGACTCATGAGCTAATCCTCACCGAGCCGAAAGCCGCTACTCGCCAATCTGAAATCATCAAAGTAAGGGTGAGTCTCATTCACAATTAACAAATGTTATCGAATCATAAACAATAACACATCATAGTCACATTATTCATCCAATTTCGTTATATTCAGATTGTCAGGAAGTACTCATCAACACACAACACAAATAGAATACATTACGAAGGGCAACACCATAATTCATCCAAACAAATCATAACCATTACACAATCATCACATATTATAACATTGGACAATCTTCCATTCATGTTATAATAACACAAGTAACCTAATGCAAATGCAACTATATGCATGTGGTACCAAAATCTGGGATAACCCAACTCACCGATCCACCATCGTCAAGGATACGGCAACACCCACTCACTAATTCCACACAATGGGAATTAGCTACCACTGATCCACCATCGTCAAGGATCAGCCACATAATGATTATGAATGCATGTATCAACCATAACATGCTCATCACCCACATAAATCAACCAAATGTCATAATCATCAACCACCACAATAATCAATAGCCATACACAGTTATGCTATTTCTCAACCATAATAAGATACATATTTTACATCAACCATATATGTATAACAAATACCAATTACAACCACAACATCATAACAGGTAAATCATTCATCATACAGTGCAACAACAATAACATCCCTTACAATCGTGTACCAAGTACAACAAAGCAACTCGTCAACGACAGAGTATTTACCTCATCATTCATCAAAACACATGATAGCCATATTTACCATGAACAACACCCATTTGCACAATTAACAGGAGTAACCACACTATCACAACATACATCATTGCACATATTCAACTATGCACACAACAACCATTGCACCTCATCAGCTATGCAAAACCAGAATAAACCACATTTGAAGAAAATGATACTTTTTAAAATAAAATCAAGTTGTCATTGTTTTATTCATTTCATATGGTAGAACATTCACTTTAAGGAACAACGTCCAAAACGGCGTCTAAAACGGACTTACGGTTTGAAAGTTACACATTTTTACATTTTTCAAAGAAAATAATTATCGCTACAGCACGCGGCGCCACACACAGTTCGCGGCGCGTAACGAATAGAAAACACGCCTTCGCGGCGCAAACACAGGTTCGCGGCGCGGAACGAGAAAAGTTACGCCTTCGCGGCGCGCACCCACCTTCGCGGCGCGAACTGACAAAAATCAGGGATCTCAATCGCAATTGACAGCATACGAACATGAATCCCAAATCCTTCAACCTCGACCAAATCGATTCAAGTTGATCAAACGCCACAAAACAGCCACACAACATATATCATACACACATATAACATATATTATGCATCATCGAACATCATACAACACCAAATTCATGGAATTCATCAAAATAGATAATTATCAACAAACATCCCCAAAATCCCAACTCTATCATACGACTCAATTGACATGAAATAATATATCTATATCAGTCCTATTATCCATAACCCGATAATAGATGTTAATCGGAAGAGTCCCCCCTTACCTTAGCCAAGAATCTGGACTTTTCCCATTCTTCTTCATCAAACCCGTAAGCCCTTTTCCCTCAAATTCAGCAAGAATCTCCCATCTTCAAACTCGCTTATATCCCTCATCGAGAACCTCCCTGACACGAATTAATATATCAAATCGAAGGAAATTTCGTGTAGAATCCGAATCTTCGAGAATTACCTGATTTGGAGTTACGAGCAGAGAGTTATGACCCATTTTGTGAGGGCTGCACCATGAATACGAAAATCTCTTTTCTCCATGAGCTCTCTCCTTCTTCCTCTTAGGTTTTTCTTCTCTATTTTCCAATTTCCTTCTTTTTCTTATTTTATGAAAAATAAAGCAAAATAACTTTAGTAATAGGGCCTATCAATTACACCCCCTCCATTACTAACCACAACTTGGCCCAATAGCTTATTTTACACAATTTCCAACTTAATTCCAATTAAAAATACCAATAATCCAAGAAATTAATTTAAACTCCCATTAAATTAATAAATGTAAAATACGGGGTGTTACACTCAGCACCATCAGGAATTTCAATGTGATCAATGCTAACATCATCCTGACCAAGAGTGACTTTTACTCCATCATTTCTTTTATTGTCACTCACATGCACATTCTCATTCATTTCATCAATGCCTTCATTAGTATTTGCATTCTTATCATTATTTGCTGGGACATAGGTGCCAGCAGTGTCACTAACATGCCCAATGACATTTGACTCAGGAAACACAGGATTCCCAGGATCAGGGATCCTGGATGTAACATTGTTCTCATTTAGGATTTGGGTAACAATTTTGACAATGGAGATGTGATTAGACCTTGAGTCTTCTTTGGTTGGTTCTTCCCTAGAGGGAGGGAAATACGATTGAGAAATCTGATCAGAGTTGGGATTTCTAGGTCTTCTTGCAATCTCATTGGTTTTTCGTGCATGCATTGTTTTGGGTCGTTTTTCCACGAGATCGAAAGGAGTTACCATCTGCAAAGGGGTGACCTCAAGAATCTCAGTAGGGTTAATGGGGGCATTAGGAGCGTCTTGTTCACGAGCAACGAAAGTGGATATTTTTTATGAAGATTGAGGGATAGATTGTTGAGACATTGAGGAATATGTTGGAGACGATATAGGTGTCTGGTTGTTTTCTTTGTCGGATGAGAGATGAAAGAAGTTTAAGAGACCAACGGAGTGGGGATGGAGGAATAGAGGAAAAGGTTGTACTTGGAGGGGGGAATTTAAATTTTGACCAATCATTAAATCTGAGTTATTTTCTTTGTTCAAAAAGTAGTTCCCTAGAAACTGTAATTGCTATAACACCTCACAGGAGTAAATACCTAGTTTGTTCTTCAAGATTTCAACATGGAGAGTGCTTAGATTCTCAGGAAGGATGTCTCCACTTGGTAGCTTAGAAGTTCCATTCTTCATGGTAAAAACTTTGTTAACTGCAAGGTTCCTTGGGGAATAACATGTAGTATCCATGTGCTTGGTTCCGATGAGTTGGGTGGTCTTCTTTGACACATCAGTACCCCTCTCATAATGCAATGTCATGACATTCTGAGTGACATTGTATTCAAACATCATTAGTTTTTCACCTTCAATTTTTACAAAGAAGGTTTTGAATATCTCTTCTTCTTCGTATCCATTTCCAGCTTTTCTTTCACACCAAGTTCTAGAAGTTTGATACGGTCTTCTCCTTTTTACACTATTTATTTTTCTTCCTGAAATCTTTGTATTTAAACTTGGATGCTCAGTTTCATCACTTAGCTCGAGGAGATATGGCTCAGCTTTTAAGGAATTTCTCTGTTGATATATCATCCTTCTGGTAAGAGCATGAGCTTCAGGACATGTGGACTTCAAGTGATATGTCCTGCTACATTTGTAGCATCTCTTATATGGGAAATATTTGCTCCTTTCTTGATGATTTTCCTCGATCTCCTCCTTGGTCATGGAATCTTTAGAGGAACAATTTTAAATACTAGGTTCCCATAAGTAGTAGTTTTCTTTAGACCTAGAGCCCTTCATGACTTCCTTATGTTCTTCATTTGTGACGATGCATCCCTTCTTGGTGAATCTGACATTGAAGCCTTGGTCACACAATTGACTGATGCTAATTAGATTCACAATTAGTCCTTTTACCAGAAGAACATTGTTCAGATTTGGACCTTTAGGATATTCTAGTGTTCCAATCCCTTGGATTTCTCCTTTTTCTCCATCACCAAACGTGACATAGTTAGAGGAATGAGGATTGACATCTATTAACAGATTCCTTGTACCTGTCATGTGTTTTGAGCAGCCGCTATCAAAGTACCAGTCTTCTTTTAATGACTCTCGCAGGGGAGTGTGAGCCATTAAGGCAATGCCTTTAGGCACCCATTGTTGTTTTTTGATTGAGGCGTTCTGCTTAGTTTTTTTTTGAAGTAATTGATTTGGATAACCATACAGTCTAAAACAAAAAGGTTTTATGTGACCAAATCTTCCACAGTGATGACATCTCCATTGATTAAATTTCCTCCTAGCATGATTTATCCTTCTGTTCTTATGATGTTGTGTCATTGGTCTAGACATCCGACCTGGCATGTGGACTTCAGGTTTTGGACTTTTGGGTCCTAAGATGGATTCTGATCTTCCCACAAATCCTATTCCAGACATGTCTCCTGATCTCTGTCCAATTTGCAGTATCTCTTCCAGGGAGTCAGTTCCAGAATTCAACATTCTGACAGATTTTGACATTTGATCCATCTTGGAGTTTAGCATGCTGATCTCATCATTGAGTGACTCTATGGTTGCAAGATGTTCTTTCTTTTCAGTTTCCAACTCCTTTATGAGCCTATTTTGCTTCTCCACTTGCTTACATACTTCAGTGCTTTTGGCATATAGCTCTTTGTAGGAGGTTGCAAGCTCATCAAAGGTCAGTTCATCTTCACTAGAATCATAATCAGATTCACAAGCACTCGTTAGTGATGTGACATATTGTGCAGTATCTTCTTTATTCTTGTTCATAGTACCAGAATTTTGCTGTCCCTAGATCTCACCCAGATGTAAATAGGCAGGGTGCCTGCTCAGATGCCAATTGAAAATTCTAGTAACACACGCTCGATGTCAAACTGGATGTTATGACATCCACAATTACGCAACACAGACAATAATAACATAACAACATAAAAACAATAAAGAACACACGGAATTGTTTACCCAGTTCGGTTCAAACAACCTACTCTGAGGCCTACCAAGCCAGGGATGAAGTCCACTATCAGTAGTATCAATTCAAAGCTAAACTCCCCCGTTTACAACTTCTCACTTAATCACTACCCAATGACCCTTCTACCTAGGTTCTCCCTAGATATGGAATATCTCCATTCCACTCCCCCTCAATCACAGCAGTGATTACACATAAACAATATAACAATTACAGATAGAAGACACTCTTCAAAAACACACCTTGATCTGCTTAAAAGCTTCAATCAAGAGCCACACACTCGTGCTTAAAAGCTTAGAGTGACATTACACAAACACAAACTATTCCAACGCAATCATCAAGGAAAATTGCTTGGATCACAAGTAACAGCTACAGAACAACAGTTCTTCACAATACACAGTCAAAGATAAACTACTCCACAACAATTATCAACATGATAATTGTTTGGATCACAAGAAACACACACGGTGGAAACACAGAGAGTTTAATAATCTTTCATGCTGAAAACTCTGCCTCTGAAAGTAGGATTTGCAGTCGATATATAGTCAGCTGGCAGAAGGACTTGGGCCATGGGTCTTCCATACATAAATTAGGGTTACCCATGTTAACCTAATTTCCACATCATCAGGATGATCACATACGTTGTGATTCGGGATATTTTAGCACAAAACAAACATCGCACACTATATAGTTTCCTAAAAGAGACCTGAGATAAAAAAGGAAACCTCACAACTAAAAGGTGATAGCTACTTCTGTCAGATACCAATGTCAAGACACCAAGCATGACATCCATTGAAAAGTTGTACTGCTCAAACATATAATCCTGCATATTTCCACATACATACACCAGGAATGTTTTACCACAAAATACTACCAACTTAAAACATCTTCAAGTCATGGCGGAGGTTCGTGGAAGTTGTAATCATGATTTGGTTATAGTGGATTAAGACCTCTGTTGAGAGGCAAATCACCTGAAGAAGGTGGACTGGAGGTAACCTTAATTAGAAGGTGAACCAGGATAAAAATGATCGTGTCTTTTACTTTCTGCACATGTCATTTTAACTTAGAACTTCTAAGATTTAATCTGCAGAACTGTACTAAGCAAGTCAGAAGTTCTAATATCTTTTAGAAGTTAAAATGATTCTCTAATTGTTTATGCAGTTCTACTTCCTCATGCTTCCGCAACATCAAAAGCATAATTCAATAGATGATCAAATGAATGAAAGAAAAGACGTTAAATAAAAAGAAAGGGAATTTTAATTGATAAAGAACACAATTCAATCCCCCCTTTTCTTGTGTTTTTCTCCACCTTCAATCATAACAAAAATTCCACCTCTAAGTTCATTAATCCCGTAACTCCTCTTTAAACCATTTGTCATACCCTAATTTTTAACCCCCCTGAGATGTCACACCTCCAGATATTTCATCAACTTAAGACAAATACCCAGAGCAGTCATTTGTTTACCTAGTACTCAGATGAGGGTGTTCAAGAATAACGAAGCTCAGGAAAAGGATCAATCAATAAAGAAAGTGATATATAATACAATCATAGGACTCAAATGATTCATTTATCCACCTATGATGATCAGACATCAGTCATCAGGACTCAGGATTTCTCAGGTCACCAGACTAGGGTTTGGAGCCTATCAAGGACTAAAATCAGGGCCCACATTTGGGAAACCATAAAAAGCTCCAGGGGCATCACTCTAAGAGTTCAATCATCTTCAAATGATCCATATGACAATATCTATTGGGCATTGTACTTCAATTCAAGATCCACAGTCATCAATTTCATCTAGCCTACAAATTAGGGTTTTTGACCTAATTCACCTGGATAGTTGACTTTTAATCAGGACATGGCTCCACAATTCAAAACATGGTTCAAGAACTTCTATTACCTCAATATGTTCCATTCATATCATCCATTTTAGGAGAAGAATTTGATTCATCACAAAAGTCCAAGATTTCACTTCATCTGGAAAAAGTCAACTGTATAAGATCACCTTTGACTTTTAGGGTTTTGGATCAAACCATGACTTTTAAGGATCAATATCATCAATATGTGATTATTGAAGTCATTTGACCAAAGAAAATCAAGAAAATCCATCAAGGATCAAAAAGTCAACAAAAAGTCAAACTAGTGCATTTTGACCTAGTTCATGGATCTCTAAATTTCACAAACACAACTTAAAAAACTTCCAACATGAAAGTTGTAGATCTTGCAAAATAAAACAACTTCTCACATTGGAACTTTTTTCAAGAGATCAATCATTTAAGAGATATGAGCTTTAAAAGTTATAGGTCATAAACACTTAGAAAATTTCTAAGTGTTTTTTAACCTAGTTTTCTTCAAACTTTAGGCCCATTTTACACAATTTTCCCAAATGATTTTGAAGAAACTCCAAACTAGTGAATTGAAGTACATGTTAAGGGCTTTCCAAATTCATTTTGAGCTAAGAGTTATGCTCGTTCAAAGTTGGGCTCATGAAGAGAAATTATAGGTCATGCTCAATTTTTGAACTTTACAAATTTGTGCAAATGTCTCTACCAATTGATGCTACATGACCCATAACACATCAGTAGAGATACCATGCATTCATTTTCATCATTGCATAAGGATTGAAGAATATTCCCAAAACAAGAACATGTGATTATGTAATGATTACATTTGGGAAATTTATGGCCAAGCGGTGAAACACCAAATGAATCTCTTCCCACCCAATTAGAACTCTCCTCTGCATCAGAAATGTTCCCTAAGATCAGAAAAGATCAATGGCTAGGGAGATTGCTCGAAAATGCCATCATTGCATTTTGGATAGTTTTGAATTTCTTCATGGCCAAGAAACCAAAACTACCTCACTAAGCACGCTCACTCTCTTCAATTTGTACATAGATCTTTGCCTATAAATACAAGTGCCTTCCTCAGTATTCAAGACACCAAAGCAACTCTAATTCTTTCTTTCTCTTTCTCTCCCTCATGCTTATAGTTTGCAAGAGTTCTTTGGCAAGAAGAATCGAATTCTTCAAACCAGAGCTTTTCTTTTGAAAGTAAGCCTTCTAACATCTCAAGGAGGTTCATTAGAAGTGATCCAAGCACCTGGAACATTTATGGAAGTGCAAGAACACCATCTTCACTTTCATTTTGGAGCTCAAGCAGTTGGAGGTCTGTAGAACAATTCAGAGGGTGTCAAACAAACCACCAACCTGTTCCTAGGGGTGTAGTGAAGCTATTCAGATGCCTGCAGCACATCTGTAACCACAGAATCACAACCTCCATGTTCACTTGAAGCTCAAATAGAAGGTGTCGAGTAGGGCAATTCTGAAGCATTCAAGTTGCAATAAGCATTCAGTTAGCATCACTGAGTCACCAGGAAGCTTTTGTGAGCATTCATACATAGCCAGAAGCTCTCTACCATAGCCATCGACCTCCATTTTCAAAGGTATTTTTTCAAACTCTAACACTCTTATTTAAGTACTCTTTGCAATATATCTCAATACCAGTTCACTCAGCATCATCAGAGGATTAAAAACCCTCTATCATCATTCATTTATTCTTCAGCATCATCATTTAATTTTGTTTTTAAATTCTAGGGTTCTTCACGTATTTCAGTTAATTCAGTAGATGTAGTTAATAAAAATTTAAGTTAGTTACATATCTGGATTCGTGAGGAAATTTAGAGTGAAATTCATGTTTACATCATCCTGTTTGGTTGAGAAATGAGCAAGTTCATAAAATTCAAAAATTGAGAGCTTGAGGTTGAAGATGAAGATGGTGGTGGCGCCATTTTCAAATATTCAGGGGCAAGTTTAAAATATATTTATTGCAAGGTATATTCTAAACGAATACATCGTTTAGTTCACTTGGTCACATGCGCTCCTTGCTTCTCTTGCCATAAGGTCTGGGGTTCGATTCCCCCCTCAGACCTTTTGTCATTTTTTTCCATTTATTCACACTTGATTCACATATATTCAAACGCGCGCGTATGTTATACAAGCTGAGCACACAGCTCAGTTGGCTAGGTTTTGTGTGTTGGTCATGAGGGCGTGAGTTCAAGCCTTGGTTGAGACAAAACCATTTTTTTTATCACTTTTCTTCTTCAATCTCTTCACAACTTTAACCAATTGATTCACCTATCAAATTAAATCATTTTCACTCGATTTTTCACACACTTCTCATTTAATATATCCATTTTTATGAATAATCAAAAAATCACAAAAATATTAATTATTTGATACACTTTTACTAGGCTGAAAGTAATGTATGTTTTTTTGTATTTTTAAAATACTTTAAGTATAGTTTTTCACTTGATTTTCATAACTTAATCACTTTGTAAATATTTTGTGATAAAACCCTAATCATTTAGGTCTTAATTAGGTATAGACTTTGTCTTTACCCTGATTAAGTTGACTTTTGTCAATTTTCAAACTGTTTTCAAACTTCGATTAAACCGACGATCAAGGTTTTCAGACAACAAAACCTTGTATCATTTCAAATCTCTTCAACTTTTTTTCATAAACAGTAAATCAAAATCTTATGGGCCTCTAATAGAGTGTAAGACCCAACACCTTTTTCTTTTCATAGTTTGTTTTCAAAAACTGTATTTCTTTACAAAATCTCCTCATCTGTTTTCAAAACATTCTTCTGGTATTTGAAGGGCATTATTCCCGGTGAAACTATTCAGATACCTATGTGGCCTAGTGTCCATCTTCACTTCTTCTGTTTTCAAAATAAAAACATTTCAAAACTGTTCACAAATAAACATTCAACTGTTATCAATAAATGACCAAGCTAATGGTAAGGCTTTGTACATACATCTTTCAAAGGCCTCCACTCCATCCAGGTTAGGCTTTACAAGCTTTCAATTTATAGTTTTCATTTAAATTCCTGTCAAATATAAACTGTATATACACTGTTTAGAACTCCGTCTAAGTACAACCTTAGGACAAATAAACTATATATATATATATATATATATATATATATATATATTATAGGACTATGGCCTAGGATTGAGAATGTCTTCCCAGTGAAGGCTCTTTCCTAATTAGAGATCTTTAGTTCAAACCTCAAGATGAATTATTCCCGGTGAAACATCTTAAAAAAGGCTTAGAACAAAAATAGGGCACATCCACCCAAGAGGAATTATTCCCGGTGAAACCTCTTACCCATTTGCTTAGAGCCAAAATAAGTTCAAAACCACATAGTTTTCTCTTGTGCTATAACAAGGACCCTCAATGACCCTCGATTAGCCTCCTCTTGGGCTTACAATTCAAGGACCCACAGGCTTCTTAAAATCATATTCCCAGCTTTCTCTTGAGCTTGTATACAAGGACCCATCAGGTTTCTAATAAACATAGGAACAGGTCTTTAGTTACCTTTTAGCCTACCCTGGTGAGTTTCCTCTATCTTCAAACCAGACTTCAACAAGCTAAGAATGCCTCAATCTCAGTATTGAGTTCACCTTTTGGAATGAGAGACATGGGCAGTCTCTGTCACCTTTATTCTCAATCTCCAATAATTTTCCTCCTTAGTAGAGTCTAGGTTCCACATCTGTCTTTCCTCAATCAGAGTCAGCCTTAATCTTGGGCTTTAAACAAGAAGTCTAAAACATTTAGAAAAATTCCCTGGAAAGGGTCAGCCTCCAAAATCAGTCCTTTAAAGTCAAAACCCCTGGAAAGGGTCAGCCTCCAAAAATTCAACTTTCAAAAGATAAACTCTCCAGCTGAGTAAACCCCTGGAAAGGGCCAGCCTCCAAAAACAATCCTTCAAATTCAAATTCCCTGGAAAGGGTTAGCTTCCACATCAATCTTTCATTTTTAACAAAATTCCCTGGAAAGGGTTAGCTTCCAAAATTATCTTTCAAACCTTCAAAACTCTCCAATAGAGTCTAGGTAAATTACTCAAACAAATTCCCCAATAGAGTCAATCTTCAAACATGGGTCTTTCATTCATCAATCCCTGCTCAACAAAAGCACAATCCCTAGAAAGGTCAACCTTTAATCTCTAAAACAACAGAGTAATCCTCAGTAGAGTCAAAAGTCCCCTCTGAGTCAAAAGATCCCACACTGGTAGATCTTTCCCCATTTAAGAGTCAGCCACAACCTTGGGCTTTGTACAAGGCAGCTACTCCCTTTAGAGTCAAAAACCCTACTCATAGGTATTGCCCTATCCAGAGTCAGCCACAACCTTGGGCTTTGTACAAGGCAGATAATAGAGTCTCCACAGTGAGTCCTTCCCCACTAAGTAGCCACAACCTTGGGCTTTGTACAAGGCAGATAAATATCATTTCCATGTATCAAAAGATTTCTAACCTTTAGGATATTTCCCTAGAGAGTCAGCCACAACCTTGGGCTTTGTACAAGGCACACAAAATAGAGTCATCCATACTCAGTTTCCTCAACAGTCAGCCACAACCTTGGGCTTCATACAAGGCACAGAATAGAGTCTCCCTAGGTAGAGTCAGCCACAATTCTGGGCTTTGTACAAAACACTAAAATAAACCTATCAATCCATCAAATAAATAAAACACTCTTCAATTAGAATCAGCCACAATTCTGGGCTTTGTACAGAACACAAATTTCCTTAGTCAAAGTCAATTTCCAGTGGAGTCATCTCCAAGAGTCAAATCAAAAAGCCTCAAGCTTGGGCCTCATACAAGCCAGCCAAAAATTAAATTTTTCAAACAGTAAATAGACATGAAAGGCAAACAAACAAACATTTCAATTTCAATTTCAAACATTCTCCCATTTAGGACTTTGAAAGGCATGCTCTGAGGAACACACACCCAGACTTGTACAGCTTTCCCTAATTTGGTCGAGAATCTTTCTTTCATTCAAGAGACACGCTGTAATACGGTGAACTGACTTTTAAAGAAAATGCCGCGGTAAGCAAGACTCGCCACCGACTTTTATTTTATCCAATTTAACAGAAAGGCTAAAAGAACAGAAAAAACCTTTAAAATAAATTTTGAGTTCGGGGGGTAATTTATACAAAGGGAAAGTTTAAGGCACCCTTTGCATCCATGGTTTTCTATGGGCTCTTAATTGCTTAGCTCACTTTGAAATGTTTGAAAAATGTTTGCAGTGAATAAAGAAAAAGATTTGAATAAGGACTTTAGCTTGTAAATAAGCGTAGCCTTTTTGAAGGTTTTTGAAAAAGGTTAAGAAAAAATTTTAAACCAGAGCAAGCAATTAGGAGGTAATTACCCCTATTAAAAAGGTTCTTTTAGCCTTTCAGGGCTATCCATACCATAAGATGGTAGGAAGCCCTTTTATTGGAGGTTGAAGGGTCATCGAAGTTATCGTTTGCCATAAGACTGTCCCTGCCATAAAGAGGGCAGGTAGTCTAAGGGAAGGATAGAACAGTCATTTTAGGCAACCAAAGAGGACGCCTCAACAATCGAAAGGGACTATCACATCATATCGTAGGCAACCTCGAGGGACGAGATCATATAACCGAAGGCAGCATCGAAGGGACTTATGAACTTTAGTGATGAGAATGAACTGAGGGCAACATTTGTTGAGGCATCCTCGTATCCGAGGGACTTGACTATTCTGTAATAAACAAGGCAGCAAATAACAAGACAACAGGCAATAAGCGGGGTTACCTTTAAAGGTGTGTGGGTGCACAATCACGTGATTCAATTCATATAATTATCTTGTAATTAATTTTTCTGAATTCAATTCGAGGTTTTCACGCCCTAAATTACTAACCACGCAGTTATAATGTAAAGCGTAACAGTTTAAGTGCCTTCAAGGCCAGACAATACAAACCAGAAGCAATTACAAAAATATATTAACCATGGGGAGGGGGAAATCACAGTGATAAAGAAAAATGGGTTAGCCACAAGTAATAATATTGGGTTAGAAAGAACCATAATTAAATGAGAATAAGTTTAGGGTTACCACAAGGTTTGAGCTTTAATCGGTTGGTTAACCCTGAAAATTAACGAAGGAAAAATAATAAGGGTTAGTGTATTACAGATTCATTGACTATTGATGCAAACCCTATTTTAATCCAAAAGGCAAAATAAAATGAGATTAAACCAAAAAATTAGAAGCTTAGCTTTTTGATCTGGTGTGGCGCGTGGCTGAAGGATCTTGGTTAACCCTGGAAATTTGGCACGAAGAAGAGAAATATTAGCGTATGAGTGATCTAATGACAAACCTCGCAACCCTGATTAGGGCACAAGTTAACAATGGTTAATATAATAAAAAAACCCTAAGTTAATTAATTATTGGTTTTCAACCTAATTAATTAAATCGGCAAAAATATGTTTTCGATTAAATTATCTAACCCTAATAATTAATTTAATCAATTAATAAAATATTAACCTAATTAAATAATTAAACAACTAAATTAAATTAATTATTTAATTATTTAGATTAAATAAATATTATCAAAAACAAATTATTATGGTTTTATAAAAAAGAAAAATTATAAGAAGTTTTATTAAGTAAGAAAAAAAAGAAAACAATTAAATAGAAAATAGTTATTGAATAAATAAAAATAAAAAAAATTAGGAAACTTAGCGTTTTGGATCCAGTGTGATGCATTAGTGAAGAAGTATGGTGCGTCTGCATCTCCCAGGACGTTGGATCTGCTGGCTTCATGATTGGACGGTCATGATGATGGGGGTACATCATTATACGCGTGGACACCACACACCAGGAATGCGCGCCAATAATTCTTTGAATGGGCCAATAGGATAACGACACGTCCTCGTCTTCTTCCTTGGAATTTTGCAGAACGCGCTTTTACAGCGCTTTTACAGAAGCGCTATAAAAAGAATAAACTTTCCACACCTGCGAAATTAAAGAGCATACAAAACAAAACAAAAATTCTTTGCGAACACCCTATTGTGATCGTCCAAGTGCCCTGAGTTCAAAAATACCATTGATTTCCCCTAATTTTGCCTCAAACACAAAACCCTAATTTGGATCTTCGAACCCTAGTAATGGTGGTTTGCTTATAACGGCATAGAAACAAGATTAAGTCTCCAGAATCAATCACAACATCTTACTAATCACAAATATGCAATAAAAATTCAATGAGAATGCATGAATCATTGAGATCGAAGGGTGTTCAAAAAATGAAAACCGTGAGGTAATTTGGGTCGATTCTGAATGCTTGGCTTGCGTATGAAGATTGGAACAACTTCAGTGATCTTCAATGAACGTATTGGAATCAATAAAACACCTTGAATCAGCCTGTAATTCAGAATTCGAGTTTGAGATTTTCTTGCATTTTGGAGCTCGGGCTAGGGTTCTTGGATGCTGCCAAAAAACCTCTCTTATAGTCTGATCTTGTCATGTATATATAATAGAGTGAATTAGGTCAACTAATTTGAACCAAATCCAATTGAATCCTTGATTTGGAATTTGAGAAAATTTGATTGAAAATTAGTTATAAAAGCTTCTAATTTTGGCCTTGAATGATCCAATCTCTTCCCAATTAATAAGTGCACGAAATTTGATTGATATTGAGGTATAATATTTGATTGGATTTGATTAGGATTAGGTTCAAAACAATACCCTTCATAAATCTTTGATTTTTTAATTTTATTGACTTTTAAATGAATAAAAATTCACATAAAATTAATTAAATCAAATCATTTTCGTGGCAAATGGATTTTGGACTCTTGGATACTTGGGAAACAAGTTTGGACTTTAAAAAGTTGGGCCTCTTTCTAAGAAAATCCATTTGAGGCCTTTTGTTTCACATTTTTCCTTCTCAAAATTGTTCAACTTTGACAAGGCATATCTCCCTCAATTTTTAAGATATGGAGGAGTTCTTGGACTTTTTGGAAACCTTAAGATATCCTCTACAAGCCACTTTGGAAGCTTTTTTCCATTTGAAGAATTTATCTTGATGATATGGGCTTTGACAAAAAAACTGCCTTTGGTTGACTTTCAAAAAGGACCTATAATCTTTTGCTCCATATCTCTCAATTGAAGCATTTTTAGACTTGGCTTGTGAGAGACAAAGTTGTAGGGAATTCAATTTCCTACAAAATGAGCTTTGGATGGGAAATTTCTGATGTTCCATGTGAAAGTTATGGCTGGTCAAAGTTTAGTTGGCTTTAGGTCAAAAAACCCTAATTTAAAAACTTTAGCTTTTGTTGATTTCTGAACTTTCCTTGATGAATCATGATCAATCCTTGATCAAATGATGAATGATACTTCAAAATAAGGTTATTGACAAAAAATTAGGAATTTTAAATGTACTTTGACCATAGTTGACTTTTAGGTCAAACTAGTCGACTGTTGACTTTTTGAGCAATTGACTGGGCAATCCTTGGAATTGAAGCTTGTACTTTGCCATAGAGATAGTTT
The DNA here is from genome assembly GCF_029867415.1 of Vicia villosa. Lineage (NCBI taxonomy): Eukaryota > Viridiplantae > Streptophyta > Magnoliopsida > Fabales > Fabaceae > Vicia > Vicia villosa. The sequence goes on along the minus strand of NW_026705822.1, from coordinate 79,091 downwards.
GAAACATCATAAGCCATATGAAATCCATTAGAGACTTTGATTCATTGATTTTCTTTAGAGAATTCAAAATCCTAGTTCAGGAGGTCCTTGTCTAGGAGAGTGTGCCTTTGAGTTTTGAACTTTGGTATGAGTTTTAAAAGGTGAAATGAGATGGGCAAATTTTGGGGTATGACACACGCGACTGGCATACTGTCACACAACCAAGTAAGGTCCCTCTCTTAATGAAATTAACTCAGCTTTTCTGTCACTTTAAATGTTTGTGGTGGAATAGTAGAAATACCTCTCTATAAAGATGACTTCATGTCTCTTTACTGTAAACAGAGATTTAATTCAAGCTTCAACCTTGAGCTTCAAGCAAGGAACCCAGAAACAATTAATTTCCCTAATTAGTTCCCCGAACTACAAAAAGCTCTGACTTCCATTAGGGATATGTAGGCATGAGATTCACAAGGAATCTCAGCGAGCTAATTAAAAACCAAAAACAGTCAGTTCATCTGTCTTTCATTCAATTCAATTCAATTCTCTCTCCTAACACAAAGGAGAAACTTTCCCAATTAAATAGCAAACACAAACACATAGACACAAAGAAGGTTCCCGTAGAGTACTACGGATATGTAGGGTGCTTAAAACCTTCCCTATGTATAACCGACCTCCCGGACTCCAGAATTTCTAGTCTAGGTGAATCCCCACACTTAGCAAACTCCTAGGGTTTATTTGAGATCTTTTTCCCCTTCCTCCTCGTAGGATAATTAAAAAGTCCGTGTGCTATCGTAGGAAGAACTGAAACAAAATTCATCCCACAAGGGCGCTTCTCTCCTTCCAAATTTCGCGTGAAGGGTTTAGCGTGCCGTCCTCCCAAGTGAAACGGGGAGGTAAAAAAAACGACACCACACCATTCTCAGCATCAATTCCCAAACTTCAAATGCATTTTTCTCCTACATTACAGAATCTATGGACACGAAATCATATATCAAAAAGAAGGGAATAAGCTTTCCATAAAGTCTAGAACCGCTTCAATTGGAGTTACAAGTAAAAAGATATTACTTGTTTAGTGAAGGCTTTACCCTAGTTGCAAAAATGGGTTTTAATCAAATTTTCTTCTTCTTTATATCTTGCTCCTAAGCCCTTCACTCTTCAATTTCTGATTTCATATGCCAAACAACTCTCTTTTATGATATAGTTTCTCCTTTAGACCTAAAATGCCCTTTAACTAAGCCACATTTACCAAAGTGCCATTTAGTTCAATTCTAACCAATTCCTTTTTATTACAACTAACCCACTAATTCTCCTTAACAACTCTTAATATATATAAATATTCTAAATGACATCTTGACACTTAATTGTCATTAGGTCTCACTATATTTTACTCTCATGCTCAGAGAAGTAGGGATGTTATATTGTTTACTCAGAATTTCGCTGCAACTATTTATTTCATTTGATTGAGTTTAAATTAGACATGTATAAATTAAAAATGTAAAAATTATGATTATGCTTCTATTACTAATTATCTCATAATTTACCACACTTACACATATTATGAGTATGGTAATCGAACTCACAATCTCAGAATTTACAACACTTCCATATAATACGCACCGGCTACTTGTGCTAAAAAATTTTAGTGAAGTATGATCACATTCTAAACACTAAAATATTAAAATTTTACCTCCAAAGTTGGGATGACACATCTCCTCGTTCCTATTTCCTATCTGTTGCCAATTTAATTCTTTAAGGCTATGTTTGGGAGTTTCGAGGGGAGGGCTTCCGAAAATGAATTTTTTAAAAAATCTAGAATAATATTTGACCTTTTTTGAAAAAATGATTTTAGATAGAATAAAATAAAAGTATTTATTATTAAAATATTTTTACTTTTTAGAATACTATAACATCATAAAAAGATATTTGGAAAATTTATCTAAGCCCCGCAAAACCCTCCAAAACCCTCATTCAATACAAAATTTGAATTCCTCCAATTTGGGGGGTTTTTAGTGTTATGTATAAAAGCAAATCCTCAAAAACCCTCCCAATCAAAATCTTTCTATTTTTGCCACTCAATCCTTCTCTTTTTTCAAAGTCCTCCCCTCCCTTTCCCTCCAAACTCCCAAACATAGCCTCAAAAAACCTTATTCATATGTTTTTGAATCAAGTTAAATATATAGAACAATAGAAACATAAGAAGTAGAATAGTGGAGTAATGTTCTATACTAAGATATGACTATTTATTGTGCATACATACTATAAATAATTATGCGTATGACTTAGAAATGTCTTAACAACTTGACTCATGGTGGGTCTAACATCTTTATCATCTTCTACACAATCCAAAGCAACATTTTCTAAAGTATCCATTTTCTTAACATCATAGTTTAATCCCAATTTAGGATCAACAATTTGTTCTACCCAACAATAAACTTCTAATACATTTCTCCTTTTTTTCCCTAACCCATGTTACCAATTTCTCATGATACAACTCTTCTTTGATATGTATACTAGTTGTTGGACTCTTTTCAGTGATCATTTTCAACACCATAACTCCATAGCTATAAACATCAACCTTAGAAGTGAACTGCAAATTGAAAACCCATTCCGATGCCATGTAACCTCTTGACCCTCTTACATGTAACCTCTTGCGACATGATATGCTAAAAAACAATGTATGTTTAACATTGATGAGAAGAATGCAAAACCAATTATCAATCACGACACTAACATCGTAGTATCCAAGAACTTTCTTCTTCAATTATCATTTGTTGAATGATGTAAAAATTAAAGAAAGACTAAATTTGGCTTTTAGAACCTCTGCACTAAGAAACCTCACCTCTCAGTATAAATTTTTCCTTTCGCAATCTCTGCAATGAAAATAGATAATTGAATAGCTTTGCTTTCAAATAACCCAAACTACAAATATCAATTTCAAAATCTAGATTCGAGTTGTTGCCTTTATGCATAATTGCTTGCATAAGTTGTTTGGGAAGCAAGTGTGAGTAAAAAATGTGTAATACAACAAAGAGTAACGTAGAGTTCCAATATATAAAATATACCTCCGGAGTCATCCAAAAGAATACGTCCTGTGAAATTACAAACAAAGGATTTTGTTACCGCGCCACAGTGGCCACTGATCTAACTCAAAAGCTCCACCACAACTGACAAATCTACCTAAACCATCCAACACTCTGCAATAGACCATTACTGCGAGCCACCCAAATCTCCAACAATCGATGCCTCGTGCAAATAAAAGCAGATCATGCCCAAAAAGAAGATAAATCAAAAAACTCCAACAATGGGGGTTAATAGGGAACAACATAACTTTCATTTGTGAGTTGATTTATAATTAATTATTCTTAGAAAGAAAAAAAATAATAAAAAGCAGTGGAGGTCAATAGAGAACAACACAACATAGCTAAAAATAAAAAACATAAAATTTGTGTTTTGTAGTTATTAATAAATAGCAAATACAGTTGAGCTTACACTTAAGCTTTCCTTGTATTTAGACACAAATACACACATTGCAGCAACTGGTATATAAACTTAAATAGGTGAGAAAGAGAAAGATACATAGTTTAATTTTGGTATTATAAAAAATAAAATAATAAAAAGATATGATTTAACTTTTATATAAACAAAAAAGAGAAGTTTCTTTTGATGGCATTGAGTAAATCACCTGCACCCATAAGACATTATTCATATGCTTACACATCACCAATAGGCAACCTGAGAATACATTTGAAGACAGATCGATAGAAAATACTTTCCCAAAAGAGCTTCCATTTCCTCTTCCTCTTCTTGTGAGACAAGCTCCTTTTCAACATTAGCTTTCAATTATGCCTCATTGACATCATATTCAACAGTAGCGACATCTGCTTCTTTATTTTGAGTGAAAACTGTAGGTGTATTTTCCTATATCACATTGGTGAAAATAAATAGAGAGAGCAGGGTTTAGAATAATCAATAAATATAACTCATTAAGGGCATAATCATTTGAGTTTCACCTATGAAGCACTCTCCAATCATACACATCAAATAGAATATCGACACTAACAAAAACACCAGAAATAACTTAATAAACAACCACCTGAAGTTCTTCTCTAGAGATGCCTTACGTCTTATATGGTAAATATTGCATAACCACTTCCATCATCTGTTGTAATTTTGGGTCGTTACTGACACGCATCCGCATATCTTTTGGCAACAGAACCTAAACAAATACATAGCAAACTGAAATGAACGTGAAATGGAAAGATCACAACATTCAACATGGTTTAAAAACAACAACTTGATAGATAATTTCAAGTTGAAACTGTTAAATTTAAAATGATAAATAAAAAACATGTATCTTCAAGATTGCATCGGAGAGAGATGCTGCATCCTGGTTTCAAAATCTACAAAACAAATGACCATATCAATAAAACAAGTTAATTGAGGCTTCAGTAATAATCCAGGCCCTATAAACAATAGCACCAATATGATAGTAAAGAATTAAAAAATACTTCATAAACCAGGCCCTATAATCAGTTGCCTCATACATTGATATAATGCAAGTTTCCACCAAAGAGATCTTCTCTAAACCACAAGATTGCTAATCTTATTAAAAATACAGTTTATGGAAATTTACCATCTTCGATTGTTATGAAAATGAATCACTGGGAACCACACCTAAATAAATAGGAAATACTTGCTTATATTATGAAAAGCTAACCACAAAATCATAAAATCAACCACAAAAATCCTAACCACAAAATTAAAACCCTAACTTTCTAAGAAAACCAAACAAAACAAAAGAGAGGTGATGAAGCGAGAAGGAGGGTCTTCTTTTATGGCAGTGGCTGAAAGCATGTAAACTGATTCACACAATTTGAAACCCTAAAATTTCAATCAATTGAATCGCACACCATAAACCATTTCGCATACCCTAAACCGATTCGCACACCATTCTTGTTTCAGTGTGATACCAAAACTTCAAAAGAGATAGAGAAAGAGAAAAAATACGACAAAGAGAGAGAGAGAGAGAGAGAGAGAGAGAGAGAGAGAGAGAGAGAGAGAGAGAGAGAGAGAGAGAGAGAGAGAGAGAGAGAGAGAGAGAGAGGAAAATACCATTTGTGATGCATTTTCACATCTATCTTTTTTGTACCCCAATTTTTTACCCTGAGATCTCACCTAATTTTGAGAAATAGTGATCATCATCATCATCATTATCAAAATCATAATCATGCATGCATCATTTTCTAACTAAAAAATATACAAAAATGATTGTGCTTGTTTGTTGCTTATTTCTCAAGGTAGGTGACTAATAAAGAGGCTCAGGCAAATTAGGGTTTTATGGTTCACAAGGTGGCTCAAGCTTTCTAATATGCTAAAATGATTCCCCTAATCAAGATCCAAGCCCAAGTATGATTCAATTCAAGATCAACGACTTTCAACTTAATCTGGTCCACAATTAGGGTTTTGACCTAATTCATCTAGGGAGTTGAGTTTTAGTCAAAGCATGGTTCCATGGCTCAAATCATGATTCAAGGATCTCTAATACATCATTGTAATCAACTCACATCATTCATTTGATTGGAAGAGCTTGATCCCATTGATACTCAGAAAAATGCAATTCATGTGGAATAGTCAACTATTTAAGATCATCTTTGACTTTAGAGGAATTTAGACAACCATGGACTTTTGAAGATCAAGATCATGAATATATGATTATTGAAGTCATTTGATCAAGAACAAGAAAATCAATCAAGAATCAAAAAGTCAACAATTAGGGTTTTGACTTTTTCATGAAGAAATACATGTTTTTTACTCAACTTTGAAGGGTCATAACTTTCTCATCCCTTGGCCAAATGTTTTGTTCCAAAGCTCATTTTGAAGAATAAATCAAGATCTACAACTTTGTCATTCGGTAAAAATTCTCAAAAGATGAATTTTTTAAGTTACAGAGCTCGGAAGTTGTCTACTTTTATCAAAACACTTGGAAAAAATTTCAAAGTATTTTTGTCCTTATTTTCTTCCAACTTTGTGGGCATTTTACACAAAGATGCAAGATAAATTTGAAGAAACACCAAACATGGAAGTTATAGAGCATGTTTAGGGCTTTCTAAAATGTACTAGAACATCTCCATAGCATTTTTGAGCTAGGAGAATCGAAGAGAGGAAGTTGAGGTCCAAACATGGCTTTCATGGTGTTACCCTAGGATTTCGACTTGCTAATAATGGTAAGTGGTCTCTGAGATATATGAGTATTAAATAGTTTGATTAAAAGTTCTTTTAGTCAAGACATCCATTCGACTACAAAAGACCATCACTGCCAGGGTTCGACTAAAGCTAGCAAGTCTGCCATGCATGTTCGACTAATTTAAGCAAAAACTTAGGTGTTTTGCCAAGTATAGCTTTGAAGTCGGAAGGCATCAGAAGTCAAAGGAAGCAGTTTCAGACGGTTTTTTAGCAGTTTTTCACAGGACCCGTGGAAGTCTTACAGACGAAGATGCTGCATATCGAAGACGCGTGTTGGCTAGTAATTAGTCCACCGTTAGTAGTAGTTATTTTTATTTTCACTATTTAAGCAAGTTCCAGAGGAACAGTAGGGGGTCCGCATTTTCTACAAAAACACAAGTAAACTCAAATCTCTGTGCAATAATGAGTGACGAGTGCAACTTTGGAATGTATGTATGCGTACCAGTTTAATTTATGCAATCATTTTACGTTATGCATTACTTTCAGTGCACATTTACTGTTTTTTATTGCTTTCATTTACTTTAAAGTCTTGAATTTCAGTGTTTACTTTTACTTTGAAGTTATTACTGCATTTAATACAAACCAAATACACATAATAGACAAATAAAAGCAATTAGTCCTGGAATATTCTAGTTGATTCCGCAAAAGTAACCTTTAAAAAGGAAACTAGCGCTTGTTTACCATATTTCTGGGTAAACAAATTGGCACACCCGGTGGGACTCGTCAATTGCTGTTTGTTTAATATTTGTTAGTGTAAGAGTTATGTATGATACTAAGAAGTGGTCGAAAATTAACTAACATGTCTGAAGTTAATAGAAATGATTCTGACCTTTCTGGAAATCAAGGAGTTGTTCTAACCGGAACAACATCACAAAATGCCGCAAATTCATCCCCAGTTAGAACAACAAATACTGGTGGATCGACGGCAGCAACATTGGTATCGTCTCCAATGAATGTACGGTCACCATTTAACCCATTACGACCGCCGTTTCAAGGAATGATACCTCCACCAGGTTTTAACCCTTAGTTTGGAATGCCCACTTCTATGATGCAAGGTTTACACACGAATCCTTCATCATATTCTGACAATATGATGGCAACAAGCATATCAAACTTAGGGGGTCGACCTATGGGCATAGGTTATATTAACCAGACATTGCCATCTCTAAGTACTACGTCAATGTTGTCAATCCGACAACAAATAGACGAAAGCAACCATGAAATGGTAAATGCCCTTACTCAACAAATGGGAACTGTTTTTACTCCCATGATAAACAATACGAACCAAAGTTATGAAATATTGGCCGGACAAATGGCCAGAATAGCAGATTTCTTTGGAGCGCCCCCACAACCAAACCTTTCGACTTCAAAAGGTCGAATGTAAGAGTAGTTGAAACTACGAGAAATGGGGACCAAATTGAGCAAGAGATCCCTAGAGTAGTACAAAGACATCAAGATGCTGATCAGGTTCTTAGAAATATCCAGCAAGATGTCAATGTTGGACATAATAATATCTCTAATGTAGTCGAACAAATTTTAGTTCAGAATGGAATAAATGTAGGTTTGCACTGACCTAATTTTGTGTCCCCATTGTCAGAGTTTGTAAGGCAAACAGAATTGCCTAGGGGTTGGAAAATCCCAAAATTTACCAAATTTGCTGGTGAGACTAGCGAATCGACAGTCGAACATATTGCTAGATTTCAGACAGAGGTGGGGGAAATAGCAAACAACGAAAATCTAAAGATGAAATACTTCCCAAGTTCTCTAACAAAAAATGCCTTTACTTGGTTTACGACCTTACCTCCACAATCTTTGTTTTCGTGGAACCAGTTAGAACGATTATTCCATGAGCAGTTTTATATGGGACAGTCGAAGATTAGTTTGAAAGAATTAGCCGGAGTTAGGCGAAAGGGTACAGAAACGGTCGATGACTATCTAGATCGTTTTAGGTTATTGAAAGCTAGATGTTTCACACAAATTCCTGAACATGAGTTAGTCGAAATGGCTGCAGGTGGGCTAGATTATTCCATAAGGAAGAAATTAGATACCCAACATTTAAGGGATATGGCACAACTGGCAGACAGGGTAAGTCAAGTCGAAAGGCTAAAAGCTGAAAAAACCAGAGTTAGTAAATATCACAAGAAAGAAAAGATAGCTTATGTTACTACAAATGAGTTCGACTCTGATAGTGATAGTGAATAAGAAGAAGAAGAAGTCAATGTGTCTGAATTGAAGCCAGGACCACCATATATCTGTAAATTACTCAAGCCCTCAAAAGATAAAAACCCGATTGAAAGTAAAAATGAAAAATTTTCTAGTAAAACATACTCATTTGATATAACAAAATGTGATGAGATATTTGATTTGTTGGTTACTGATGGGCAAATCATAGTACCCCCAGGACTTAAAAATCCTCCTCTTGAACAAAAGAAAAAAAGAGGATTTTGTAAATTTCATAATTTCTTGGGTCATAAGACTTCTCAATGTGTCGTTTTTAGGGATTTGGTGCAGAAAGCTTTGAAAGAAGGAAGGCTACAGTTTGGAGAAAAACCAAAGTCATCAATGCAAGTTGATACTGATCCCTTGCAAGTCGAAGAAGCTCACTATACTGAGCTTGCTGATGTGATGATGGTCGAAACTACTGATGGTTTCAGCGGAAAGAAAGACGGTGCTACTGATGGCAAAGTCTTGAACATGGTGTATCCTGAACCAAGAGAGAGCCTTCTGAAATTACTTGAGAGGTGTCACAACAACAACTCTCAAGTTGGATTATGTCCAAGGTGTGATGTTGTTTTCAATGTTGATGCTGCAAACAAAGTGAGGTTCGACCCTCGTCGAGGGAAGAATCGTCAATTCATGTATACATGGGAAAACAGTGGTCGAAGGGCTAGAGAATACAGGAAGCTATTTGAAAAGCCAAAGACTTTCCGCCCTAAGACGGATGTCCCTGAGGATAAGTGGGTGAAACCCATTAACTTCAGAGGAGGCAAACATCCAGAATGGCAGATCCAAGGTGTTGGAACAAATGCTGAAGGCTCTTGGGCTGATAGTGGATCTAAGAGGAGAGATTACATATCTCCAAACTACAAAGGAAAAAATCCTCTAACTCGAACGCAGTGGAGGCGTTACCAGAGAAGCCATAAGAATGGCCAGGAAAGTTCGAAGATGATGCAAGCAGGTTTTTCTCATTATCAGCCAAAACCTTTTCAGAGGAAGTTGGCTGAAGAACAAGCCAAAGTGGCAAATGAGAGACTAGCTGCAGGAATGATCCTGGGAAAGAAGCTCATCAAAAAATTAGTCGATGATGACACTCCGACTCTCAATACAGGAAAAGAGCCTGAGTATTCTCCACTGTCGGACGAAGAGGTCGACGACAACTTTGACATAGAATCAGATGAGTTATTAATTGACTGTGGAATTGTATCTGTACTTCCAGCAGAGTTCGACAGAATATCTGAGGTGTCTGAGAATGAAGATGATTTTCTTCCAGACGAAAATGTGGAAGAAACACCTGTTTGTTATTATGTAATGGGAAAAGGAGTAGTGGAAGAACAAAAGGCTGTGTTTGAGAAGCCAGGTCGAGGAATGATGTATCAGTTGAAGCCTTTATTCATAAGGGCAAAGGTAGATGGTGTTCCAATAAACAAAGTGTTTGTCGATGGTGGGGCTGCTGTGAACTTAATGCCCTATTCTTCACTTCAGAAAGTGGGTAAGTCTGACAAAGATTTAAGGCCCCATAATATGGTGATGTCTAATTATGAGGGCAAGACAAGTGGAATACTGGGAGTGATTCAGGTAAAATTGGCTGTTGGTTCGACTGTCAGGTCAACCATCTTTATGGTGATTGCATCCCAAGCAAACTTTAAATTACTCCTGGGTCGAGAATGGATCCATGGCATAGGGGCAGTTCCTTCTACTTTGCATCATCGTGTGGCTATTTGGAGGCCAGATGGTATAGTTGAAAATGTTGAGGCTGACCATAGCTATTACAAAACTGAGAGTGGTCGCAGGCATTTCGACCAGCATCTAGCAAATGTAGCCCCTTGCTACAAAGCAGAAGAGGTGTATTCTTCTGATAAAAGTGTGTCCAAGTATCTGAACTTGGACCCAAATTATGGTTTCATTTGGAATAAGGAAGATCCCAATGAACCATTGAATCATGAAAGTCCTCCAGAGCAGAGGACAACAGTCAAAGATGATGACCACTGAGTCAGAATATCTGGCTCGAATAACGGCCTATTTGGCCGAAAACAAGAGAAAAACGGCTTTAGAAGCCGAACTGGAGAAAAACATGGCTATTGAGGCCATGATGGTAAAAAGTGAAAATAATCAAGAAGTTGATCACCAAGTCGAAAGATTTGATGGGATATACGATGACGAACCTTTAGGCTTCGAGATGGATCCGTTAGGATCAGTAAAAAGAATGCAGGCTCAAGATCCTCTTGAAGAAATTGACTTGGGTGATGGAGTCACTAAAAGACCTACTTATGTAAGTACAAAACTTACAAGTGATCTAAAGACCAAGTTGATTCGACTTTTGAATGAATATAAAGATTGTTTTGCATGGGATTACAATGAAATGCCTGGTTTAAGTCGAAGTGTGGTAGAACATCAATTAACGTTAAACCCAGGAAAGAAACCTATCAAGCAACTTCCTAGAAGATTTGCGCCAAAGGTTATGGAAAAAATCAAAGTAGAAATTGAAAGATTGCTGAGAAGCAAATTTATTCGAACTGCGAGGTATGTCGAATGGTTAGCTAATATAGTGCTTGTGATAAAGAAAAATGTTAGCCTTCGTATATGCATAGATTTCAGAGATTTAAATAAGGCTACCCCTAAAGATGAATATCCCATGCCTGTTGCTGAGATGTTAGTCGATTCTGCAGCAGGGTTTGAATATCTCAGTTTATTAGATGGATATTTAGGATATAACCAAATTTTTATAGCTGACGAAGATGTACCTAAGACGGCGTTTCGATGCCCAGGTGCTTTAGGTACATATGAATGGGTAGTAATGCCTTTTGGTTTAAAAAATGCTGGAGCTACGTACCAACGAGCTATGAATTCCATGTTTCATGATTTTATTGACAAATTTATGCAGGTTTATATTGATGATATTGTAATAAAATCTAATTCTGAGAATGGTCATTTAGACCATCTTCGACAGTCTTTTGAAAGAATGAGGAAATATGGACTAAAAATGAATCCTTTAAAATGTGCTTTTGGTGTACATGCAGGGGATTTCCTGGGTTTCGTGGTTCACAAGAAAGGTATTGAGATAAACCAGAACAAGATGAAAGCAATCTTGGAACTTCAGGCGCCAGAAACAAAGAAACAACTCCAGTCATTGTTGGGGAAGATTAATTTCTTGAGGAGATTTATCTCAAATCTAAGTGGCAAAACGAAGATCTTTTCACCACTTGTGAAGCTCAAGAATCAAGATCAATTCAAATGGGAGCAAGAACATCAACAGGCATTCGACCAAATAAAAGCTTATTTAACTAAGCCTCCTATTTTGTTGCCCCCAAATAGGACAAAAAGTATGAAGTTGTACATAGCTGCATCAGGTTCGACAATTGGGAGTATGTTAGCCCAAGAGGATGATAATGGCGTCGAAAGAGCTATATATTATCTAAGTCGAACCTTAGTGGATGCTGAAACTAGGTATAATGATATTGAAAAATTATGTTTATGCTTGTACTTCTCATGTAATAAACTTAAGCAATATATAAAGCCTGTTGATGTGTATGTGTCCTCTCATTTTGATGTTATTAAACATATGTTGTCTAAACCAATTTTGCATAGTCGAATTGGTAAATGGGCCTTGGCGCTAACTGAATTCTCATTAACATATGTTCCTTTAAAAGCTATGAAAGGACAAATCGTGGCTGATTTTATAGTCGAACATGGGTTAGTTGAACTATCAGCAAATCTGGTCGATCAAACTAACTGGAAGTTGTTTTTTGACGGTTCTAGTCATAAAAATGGCTCAGGCATTGGAGTCCTGATTATTTCTCCTCAAGGACTTCCAACCAAGTTCCACTATAAAATGAAGGATGTATGTTCTAATAATGAAGTCGAATACGAAGCTTTGATAACTGGTTTGAAAGCCCTAATAGACTTGGGGGCAAAGCGAGTTGAAATTCGGGGTGATTCTGAACTTGTAATTCGACAAATCAAGAAAGAATATAAATGCATTAAAGAAAATCTAATAGTGTACTATGCAATAGTGGTACGCTTGTTAGAGAAATTTGAACATGTTGAGATCTTGCATGTACCAAGATCTGATAATTATATTGCCAATGAATTGGCACAGATTGCTTCTGGGTATAGAGTTTCTAAAAGTAAGTTAGAAGATATGGTCGATATCAAAGAGAAGGAAACTCATGAAGTGTTAGACAAGTTGGGACAATTGTCGACGTCAAAACTTGGGGGGGTAGAAAACAAAGTTAAAAGTGAAGATTTGCATGCCTTGGAAATTTTTGCCATCGACAATATGACAGTTTCTGATTGGAGAAACCCATTGGTCCAGTACTTAAGTAATCCAGTCGGAGGAACTGATCGAAAGATCAAATACAGAGCTCTAAACTATGTGATATTGGGAAATGAATTATACAAGAAAACAGCTGAAGGTGTATTGTTGAAATGCTTAAGTGAAGCTGAAGCATATTTGGCCGTGTCAGAGGTTCATAGTGGTGTTTGTGGAGCTCATCAGTCAGGCCATAAAATGAAGTGGTTGTTGTTTAGACAAGGCTTATATTGGCCGACAATGTTGAAAGATTGTATTGAATATGCAAGAGGGTGCCAAGAGTGCCAGAAATTTTCGGGTATCCAACATGTTCCAGCTAGTGAGTTGCATTTTATTGTCAAACCTTGGCCTTTTAGAGGATGGGCTTTGGATTTAATAGGAGAAATCAAACCTGCATCTTCTAAACAACAAAGATTCATTTTAGTGGGAATAGATTATTTTACTAAATGGATAGAAGCAATTCCCCTGGTTAATGCTGATCAAGAAGCAGTGATTAGTTTTATACAAAAACATATTATTTACAGATATGGGATTCCAGAAACTATCACTACTGATCAGGGATCAGTCTTTATTGGTCGAAAGATGCAAGCTTTTGCAGCAGAAACATGATTTAAATTGCTAACATCCACTCCGTATTATGCTCAGGCTAATGGTCAAGTCGAAGCTGCTAATAAAGTTATTATAAACTTGATAAAAAACATGTAGGGAGGAAGCCAAGAAACTGGCTTCAAACGCTCGACCAAATCCTTTGGGCTTGTCAAACATCACCAAAGGAAGCAATAAACACTACCCCATTTCGTTTGACCTTTGGGCACGACGCTGTGTTGCCTGCAGAAATTCATCTACAGTCGGCTAGAATTCAACGACAAAACAATCTTTCGACAGAGGAGTACTGGAGTATGATGTTAGATGAATTAGTAGAGTTAGACGAAGAACGACTAATAGCGTTGGATAGGTTAATAAGACAAAAGAAAAAAGTGGCGAAAGCTTACAGTAAGAAAGTAAAAGAGAAAACGTTTGTGGTAGGTGATTATGTGTGGAAAGATATTCTACCCATGGATCAAAGGAATAAATTATTGGGTAAATGGTCCCCAAGTTGGGAAGGGCCGTTTAAAATTTGCAAGTATTTTCAAACAACGCATATGAAATTGAAGAACTGATTTCAGATGGTCGAATCTTGAGGATAAATGGTAAATATTTGAAAAAATATAAACCTATACTTCAGGAAATTCGCATAATAGAATAAAGCCAAAGATTATATTAAAAATGGCTGAAAACTGAGCCAGTCATTACAAAAGATCATTAGAAAGTACATGGACAGTCAGTCGAAAATAAAAATTACAAAGTAGGAAAGTTGTTCCTAAAATAGGCTAGCTTGGCCGACTCAAAGTCAATTTTAGAGTCAAGTCGAGACAAGTGTTGTCTGAGTTGTCGAATGCTACTTTCCAATTTGAGGGCATTTTCACCATGACCAAGTCCTTTCAAAACCTCTTGATTAACAGTTTCAGGCGAAGGGATTTCCTCAGTTTGAGCCAAAGTAATTTTCTCTTGTTCAAGATCTTGAATCTTCTTGTTGAGAGCATCAATTTGGGCCTTATAGTCAGCAATCTTGTTGTCGATTTCTCCTTCCTTGTCAGAAAACTTTAAAGTTTTCTCCTGAAATTCTTCAACCTTCTTAGTCGAGGCTGCACTGGCATCCCATTCTCTCTCCATTTTGCGCTCTTTGTTCTTTGTCTGTCGATTGATGTTTTTCTTTGTGATGAGGTCTCTCCAGAGCTGGTCGAAGTACGCCTCAAAATCAAAGAAGAACTGAGCAACAACTGCTGGAAGAGAAGCTTTAATGAGTGAATCTAATAACTTGCGAATGTCTCCACCAAGATGTTCAGAACTCTCAAGGACAGCAAGAAACTCATATTCGTTTAGGTGGGTTTTTAGTTGGCACATAGCATCGACAAGAGAAGCATCGATTTCAGCATCAGGATTAGTCGACTGAGCAGGAATATCAAGAGAACTTGGCCGCAGCTTCTGAAGTCGAAAGAGAGCTTCTAGAGGATTAGTCTTCTTCAATTCCAGAATCTCCTCCTGACTAAGAGAACTGTTGGAGTTAGTGTCATCAACAGTAAGATGTTGTTTGGACTGAGAAATGGTATTGTGCTCTGGACGAGAGGCATGATCAGCAATTTCAACATTATTATTTGCAGGTTGAGCTTGGTCGATGATGGGATTGTCTTGGGGCTCCGTTCAACTTCGACCTGGGGTATTAGCTGAATCTGTAGTACTTTCAAAAGCATCATTATTTTGGGGACTAAGAAGGCTGGAATCAGAAGCAGCCTCAAGAGTCTTTTCAGCAACTACGACAATTTTCTCCTGAGTATGGTCGACAGTTGATGCACTCTATTTTAAAGGAAACATATTAGAATATAACTTGTTGAAAGAAATACATTAAAAGATAGTGCTAAGTTACCTCATGAGGAACTTGAGACGAAGAAGGGATTATTGTTGGAACTGTTTGGGGCTGGGCAACCACTTTAGGAATGTTTTTAACACCCTTTCGTTTCTTTGTTGGAGTTGGAAGAGGAGGTCGAGAGAAAATTTCACTCTCTTGATTTGGTGGAGATGTGGTTTCGTCTGAATCCTCAGGAACTACCAACTAAAGAAAGAATAAACAATTAATTAATGAGTATTGATAAGAGATGAAGGTTAAAAGTAGTACCTTTCTTACAGTCTTGTTTTTCTTGGTTGTGGTGGTGTTCGACGTACTGGGACGTTTTCGACCTGGTTTAGGTGCAGGGACTTCGACTTGATTGGTAAGGTCAGGCCCTGAAAGATCTAA
Organism: Vicia villosa; assembly: GCF_029867415.1. NCBI lineage: Eukaryota > Viridiplantae > Streptophyta > Magnoliopsida > Fabales > Fabaceae > Vicia > Vicia villosa. The sequence continues at coordinate 63,507 of NW_026705822.1, read as the reverse complement.
GAATGAAATTAGAACATTGTACATTGTAATGAGAAAACGAAGCTAGATGTAAAAAATACTTACTTATGGTAAGTTGATCTTCCAGCATGTCAAACGCAGTATTCAGTTTCTTGACAAACGAATCCCCATCATACAGTTGGTAATACTCAGACCACCACTCACTAAACTCTTTAGTTGTGAAGTAAGAATTCTGAAAGGTAAAGGTGGGGTGTTCCAAGGATTGTTTGTTATGAAATTTTAAGCAATCGAGATGTTGATGGGCTGTGAACGGTCGACCAGAGTAAAAAATGTCACCATCATGGGAATACAGGCTTTTGGGCAGCATTTGGCTCAAACCAAATTGTCGAGAGACCAGGTTTGGTTGATAACCTACAAACCCATAACACTTACTGGTCGACTCAATGCGATGAGAAAGGAGTGTTGGGGTCAGAAAAGCAGCCCAAATGGCATTTAATTGAGCTCGAAGGGTTGGAGTGTTTCCAGGGAAAATGGCTTTAAACCAAGTTGGCCCAAAGCACCGATTTGAGAAAGGGGCCATAGAGGCTATGAATGTTTTACATTCAGAAAACAATCTCACATATTTGAGAAGGTTAGGCCTGTTAGACTCATCTTGAGGAGTCTGAAAGGCAAGTTTGATGCCTTCAACTCTCCTGTCATACATGACTTCCAAAATAGATCGAGAAACAGTGTAACCAATATGTGACTCGAAGGTAGCATTCAACCAATGTTGCAAAAGCCAGTAGGGTCCCGACAGAGATAGCTGTTTTGGGGTTTCATGAAGGCGTTTGATCCTTAAAGACGCTATACCCAAGCTATGGTAAAGATAAGCAAGTAGAAGCTTACCTAAAGAGACTTTTCGACCTTCATGAATCTGGATAGCCAGGGGTATGTAAGCCTTAGCTATTTGAATCGACCCTGTACAAAACAGGTAATATGAAAGCCAATAAGTGAGGAAGGCAACATGCTCTTCATCAGAGACTTCGTCTGTTGACTTTGAAGGATAGAAAAACACTTAGAAAGGGGGGGTTTGAATAAGTGTAGCTTTAAAAACTTGACAGATAAAAATAAATTGCACAGATATTTTTATCCTGGTTCGTTGTTAACTAAACTACTCCAGTCCACCCCCGCAGAGATGATTTACCTCAACTGAGGATTTAATCCACTAATCGCACGGATTACAATGGTTTTCCACTTAGTCCGCAACTAAGTCTTCCAGAGTCTTCTGATCACACACTGATCACTCCAGGAACAACTGCTTAGATACCCTCTAAGACTTTTCTAGAGTCTACTGATCAACACGATCACTCTAGTTACAATCTGCTTAGTTCACTCCTAAGACTTCCTAGAGTATTCTGATCAACACGATCACTCTAGTTCCTTACAACTTAATGTAATCAATTCAAGAGTTTACAAATGCTTCTTACAAGCGATAATCACAACTGTGATATTTCTCTTAACGTTTAAGCTTAATCTCACTAAAATATTACAACAGCAATGTAGTGAGCTTTGATGAAGATGAAGATTCTGAGTTTTGGATTTGAACAGAGTTTCAGCAAGTTAATTTGAATAATATTGTTCAGGATCGTTAACCTTGCTTCTCATCAGAACTTCATATTTATAGGCGTTGGAGAAGATGACCGTTGAATGCATTTAATGCTTTGCGTGTTCCATACAGCATCGCATTTAATGTTATACGCTTTTGTCAACTACCTCGAGCCTTGTTCACGCTGTGTCTACTGACGTAGCCTTTAGTAGCTTTTAACGTTCCTTTTGTCAGTCAGCGTAGCTTGCCACTTGTACTTTCTTCTGATCTGATGTTTGTGAATACAACGTTTGAATATCATCAGAGTCAAACAGCTTGGTGCATAGCATCTTCTGATCTTCTGACCTTGAAGTGCTTCTGAGCGTGATACCATCTTCTGAGCTTCAGTGCTTCTGATCTCATGTTCTTCTGATGCTTCCATAGACCCATGTTCTGATTCTGCTTCGACCATCTTCTGATGTCTTGCCAGACCATGTTCTGATGTTGCATGCTGAACCATTTGAGACAAAGCTTCTGAGCGCTGAATTATGCGTACTCTTTATATATATTTCCTGAAAGGGAAATTGCATTGAATTAGAGTACCATATAATCTAAAGCAAAATTCATATTATTGTTATCATCAAAACTAAGATAATTGATCAGAACAAATCTTGTTCTAACAATCTCCCCCTTTTTGATGATGACAAAAACATATATAAATGATATGAATTTGCGATCAGAAAGAATAGACGGCAAAAGACAAATCACACAGCTATAGCATAAGTATATGAATATGTCTCCCCCTGAGATTAACAATCTCCCCCTGAGATAAATAATCTCCCCCTGAAATAAATACTCGAAGAACTTTAATAAAAGACTTCCCTGATTATTTCGGTAGAGACGATCATATAAGCTTCTGTCTTTAGAAAATTCCTAGCTTCTGACTTCTGCTTCCATTGGACAGCTTCAGAACTAGAATTTCTTCAGATCCTTAGAACACTCACAGCTTCTGATTCCTGCTTCCATCTAGGACAGCTTCAGAACTTGAATTTCTTTGATCTTCTGAACATTCACAGCTTCTGATTTTTGCTTCCATTCAGGACAGCTTCAGAACTTGAATTTCTTTGATCTTCTGAACATTCACAGCTTCTGATTTCTGCTTCCATTCAGGACAGCTTCAGAACTTGAGTTTTCTGGATCTTTAGAACATTTGCAGCTTCTGATTTCTGCTTCCCTCGGATAGCTTCAGAGCTTTGAATTTCTACCAACATCACTTCATGCTAGATTTGTATCAGAACATTGTTGAATGTACCAGAGCATCATCTGAGCATCTCTACATCCTGAAATGTTACAGAACAAAAACTAAACGACAAAAGTCAGCATGAACGAGTTAGAACATAAGATGTATGTTTGAACACATTATATGTATCAGAGCCATATAGGCTGAAATAATGTATCAGAGCAAATAATGTATCAGAGCCATAACATTATATGTATCAGAGCAAATAGAATTTTGTCAGAATAAATAGACAAATATAGATCAAATTCTATTATGAGTGCTTCTGATTCATTCTTCTTTCTTGCTTCTGATTTCTGAAGCTTGACAGCACTCAGCTTGCTTCAGTTTCCATGGTTTTGCTTCTTGTGTTTGCTTTGAAGATTCTCTTCACTTCTTTATACCTGCAAAACACTTAAACCATATAGAACTTGCAGTTCTTGTTAGTGAATGTGTGGGAGCTTTACCCAGCAACTGATAGATTAATCAAATCATTTATCATTTATCTTTCTCCCCCTTTTTGTCATAAAATGAAACACACGGAGAAAGAAGATGATTTCATTGAAGTGCAAACAGCAGGTACAGAAGTACATGAAGATAAGAAAGATCGGATGCACAAAGACAGATGCAACGAAAGGAAAGAAACAACACAGACTCAATCTAAGATGGCCCTAGTCTTGACAAGATCTTGGTCAGCATCTCTTGAACCATATTGTTGTGTCCTTCTTGCCTCACCATGAAAGCGCTATACTGATCATTTAGTGAGCTTTGCTCATCCTGTCTCTTTTGAATTTCTTCTAGAGTCCTTGCAAGACGAGAAGATTCACCAGAAGAAGTTTCAACTCTTTCAACCACAGGAATGGCATGTTGATCTGCAGCTTCCATAGATAGATCATTTGCAGGAATTTCCTCAACAGGGACAGTTTTAGCAACATGATCTTCAGCATCTGCTTCTTGCATAGAAGCATCTCCATATTCTGCAGCAGGAATTTCCGAGTCTCCATTCTCAAGTGCCTGAAGAATGGCAGCTAGATTCCTGGGAGCAGAAGGACCTTCAACTACTGGTGGGTCAACAACTTCTGGAATGACCAAGTTTGGATCTTTCTCAGACGGGTTTTCCCTCAGATAGTCAAAGAGAGTCTTGAAGTCTCCTAGCAGAACAGGATAGTCAGGAATAAAGATAACCATATCCCTGCATGGATTTGCTTCCATTTCAGCAGCCAGTCTTAATACTTCCAATTCATCCACAAAGGGCTTTTCCTCAGCAGCAACACAATTTCTGAGAGGATGGTAGTATATACCATTATCTTCCTCCAGAAGGTAACCAGGGTAACCAGGGGCAGCAGCCACTAGTCTTTTCTGTACTCCCATTGCTTCTACTTGAAAATCCTTGCGAAATCTTCTCCAGAGATTTCTTGTAGAAACATCATCCAGACCATTTAGGAATGCATCCTTCAGAAGGTCTAGACTGCTAATCACCTCAAGTCTGAAAAGTTCCAGGTAGGTATAGGGTTCAGGTTCAGGCGGATTGAAGGTGAATTTGTAGTCAGGATAGAGAAGACAGTAAGGTTCGGATTTTTCGGTAGGTAAGGGATGGGATATAGAAGTTGGAGGTACGGTGGATGAGGAAGAAGGGATATCTGAGAGAATGATTGATGAGGATGAAATATCAGAAATGATAGATTGAGACGAGGATGGAGTGTTTGTAAAGGGAATTGGTGAGAGAGATTTATCAGAAGGAGTTGGGGGAAGAATACTTAAAGGTGTGGGGTTTAGAATGGGAGAGGAGAAAGATGATGGAGAAGGATTTGGTAAGGTGAAGTTTACTTTTGGTTCAGATGGAGGTGATTGGAAAGATGATTTAGGGACGGAAGGAGGTGGAGTAAAGACCTTTCTGGAGAATTGTACAGAAGAAGAAGAAGATCTGGTTCTGCGAAAGGAATCTCTGATCCTTTTATCTCTTCGTTCTTTAGAGTCCACCTTGTCAGGATCATAGGTGACCCTCAACTTCTTGGCTCTCTCAGCCTCATCTTCTTGTGCTTTTCTTTTTAGCCTTGCCTGTCGTTCCTTCTTATCCTTCTTCAGAATATCATCTTTGGATGGGAGTACTCTGCCACGGATCCAAGCAGGATCAACGTCTGATTGCTTCCTAACACAATCTTCCAAGTAAAGCTTGATAACATGATCAAGTTCTTTATGAAACAAGGAGATGAATCCTTCAACAACAATTCTTCTTGACAGAATGTCAGGAAAGCTTGTGCACACGAAAGGTACATTCTTAATGAGTTCCAGTCTGAACAAATCAACACCATTGAAGATGGGACCTTGAATTACTCCAAGAGAATGCGATGCATTGCGATTTCTGATAGAGTCCACAACTTTGCTTTCAATCAGAATGTCTGAAATCATTCTTCCGAAAGGAATGGTTGTTCTTGGAATATGAGGGTACTTCGCCCTTTCATCTTCTCTTGATTCAAAGATAGATGTTTTCAGATTCTCAAACAGAATATGAGAGATGTTGATCTCTATCTTTTTGCCAATGCAGAAAAGAGTGTACTTGTGAGTCGGACTGATGTAGGAGGAGAAGAGCATTCTTTTTCTATGGTGAAGAGAACCCAGAATAATCTCAGCCCATACTTTATAGAAAGGCCTTAAGGTGCCTGTGTTATGAGAATCAATTCCAAAAACCGTAGAGATTAGTTTTTCAACTGGAGTCCAGTCAACTGTATTGGGTTGAAGACCAGACCAACCTTCTTCATCATCAAGATTGTACAGCTTCCTGATGAGCTTCTCAGTGATAGCCACTTCATGCCCTAGCACAAATGAAATGATGGCAGTTGGTGTAACCGTTGCGTGTACCCAAAAATCCTTCACAAGTTCAGGATAAATTGGACCAACCAATCTATCAAGATAATTAGACCATCCTTGCTCAAAGATTCTTGCATCACACTGAAAGCCATTAGCTTTAAGGTTGTTGATGTCCACAGCAGTTTCACATAAAACCTCCAAGTCCTTCGTGGGTATCAAGCAAGTTTTCAAAGGAGCATCTTTATAACTTCGTAGACGGATTTGTGAAGAAGTCGGTCTCTCTTTTGAGGAAGATGAACAAGAGAAAGAGTTCATGATGATAATGCTTTGAGATCAAATCAGAGAACTAGGGTTTGAAGAGAGATGCAACGAAGTGAATGCACAAAATAGAGAGAAAGAGAGAAAAAAGTGGGAATGAAGATGAAGCGGGTTATTTAAAAGATTAAAAAAAAAAATCATTATGCATTTAATGAGAAATGACATTAGGAGAGAGAACACAGTAAATGAAATGATTTAATACAGTTACCTAGGTCGGCGTCTTTTCAACTGCACGCTTTGTACTAACCGTACAGACACGTGTTCACCATCAGATAATAGATGACAGCTGTACATTTCAGAATAGACTTTACGCCTTCAGATTCTGGTTACTGCTTCTGATCTGATCTACTTTCTCTTCTGGAAACACTCCTTCTGAAGTGTGCTGATATAAATCTGAATGATCTTCTGATCCATTACTTCTGATATACACAGCTTCTGGAGGTTCACTTCTTTGTTCTGCAGCTTCTGATAAGACAAAAACTGTATCTGCAGAAATTCTTAAGCTTCTTTGTTTCATCAGAAACAAGTTTATCATCAAAACAGATGATTATTGATTCGTCCACAATCAATGTTTCAATGTTGTATATTCTGTAGCATTTAGAGCATTCAGAATAATCAAGAATGAAACATCAATGCTTTAGAGACAAACAAAACAGATGGTTCCACGACTCATAAACTTTCTTTTCTGCATTCCTACAAACATAGTTTCTTCAACAGATTTAAGAACCAGAACTTGGAAGACAATCTTTCTTCCCTTCAAGTGTTGAGACCAACTTGAATCCAGGTGACATGTCATATTGATTTTTATCTTCCTTGTCGCCAAGAGAATCTGCAAAAGAAATAGTCTTTTTCTTTGGTACCCACATTTTCTTGGGTCCTTTCTTGTTAGATTTTCTCAAGTTCTGATTGAACTTGGGTTTAACATTGTAAGCAATAGGAGGAACAGCATGATAATTTTTAATGTGAGTTTCATGATATTTCCTAGGTTGTGTCACATGCTTTTTGGTGTGTGTTATGTGAAAACTTTGAGCATGTGAAGTGTGCCTAATATCATGGGAGTGGCCATACTTGAACTGATCATACAATGGCTTGTATGTGATTTTCATTTTATCAACAGGTTCAAGTTTGTATGGGGTTTCACCCTCAAAACCAATGCCAACTCTTTTGTTTCCAGACACAGCATATATCATAGAAGCTAGCTGACTTCTGCCAATACTTCTAGATAAGAACTTCCTGAAACTTAAATCATATTCTTTCAGAATATGGTTTAGACTAGGAGTGGATTGTTCTGAATCAAAAGGAGATCCAACATTATTGGATAATTTTAAAAGTTTTTCTTTTAATTCAGAATTCTCCAACTCAAGCTTCTTTGTTTCAAATTCAAATTGCTTTTTCAGCTTTTTGTATTTGAGACTAATCTGAGACTTGAGTTCCAGAAGTTCAGTTAGACCGGAAACTAACTCATCTCTAGTAAGTTCAGAAAATACCTCTTCAGAATCTGATTCTGATGTAGATTCTGATCCGTCATCTTCTGTCGCCATCAGCGCACAGTTGGCCTGCTCGTCTTCAGAATCATCTTCTGACTCATCCCAGGTTGCCATAAGACCTTTCTTCTTATGAAACTTTTTCTTGGGACTTTCCTTCTGAAGATTTGGACATTCGTTCTTGTAGTGTCCAGGCTCATTGCATTCATAGCACATGACTTTCTTCTTGTCAAATCTTCTATCATCAGAAGATTCTCCACGTTCAAATTTCTTTGAACTTCTGAAGCCTCTGAACTTCCTTTGCTTGGTCTTCCAGAGTTGATTTAGCCTTCTGGAGATTAAAGACAGTTCATCTTCTTCTTCAGATTCTGATTCTTCAGGATCTTCTTCTCTAGCCTGAAAAGCGTTAGTGCATTTCTTGATATTGGATTTTAATGCAATAGACTTACCTTTCTTTTGAGGCTCATTTGCGTCCAGCTCTATTTCATGACTTCTCAAGGCACTGATGAGCTCTTCCAGAGAAAATTCATTCAGATTCTTTGCAATCTTGAATGCAGTCACCATAGGACCCCATCTTCTGGGTAAGCTTCTGATGATCTTCTTTACGTGATCAGCCTTGGTGTATCCCTTGTCAAGAACTCTCAATCCAGCAGTAAGAGTTTGAAATCTTGAAAACATCTTTTCAATGTCTTCATCATCCTCCATCTTGAAGGCTTCATACTTCTGGATTAAAGCTAGAGCTTTAGTCTCCTTGACTTGAGCATTTCCTTCATGAGTCATTTTCAAGGACTCATATATGTCATAGGCCGTTTCCCTGTTAGATATCTTCTCATACTCAGCATGAGAGATAGCATTCAGCAAAACAGTTCTGCATTTATGATGATTCCTGAAAAGCTTTTTCTGATCATCATCCATTTCTTGCCTTGTTAGCTTTACGCCTCTGGTATTTACAGGATGTTTGTAACCATCCATCAGAAGATCCCATAGATCACCATCTAGACCCAGAAAGTAACTTTCCAGTTTATCTTTCCAGTATTCAAAGTTTTCACCATCAAATACCGGCGGTCTAGTATAACCATTGTTACCGTTGTATTGCTCAGCAGAGCCAGATGTAGATGTAGTCTTTTCACTTTCATCAACCATCTTTTACAGAAGCGTTTTTCTCTTCCTGAATCTTTTCTAAACACGGTTAAGTGCTTGCACCTTAGAACCGGCGCTCTGATGCCAATTGAAGGATAGAAAAACACTTAGAAAGGGGGGGTTTGAATAAGTGTAGCTTTAAAAACTTGACAGATAAAAATAAATTGCACAGATATTTTTATCCTGGTTCGTTGTTAACTAAACTACTCCAGTCCACCCCCGCAGAGATGATTTACCTCAACTGAGGATTTAATCCACTAATCGCACGGATTACAATGGTTTTCCACTTAGTCCGCAACTAAGTCTTCCAGAGTCTTCTGATCACACACTGATCACTCCAGGAACAACTGCTTAGATACCCTCTAAGACTTTTCTAGAGTCTACTGATCAACACGATCACTCTAGTTACAATCTGCTTAGTTCACTCCTAAGACTTCCTAGAGTATTCTGATCAACACGATCACTCTAGTTCCTTACAACTTAATGTAATCAATTCAAGAGTTTACAAATGCTTCTTACAAGCGATAATCACAACTGTGATATTTCTCTTAACGTTTAAGCTTAATCTCACTAAAATATTACAACAGCAATGTAGTGAGCTTTGATGAAGATGAAGATTCTGAGTTTTGGATTTGAACAGAGTTTCAGCAAGTTAATTTGAATAATATTGTTCAGGATCGTTAACCTTGCTTCTCATCAGAACTTCATATTTATAGGCGTTGGAGAAGATGACCGTTGAATGCATTTAATGCTTTGCGTGTTCCGTACAGCATCGCATTTAATGTTATACGCTTTTGTCAACTACCTCGAGCCTTGTTCACGCTGTGTCTACTGACGTAGCCTTTAGTAGCTTTTAACGTTCCTTTTGTCAGTCAGCGTAGCTTGCCACTTGTACTTTCTTCTGATCTGATGTTTGTGAATACAACGTTTGAATATCATCAGAGTCAAACAGCTTGGTGCATAGCATCTTCTGATCTTCTGACCTTGAAGTGCTTCTGAGCGTGATACCATCTTCTGAGCTTCAGTGCTTCTGATCTCATGTTCTTCTGATGCTTCCATAGACCCATGTTCTGATTCTGCTTCGACCATCTTCTGATGTCTTGCCAGACCATGTTCTGATGTTGCATGCTGAACCATTTGAGACAAAGCTTCTGAGCGCTGAATTATGCGTACTCTTTATATATATTTCCTGAAAGGGAAATTGCATTGAATTAGAGTACCATATAATCTAAAGCAAAATTCATATTATTGTTATCATCAAAACTAAGATAATTGATCAGAACAAATCTTGTTCTAACAGACTTGTCATAATGATCCTGCATGTATTTGGTGATGGTAGCGTTGGCGAAGTTGAAGTTTATTTCTGTCGGAAGAGTTGGGTCGAAGATCTCACCCAAGGGCGAAAGCCCTGTGATGGCAGCCACGTCGAAGAGAGTGGGAGTCATCATTCCACAAGGAAGATGGAAGGTGTTGGTCGAACCTTCCCAGAAGAATAACGAGGCAAGCAGCATAGGGGGACAAACCTTATGACCAGTTCTAGACAATTGGATGGCATCAAAGATACCCAATTCCTCCCATCTTTGTTGTTTTTTTGCTTGAACTTTGTTGAGCCAAGCCAGATACTCCTTGTTGCCAGGAGCTGGGGTCGAACGAAAAACCCTCACTGAAGGATCCATAAACTTCAGGTCGAGAGGACGTGGTTTATCAAATGCTACAGGCATTGTAGTTTGAAATGAGGGGAAAAAACCGGTGGTTTGTGCTGGATGAGAACGATGATCTGGTAATGGCCCTGAGAAAGCTACTAGTTTATCAGTAATCTGAAAAGGGATTAGCATTTGATTTTGCCAAATAATGGCTTTGGCTTCTGTAAGTTTGGGTTGAGGAACAAAATCCAACCTTTGCTCTTCTTCTTCACGAGATATAATGGCTCCTAAAGGGTTAGAGCCTATAGCATAGACGGTGGTGTTGGTATTCATAGTGGTGTTTGCAGCCATTGTTGTGTATTGAAGGAAAGAAGAAAACAAGTGCTTGAGGTTTAGAGAAAAAGAGTGCTCTGAAAACGCTTGGGAAGAACAGGAAAACGTGAAAAAAAGAAAAAGGGGAGAAAAAGCTCACACATATATAGGGGCTATAATGACGTCAATGAAATCGTGTGGAAAAGAAGTTGTTGAATCAAAGGTCACGTCAAAAACGCTTTGGAAACCGGTATAAGAAAGTGGGGAGCAGTTATAGCCCACTACCTAGGTTTTAGGTAATAATTAGTGTCTAGGGATGCACAAAGTAGTCATGGCGTTAAAAGATAATAAGAGTCGAAACCTAAGAAGAAAACGAAACGCCATCTTTCTCTTTTTTAAATCAGTCGAAAGAAGTCGCTTGGGGGGCAATTTGTTACCCTAGGATTTCGACTTGCTAATAATGGTAAGTGGTCTCTGAGATATATGAGTATTAAATAGTCTGATTAAAAGTTCTTTTAGTCAAGACATCCGTTCGACTACAAAAGACCATCACTGCCAGGGTTCGACTAAAGCTAGCAAGTCTGCCATGCATGTTCGACTAATTTAAGCAAAAACTTAGGTGTTTTGCCAAGTATAGCTTTGAAGTCGGAAGGCATCAGAAGTCAAAGGAAGCAGTTTCAGACAGTTTTTTAGCAGTTTTTCACAGGACGCGTGGAAGCCTTACAGACGAAGATGCTGCATGTCGAAGACCCGTGTTGGCTAGTAATTAGTCGACCGTTAGTAGTAGTTATTTTTATTTTCACTATTTAAGCAAGTTCCAGAGGAACAGTAGGGGGTCCGCATTTTCTACAAAAACACAAGTAAACTCAAATCTCTGTGCAATAATGAGTGACGAGTGCAACTTTGGAATGTATGTATGCGTACCAGTTTAATTTATGCAATCATTTTACGTTATGCATTACTTTCAGTGCACATTTAGTGTTTTTTATTGCTTTCATTTACTTTAAAGTCTTGAATTTTAGTGTTTACTTTTACTTTGAAGTTATTACTGCATTTAATACAAACCAAATACACATAATAGACAAATAAAAGCAATTAGTCCTGGAATATTCTAGTTGATTCCGCAAAAGTAACCTTTAAAAAGGAAACTAGCGCTTGTTTACCATATTTCTGGGTAAACACATGGCCAATTTGTAAAGCATGACCAAATGCAAAAACTTGGTAATCTGATCCAAGGCATCTATTCCTTGCTTTCAGACCCTTAAAGACTCAATATACATCCATAATCAGAGGATTACACAAACTTTTGAGCTATGATTCAAGTGTTTCAAGCATTGTCCATTGAAGTTGTCTATTTATGGCATAAAGGCTTGACTTCCATTATAGTAAAGCATGTTTTTTACAAAATTCCACTCTCCTTGAGCTCCTAACTTGTTCCTTCTGCACACACTCAAACAAAAGCTTAGACACAACATGTTTAAAGTGATCAATTACTCCAGGAATGCTTGTACTGTGCATTGCAACAATGGTCATAACTTTGCTTCAAAAACAAGTCATCAAGCCAAAAGACTCAATTTGATCAAACTCAAACCCTACTGTTTCCCTATAAATAGAGGTCATTCCTAAGCTTCAGAACAAACAAGAAATCCCCCTGAAACACCTATGAATCTCTCTCAAACCAGAAGTAGCCAAAATTCTCCATTTTTGAGCTTTGAAGTCCGTAGCTTCGATTCTCTTCCCTCTTGCAATTTATTTGCAAACCAATCATCCAAACACACTCCCTATAGCATATAAACACTTATGTATGCATTAAAACTCCCTTGTAACACCTAAATTAAAATCTCAGAATCACACTTGTTCATAATTGCAACTCGACTTGGCCAGAAGAATTGAGGGGCTCTCAATACAAAGTGAGCATTGCAAAAGCTTCCTGGGAGTTCAGTGAAGCTATAGGGATCATCACAACACTTCCAGAGCTGCTCTAAATCAACTATTGATTTCCAGTTGTAGAGGTAAGTGATAGGAATATAGCAAGTGTACTATTTTGCCTATGTAGTAGTAATGGGAAAATCCCAAGTATCGAATCTCAAGGACTGCTTGACAAGACAGAGTTTCACAGCAATTTCAATTAAACAAAAAGTAATAGGGGCTTTGGTTGGTTTAGCTAATAAAGTAAATATGCATAATAATAAAACGATGACCAGAGATGAGTAGGTTGCTAGGGGTTGGTGAATGATTCTTCCTGTAACAACTATCCTTCTCAATGCAATAACATAGTTTCATAATTGATTACCGGTTCTCAAGAATATCTAATCCTAAGGCCTTAGTGAAAAGATCTTTGACGTCACAACCTAATTACTATGTCCATAGATAATTATAATTATGATCAAGCATTCCAATACCAAGAATTTCCGGTTAAGATAAAATATCCCTAGTCCTAGGTGATAACTATTATCCTATGTTCTTAATCAAGTCAATGAACAATTTTCTGTCCAGCTTAATTTATTTGTACAAATTCATTATCCGTTTTTCCGACGGTTAAGGCATACAGAGCAGATGTAAAACAAACCAATTATATGAAAACCAAATTGTTATTGCATCAAAGAAATACAGTTATCACATTCAGAATCAAGATCACCCCCCTAGCAATGGGGGGTTTAGCTACTCATAACAATAACAAAAACCATAGTGTAAATTGTAGACATTACAGATAAATGAAGGAAATCCAATCTTAAATGGCAAAAGCTCATAGAATTCTTCAATCCTTGCATAAAATCTGAGTTCTCCAGCCTTTTATAGTGTATTTTCGCTCCCAAATTCCTCGAACCCTTGTCCCAACGCGTTTTCGTCCTTTTATTCCAGCGTTTCTGGGCTTTTCAAACAAAAAGGCCCATGACAGTAAGTGCACACGCGTGTGGGAACGCGTTTGGGACAGTGGGACGCGTCCCGGGACGCGTTTGGGCAGACGGGACGCGTGAGGGGACCCGTTTGGGAGGACAGGCATTTTTCCTTTGTATTTCTTTCTCCTGGGACGCGTCCCGGAACGCGTCTGGGCCAGTGGGACGCGTGTGGGGACGCGTGTGGCATGCATGAACAGTCAGGGACGCGTCTGGGACAACGGGACGCGTCTGGGCAGCAGATGGCACTTTTCACTTCCAAACGCGTGTGGGGACGCATTTTGGCAGCTGATTGCATTTTTCTTCTTCCACACGCGTCTGGGAACGCGTTTTGCCATTTTATTCACTTTTCTTCAATTTTGCACTTTTCCGTCCCGATTTCTTCCATTTCATTTACCTGAGCCTACAAACACTATAACACAATACCAAAGCATAAAATGACGAATAATGAAATAAAACACTAAATAAAATAACTTAAAGATAACTAAAAACAACGGTAAAAATACGTGTGAAAAACCCTGATCAAACTCCCCCAAACTTAAACCGTTGCTTGACCTCAAGCAACAATTACAAGAGTTAATGACCTTCAGGGCACACCGGTGTTCATACGTGAGATATCTGTTTGTATTGATCAAGAAACAGTTGGTCCGACATTCACATGACGCGATGAGTTTCTGTTACAACACTAAACCTTAAGCTCCCCTGTCGGATACCTCTCCAACTATGCTTTGCACTTAAGTCTCTTTCTGATTTTTCTCCTCTTTCATTTGGACAATCACATTAAGGCACTGCATTGCTTATAATAATCATCACATGCATGAGACAAGTCAAGGTTTTTTTATTTATTTTTATTTTTTTCTGGCACCAAACGAGCAGCATTTGCTACCTTTTTTATTACCGATGAAATTTTCAAACTTTGCAGTTATATATTGTCCTTTTGGACGACATTTGGGGATCAACCTCCTTTGGGCTGAATAACCGGGTTACCCAACTTAGCGAGCCGGTTACCTTTTACCGCCTTTTCATCATCTGGTGCCAACTCTTTATATATATATATATATATATATATTTTTTTTTCTCAACCAGTCATCATGCACGTGAATCTGAATTATGCCCGACTGTATCAATAAACTACTCGAGGAGTACTTCTCAGGAGACAAGTATTATGGTGCAAATCTACACGTTAGACTCGTATTTCATTTAGGGAGCCAAGGGTGTTTAAACAAACCTCTTCTTGCCACATTATTCCGAACTTCCTGTCCTCAAACAATCCTCCCTTTATCTCTATATACTATTCCCGATCGCTCTCTACGATCCAAACTCTTCAAAAATTAAAAATTTCGGTCAAAATTTGGGACAAATATGATTCTGTAGGTCTCACACATATTATAGCAGCAATATAAATTAAAATGCAAAGAGTAAAACCTCCCCTAAACTTGAACGAAACATTGGCCTCAATGTTTTAGAACAATCCCGAGAGAGGTGACTCACAGAGGGTAATGCACTCCATAGCTCCCACTTGAAATGCCCCTTTTATTTCCTGAATAAAAAGTAAACAAAAAGACAAAGTAATTATTAAAAGTGTGGGTTGCCTCCCACACAACGCTTCGTTTAACGTCGCATGGCTCGACGGTCCATCACCCTTTATTATGGAGGGTATTTTCTATTCCACACATGGTTGCTTTTCACCTCCGCAACCAAGAACTAATGAAGATGAAAGGCATGGACAACTTTTCTCTTCAATTCACTTCCCACACTCTTCTTGAATTTCTTAGCCTTCTTCGGACTTTTGATAGCTCCAGGAGTTGTTTAGGCTTTTTGTCTTTTTCATCACTTTCTGTCATACCCCCAGAAGTTTGATCATTTACAACCGCCCTATGTTTATTAACTCCTAACATCTTCAAGGTTACTTCTTCATCAAAAGATCTCAACGTTAGTGTCCCTTTTTCAATGTCGAAGTTGCAGCGGCCTATCGACAAAAATGGCCTCCCAAGAAGTATAGGAGTTTCTTCGTCTTCCGGAATGTCCATGATGTGGAAATCAACAGGGAATACAAACTTATCAACTTCCACTAGTACATCTTCAGCTGCCCCATATGATTTCTTAACGGTGTGATCGGCGAACCTTAACTGTGTCTTACTTTCACTAATCTTTTCCAATTCAAGCTTTTTGAAAATGGACAAAGGCATTAAACTCACACTAGAACCAGAATCGAGGAGTACCTTTTTAAATGTTATATTCTCGATAGTGCATGGTATCGCCACCGCTCCAGGGTCTTTCCTATTTATTGGGATCTTTCTTGCTGACGAGACTATTCCACACTTCTCAGTTGCAATTTTTGATTCCCCTCCCAGTGATCTCTTTTTCGCCATCACCACCTTCATAAATTTCCTATACAAGGGCATGTGCTCAAGCGCTTCGAAGAATGGTAGATTTACCTCTAACTTTTTGAACAAGGCAGTGAACTTCTCAAAATCTTTCTCTTTTGAATTCTTCTTTGTCACTCTGGAAGGGAAAGGTAGTTTGATCACCGGTTCAGCATCTTTCTTATTTTTTTCTTCAACTGGTTTAACCGGTGGTATCACAACTTCTGGCTCTTTCGGATTCTCTCTTATTTTCAAATCCACCTCTATTACCATAGGGTCATCTATTTCCTCTTTTTCTTTTTCCGATTCTAAAACCTTTTTACTCCTTGTTGTAACAGCATTAATCTTCTCTTGATCTTTCAGATTTTTCACAGTTGTGCTCGGAAAGTTACCTTGTGCCTGTAGAGTGAGATGTTGTGCTATTTGACCAACTTGAACTTCCAGATTTTTTATTGAAGCTGTGGTGTTCCTGTGGTTATTTCTCGTCTCTTCTTGAAACTGAGAGCATTGTCCAGCCAATCTCTCAATAGCTACTTCCCACTCTGCCTTCTGAGGATTTTGTTGTTGATCTTTCCAAGCGAAGTTGGGATGATTCTTCCACCCTGGATTATAGGTGTTAGAATACGGATTATTTTGTCTCAAGAATTTGATTCCTTCAATTTGCTTGGGAGTTGCAACACAACACACAGTTTGGTGAGGGCCATTACAAATTTCACAGATCACATGTTGAGCTTGCTGGATTTGAGCAACCTGTTGAGTACCTATATTCATAGCCTTTAATCTCTTTTCTACCTCTGCAGCTATCGCATCTTCAACCCGGATTTTTGAGGTTTCCAGCTTAAGATCAATGATTCTTTCTGGTTTGCTAGCACACCTATCATACAGCTCCAAATACCCATTTGCAGCTATTGCTTCAATGATTTTTGTGATGCCGGAGGCAGTTGTGAAATTTGTTGAGCCTCCAGCTGCTGTATCAATCAACTGCTTTGTTTTCATTCTGAGCCCATTGACAAATACTTGCATCTGTTCAGTCTTGTCCATATTATGAGTGGGAAATGCTACTAGTATTCTTTTGAATCTTTTGTAAGCATCTCCTAAAGGCTCACCCTCCTTCTGTTTGAAGTTCAAAATGTCGTACCTCTTCCTTATAAAGACCGAGGCGGGGAAATACTCATTCAAGAAAGCCTTCTCCATATCTTCCCATGACGTGATACTGTCTGCTGGAAGAGAATAGAACCACTCTTCTGCTTCTTCGGCTAATGTGAACGGGAACATTCTCAGCTTCTTCGCCTCTTCTGTATGCCCTTCAATTTTTAGAGTTGTACTCATGGTCAGAAATCTCTGTAGGTGCTTGTTTGCATCTTCATTAACCTTTCTGGGGAAAGGTTTTCTTTTAAGCTGATTTATTGTGCTTGGATGCAATTGAAAATTGGCAGCATTTACCGGTTGGTTGACAATTGTTAGTCTACCACCCGGTGTGTTCGTAGCACCATAGTCTCCGAGAAGCCTCTCAGGTGGAGGTGGATTCTCGCCCATAACTTCTTCTTCACTTTCAGAACCTGAACCTGAATGAACTGTAACAATTTCTTCTTCAGATTCCATCTTAGCCAACCGAGCTTGTCTACGCCTTGTATGCAAAGTTCTTTCAATTTCTGTGTCAAAAAGAAATTCAGTTGAGGCCTTACCTCGCATACACAGATTAGACAAGTATTAGAATTAGGAAAAAATAGAATGTGCAGAAAATAAAATTTTAGTCGTAGAGCAACACAATTCTAATTGAAATAAATATAAAACTCTATAATCTTTGGCAGTCCCCGACAACGGCGCCAAATACTTGATAGGAAAATAGCAAGTGTACTATTTTGCCTATGTAGTAGTAATGGGAAAATCCCAAGTATCAAATCTCAAGGACTACTTGACGAGACAGAGTTTCACAGCAATTTCAATTAAACAAAAAGTAATAGGGGTTTTGGTTGGTTTAGCTAATAAAGTAAATACGCAAAATAATAAAACGATGAGTAGAGATGAGTAGGTTGCTAGGGGTCGGTGAATGATTCTTCCTGTAACAACTATCCTTCTCAATGCAATAACATAGTTTCACAATTGATTACCGGTTCTCAAGAATATCTAATCCTAAGGCCTTAGTGAAAAGATCTTTGACGTCACAACCTAATTACTATGTCCATAGATAATTATAATTATGATCAAGCATTCCAATACCAAGAATTTCCGGTTAAGATAAAATATCCCTAGTCTTAGGTGATAACTATTATCCTATGTTCTTAATCAAGTCAATGAACAATTTGCTGTCCAGCTTAATTTATTCATAAAAATTCATTATCCGTTTTTCCGACGGTTAAGGCATACAGAGCAGATGTAAAACAAACCAATTATATCAAAACCAAATTGTTATTGCATCAAAGAAATACAGTTATCACATTCAGAATCATGATCACCCCCCTAGCAATGGGGGGTTTAGCTACTCATAACAATAACAAAAACCATAGTGTAAATTGTAGACATTACAGATAAATGAAGGAAATCCAATCTTCAATGGCAAAAGCTCATAGAATTCTTTAATCCTTGCATAAAATCTGAGTTCTCCAGCCTTCTACAGTGTATTTTCGCTCCCAAATTCCTCGAACCCTTGTCCCAACACGTTTTCGTCCTTTTATTCCAGCGTTTCTGGGCTTTTCAGACAAAAAGGCCCATGACAGTAAATGCACACGCGTGTGGGGACGCGTTTGGGACAGTGGGACGCATTTGGGCAGACGGGACGCGTGTGGGGACGCGTTTGGGCAGACAGGCATTTTTCCTTTGTATTTCTTTCTCCTGGGACGCCTCTCGGAACGCGTCTGGGCCAGTGGGACGCGTGTGGGGACACATGTGGCATGCATGAACAGTCAGGGACGCGTCTGGGGACGCGTTAGAGACAACGGGACGCGTCCAAGGACGCGTCTGGGGAGCAGATGACAGTTTTCACTTCCAAACGCATGTGGGAATGCGTTTTGGCAGCTGATTGCATTTTTCTTCTTCCACACGCGTCTGGGAACGTGTTTTGCCAGTTTATTCACTTTTCTTCAATTTTGCACTTTTCCGTCCCGATTTCTCCCATTTCATTTACCTGAGCCTACAAACACTATAACACACAACCAAAGCATAAAATGACGAATAATGAAATAAAACACTAAATAAAATAACTTAAAGATAACTAAAAACAACGGTAAAAATACGTGTGAAAACCACTGATCAGTAAGTAGCTTGATCTTGAACTTCATCATTTAAGCATCATTTTTAGCATTTCTCGATACCAGATTGTTTCTTTTTGTGTATGGAATAAAAGCCCTAAGGTTTTAGGGATTGATTGTGCATATTAGTCTTTTAATTTTAAATAGAAGTTTTAGGGTTCTTTAGGTTTCTGAAAAAATTAAAGAGCTATAGTTAATATAAATTGATGTTATTTATATATTTGGAATCGTAAGAGAGTTATGTACATGTTCTGTCTTATGAGTTTTGTCTAAAAGTGCTTAAAATTCAAAGTCCAAATCTCATACATTGTTGGCCGTGAGGTTGAAGATGAAGTTCAATTCAGCTTTAGAACACGTTTTTAAATATATATTCATGCGCGTGTTTCATTATCGGTTGTAGCGTGTGGGTTCAGTGGTAGGCTTTTGGCTTCGTAACCATTAGGGCATGGGTTCAACACCTCTAGGCAGGATTCCTAATTTTTTACCACTATTTTTTATTCTTGTTCTTTACAACTTTAATTAATAATTTAACCAATCAAATCAACTCATTTTTGTCTAATTTTTTTACAAACTTGTGTATGTGACATTTTTAGGCTATATTTTAAAATCCCAAAAAATATTATTATTTGATCATGTTTTAATCAAGTCAGAAGTGATACTTTTTAAGCTTCTTTAAAGTCCTTCAATTTAAATATTTTTAAATGATCTTCACCAAGTAACTTGTAGATACTTTTGTGAATCCATTAGAATTAGGGTAAGCTTACCTTGAAGAAATTAATATGTTCCCTTAGTTAATTCACCTAGGGTTTTGTTTTAATTGACTTTTAAATAATTAGGTTTAGGTGTACATAACTAAAAACCTAAAATCCTAATCTTGTGATCCCTTGATCTTTTGATCCCATTGCAATACCATGTTGATATTAACTTGTTGCTATGATATTTCCTTATTTATCCACTTGTACATATGCTTGTTGGTTTACATCTTTGTACCTTTGTACTTTGGTTATATTATTATCGTTGTATATATACATTGTTTACTAACCACATCCATGATACATTTACCCATCATCACATCATATTCATTCATACATGAAATGATCTTGAGGTATGTCATCCTTTTATTCATCAAACTTTTATCCTTGAGCTTATACATTGATTTTATCCTAACTCACCTTGATTGTATCCATGATACGCATAACATGTCTCACACACCACTTGAGACACTTACCCTTAATGCTTGCTTGAGATGATTGACTCCTCATTTATGCTAAAAATCCAAAGGAATGAGAATGGTATTGACTAAAATTGTCAAGGTACTCACTCTCTTTTCCAACTCTTTTACTTTGTGTTTAGTATGGTTAAAGCTTTGCACCTCTCCTTGTTTTAAAATGGTTTTGTATTGTTAAAGCTCAAACTTTTAAAATCAACCCTTGGTTTTGTATTGTTAAAGCTCAACCAACTTTTAATCACCCTTGCCTTGTATTGTTAAAGCTTGGCACCTTTTAAAACTTGTTAAGTATTGTTAAAGCTTAACATTTTAAAAATCCATTTGAGAATTGTTAAAGCTCAAAACTCAAATAGATTTTTCCTCTTGGCTCTTTTATTTTCCTTTTAAGGGGAACTACAAAAGCTCTGACCTCCCTATTGCACTTAAGGGGTATGTAGGCCTAAGATGCGATGTCTTATCGAGCTCACTTTTAAAAAAAAATTCTCATCCTCCCACTCTATTTAAACAAAAACATAAAAACACAAAAATAGTTTTATGACAAACAATAACGATGATAATATATATTTCAAAAAGGTTCCTATAGAGTACCGTAGATGTGAGGGGTGCTAATACCTTCCCCTTGCATAACCAACCCCCCGTACCTAGATCTATGATAAGTTTATTAGTTTTGATTTTAAAAACTTCTATGGGTTTTATTTCACTCTTTCTCCCATTTCCTTCGGAAACAATAAGGCGCGGTGGCAACTCTGTTAATATATATGAGCTAAGTCAATCAATGGCTCTAGTCTCACAAATTTTACCGCTATAGAAAAGTGGCAACTCTTCTAGGGATTCTCATTATTCCTAAGAAGGGTTGACCCTATCTTTATTATATATATTATTATTACTGTTATTGTTTCTATTATAAACTTTTTATGTGAATACTTGTTACTTTTTGTGGGTTGTATTAGGAAAGGGCTTGGTTCCCCCTTGTGGTGATATAAATCCTAAACCCGGTTTTGAGTGCACTTGTGATATGAGATGGTAAAGTCATTTTGATCTCAAAGGAGTAATCCCGAGAAAGTCAATTTGAGATCCATCGCTCAGTGGAGGCCTCTTTGAAAGTAATCTTTGTTGACCAAGTTAATTGGAAAGACATCGCTACGATCAACCTGAGAGCCAGAGAAGCTGGGGACCTAGAAACATCTTAACCCAATTTGGCCATTAGGAAGTAGTGTGGAAACTTTATTTGGATTCAGTTCCAGAATGGTTATTACATGATACTACAGTCATATGAGGTTCTCTTGGAATATCATCCAAACAAGCAAGTAAATTGCGACATTTATTATATCTAAGTCGAATTGCTTAAGTTTGGAAACTTTTTAGAACCTTGTTCTTCAGGTATAAAAATAACCATAGTAGACACCTTTGTGATGGGTAGACCTCTGGCTCCATGCTCGTGACGTTGAATCTATAAACCCCATGGTTTTACTAAGTTTGCATTGCATCCCTTCATGCATTCATGCGTTTTAAAACCAAAAGTATATTTCAAGGATTAAAAGGAAACTATTTTTGTAAACAATATAATAATGGGAACTGAAAGAAGAAAAACAAAAAGATACACTTTCAAGAGTCCAAAGATAGAAGAATTGAGAAAGTTAGGATCCTTAATTGCCAATCAAGAGAGTTTTTGTGACAAGTATGGAAAGTTGTTGTATCTCCTCAAAACAAAGATAAAAGAAGGGATTCTCTCTACATTGGTCCAATCCTATGATCCCTTGTATCATTGTTCCACCTTCCCTAATTATCAACTTTTGCCAACATTGGAAGAGTATGCAAGTATCATAGGATTGCCCATTACTGGAAAGATTCCCTTTACTGGTTTAGAAGGAGACACCAAGTCTCATGACATTGCCAAGTTCTCTCATTTAAGGAATGATGAGATTGAGAAGAATATGGTCACCAAAGGAGGATTACTTGGATTGCCTGCTCAATTTCTGATCGAGAAAGCTCTTGCCTTTTCAAAAGAAGAAAGAATGGATGACTTTGAAGCTATCTTTGCCATGCTTGTTTATGGACTGTTCTTGTTCCCATATAGTGAAAACTTCGTTGATATTAATGCAATCAAAGTCTTCATGAAAGGAAACCATGTTCCTACTTTGCTTGGGGACACTTACTATTCCATTCACTTGAGGAATTCCTATGGAAAGGGAATGATTACCTATTGTACTCCTTTTCTATACAAGTGGTACATCTCTCATTTTCCAAACACCAATGATTTTTGGGACCTTCAAGAACGACAAAGGTGGTCTCAAAAGATTATGACTCTCACCAAAACTGATATTATCTGGACCAACAACTCCTTCTGTAGGATGAAAACCCTAGATAGCTGGGGTGATTTTCCTAATGTAACTCTTCTTGTTATGAAAGGAGGAATCAGTTATAGTCTCGTTTTATCTTGTCGTCAATTTGGTTTCCCTATGGACAAAAGACCAAGGAATATTTTATTGGATGGATTCTTCTTTGAATAAGGGATTGAAAATAAAGAATTGAGAAAGAGGATTGCTAATGCTTGGCACCGAAGTCATAGAAAAGAAATAAAAGAGTGGAAAATAAAAGGGGATCTCTCACCCGAGCCTTTTGAATAATGTATTAGTTCAAGAGCCGCTCAAATTAGGATGCCTTATCTTCCTGAGACATCTGCACCTCCAATTAAGAAACCTCTTGTACCTCATGTTTCTCCTCCAACAATGGAAGATCTCCAACCCTGAAGAAGATGAAGAAATCAAGGGAGTATTGGAAGAACAAGTTTGAAGCCTCAGAATGTGAGAAAGGTATTATGGAAGATCTCTTTGATGAGAAAATTAAAAAAAAGGATGATTTACTTTTCCTCCAAGATGGATGGCTCATGGAAAAGGATGCTACAATTTCTAGGTATGCAAGAGAAAATAAGAGGAAGCAAAAAGAAACACTCTCTCCTGAAGCAAGTGCATGGAAGAGCATCATTGAGAAGCTTGAAAAGGCTGAGCTGAAGAATCAAGAGAAGAAGAATCAAGATGACATGGATAATTCACATTAAGATTCCTTAAGATTACTTTTGATATTTTCTATCTTTATTTATTATTTCTATTTTGTAACTCTTGAAAGTATTTGTACCTTGAACGACCCTTGTCCCTTATAAGCTCTTGAAAAAATTAGTACTTCGATGACCCTCGATTGTCCCTCGATGACCCTTGTCCCTTATATGTACCAAGGATGTCCCTTGTCCCTTATTATTAATGAATGAAATTTTCTCTTCAAGTTACCTTATGGTGTTTACATTTACAAGCTCTTAATAAATCCTTGAAAGACATTTTAAGATAATAAAAACAAAAGGAACGTCTTTTGCATTACATGCATCATGTCACATCATTCATGAGTCAGAGTCTCATTCCTTCCTCTTTCTCTCCTCAGAGTCAAACTGAAGCACTAGTATAATACCCGCGCCAATCATCGTCGAAGAATGGAAGATGGTATAGTTGATGACTAACTATGGAAAGAGGAAGTTATTGTCTTGCACACTGGTAATGAAATACTGACATCTATGGTTTAAGACCTGGTGGCTGCTCAGAATCAGCCATTAACTCAAGCTCAAGTAACCTTGAATAGTGAAGTCAAGACTCCTCATATTCCTATAAATCCAGTATTGAATCCTACGACCATTAGGCCCTTTAGAATATAGATGTATTTCCAACTGGCTGGACAACAGATTCCTCCTCAACAAACTGCAATTCCTCAAGGTGTTATGACTATTACTCCTGTTGTAGTGAATCCTGTTCCTCTTTACAAAGGGAAAATTTTAAATGGTACACCTTCTGAAGGTATGGAAAGATCAGAAGAGTTTGAAGACCAATTTCTAAAGATGCAAAAAGATACCAAGGCCCTAAAATGAAAATATCTATTTGGGAAAGAAGTTAATGATCTGTGTTTGGTTCCAAATGCCATAGTTCCTTCCAAGTTCAGACTCCTAGAATTTGAAAAGTACAAAGGGAATACTTGCCCTCATAGCCATTTGATTATGTATGTCAAAATGATGTGTATGCACACTAAAGACCAACGCCTGCTGATTCATTACTTTCAAGATAAATTATCCGAGGCTGCTGTGAAACGGTATATGGGTTTGGATAGTGCACACATTCGTACTTTCCATGACTTGGGTGAAGCATTTATCAGAAAATACAAGTACAACATTGATATGGCACCGGACAAAGATCAACTTTGTGAATGTCACAGAAAGAGAAATAATCATTCAAAGAGTACGCACAAAGATGGCGTGAACTAGCTGCTCAAATCATACCTCCTATGGAAGAGAAAGAAATGACTAAGGTCTTCCTCAAGACTTTATGTTCATTTTACTATGAAAGAATGGTGGCAAGTGCACCCAATGATTTTAATGAGATGGTAAACACGGGGATGCGACTTGAAGAAGGTATCCGTGAAGGCTGTCTAAGCAAAGAAGCTGGTTCATCATCATCTGGTGGTGGAAAGAAAAGGTTCGGTAATAACTTTTCCAAGAAGAAAGAAGAAACGGTGAGCGCTATTTCAAGGGGAAGAAACAGACAATATCTGCCTCAACAGATTGCTACTGTTACTCATGTGATCAATCAAGTTCCGCAACATAATGTTCAGCCGAGACCTAAACAAATTTAACAGCCTCGACAACTAGCTTCTCAACAACAAAATCAACCAAGGGTACCAAGGTATCCACCTTTTGATCTCATTCCAATGACTTATGCTGAACTTCTCCCCGCACTGCTGCAAAGAAATTTGATTCAATTAAGGGATCCACAACCTTCTCCGGTTAATCCTCCCTAGTGGTATAAAGCAGATGCTCATTGTATTTTCAATAAAGGTGCTCTTGGTCACACTGTTGAAAATTGTTATCCTCTCAATAGTGAAGTTCAAAAACTTGTCCGAAGTGGCGTGCTCACCTTCAGAGATGTGAATTCGAATGTTTAAGAAAATCCTTTATCCAATCATGGGTCAGCTTCAGTAAACATGGTACATGGATTCCCTAGAAGATATCAAGTCTTTGATATTCGCTTAATCAGAGAACCATTGGTTCAAGTGCATATCAACCTGTGCAAGTTAGCTTTCTTTCAACATGATCATGCTTCCTGTATAATCTGTTCTAAGAATCCCCTAGGATGTCGTCAAGTCAGAAGAGAAATTCAGAAGATGTTGGATGAGAGGACTCTCCACATTACCTAAGAAAGAAATGAAGATAATGAAGTTGATGTTGTAACTTTTGAATTCAACATTCCCGAAGCGGTGGAGGTACCCTATGATAGTCAGAATACTGCTATTGTTCCTCTCACAATTCATATGCCAAAACAATTTCCTTATAATTCTAGTACTAATGTTCCTTGGAATTATAATGCTACAATCATGGGTAGGAGAGAAGAAGTTAAGCCTGGTCCTATGTCGACTATTGTAAACATTGCTGATGTGAGTCGTATGACTCAAAGTGGTCGTTTGTTTGCTCAAAATCCTCCTCATAAGTAAAATCCAAGAAATGATAATTTGTCCGCAAAAGTTCCTCCTCAGATGGATATGCCTAGAAGAGATCTTGGTAAAGAACCTGTAACTGTGAATGTGGAACCCATCTTTGGAACTAAAGATGATGATGCGGAAGAATTCCTGAATTTGATTAAGAAGAGCGACTACAAGGTGGTTGATCAACTCCTTCAGACACAATCAAAGATATCTCTATTATCTTTACTGATCAATTCTAAGGCTCACTGGAATGCACTGATTAAGGTTTTGAACCAAGCCTATGTTGAGCATGGCATCACCCTTGAATAATTTGACAATATTGTTTCCAATACCACCATCAATAATGCGTTGAGCTTTAGCAAAGAAGAGATTCCTCCGGAAGGTAGAGAACACAACCATGATCTGCATATATCCATGAAATGTGGAGAGGAAACCTTGACAAATGTACTGGTTGATATTGGATCTTCCCTGAATTTTATGCCGAAAAGCACTCTAGATAGGTTGTCTTATCAAGGGAAACTTATAAGATTGAATGGAATTTTTGTGAAAGCTTTTGATAGATCCAAGCGCAGCGTCATCAAATAAATTGATTTTCCCATTCGCATTGGACCTCATGACTTTGAAATCACCTTTCAAATAATGGATGTCTATCCCGCTTATAGTTGTCTGTTGGGAAGACCATGGATCCATAGTGTTGGAGTTGTAACCTCTACTCTCCACCAAATGCTGAAGTTTGATGTCTATGGAGAACAAACAATGATTTTTAGTCAATTATCATCATCTCAAGACATTGACGCTGATATTGAAGAAATTGGGACTCAATTCCAATCCTTGGAGATTGTCAACTCTATGCATGATAAAAGGGTTGGTGCGTCTATCTCTTCCTAGAAAGATGTCCAAGAAGTGGTTGAACAAGGATTATATGAATGTTGGGGACATGTAATTGAACTTCCTACCAACAAGAATAAGAGTGGTCTAAGATTCATACCTCAAAGATCAAGAGGGAAGAAATCAAAATCTGTGAACTACGATAAGTCTTTGCACGAGACATTTCAAAGTGCTGGATTCATCAATCAAGACGATCAAGATGTAGCTGCTGTCATTGAAGACATTGCAGATCCAGAATGTTCAAGCTTTGTGCCTTATGGAGAGGCTAGCTCTAACTGGAGTTTCGTCAATATTTCTTCTATTATTCACGAGTCTAAGTAAAAATTTTCTGTCTTTTAAAAGTTATTTCGCTCTGCCCAAGGCGAAAGAATGTTGTGTCGGCCTAATTTAATATCCTTTTGTTTTGCCCAAAACAAAAGTGAACCTGTGTCGATCTTTGTTTCAAATCATTAATAAAAAAAAGCAATTTTGCTTCTATTTTGTTTATCTTTTACCTTTTCAGAAAATGGTAACACCTAAAAAAACCTGATAAAATAGCTTTTTCAAAAATTTGCACATACACTCTTGCATTTTTATCTGTTTCTAAAACAAAGCATAAATCATGTGTAGATTACCTTTTGTTAAACCCATTGAAAACAATGATCCTATGCCCTCTCCCAACTTTGAATATCCTGTGTACAAAGATGAAGAGCAAAGTGACGAAGAAATCCCTGAAGAGATTACTCCTCTACTTTAGCATGAAGTAAAGATCATTGAACTGCACAAAGAGCCTTTGGAAGTAATCAATTTGGGTACTGAAGAAGAGATAATAGAAGTATGAATTAGGGTATTGTTAGAAACAAGCTTCAAAGAAAGAATGGTTAAACTGTTGAAAGAATATGTGGATGTCGTTGCTTGGAGCTACCAAGATATACCTGAGTTGGATACCAATATTGTAGGGCACAGATTATCATTGAAACCACAATGTCCACCAGTCAAACACAAGTTGAGAAGAACTCATCCAGATATGGCATATAAGATTAAAGAAGAGGTTCAAAAGTAGATCAATATTGGTTTCCTCGTCACATCAGAATATCCTTAATGGTTGGCCAACATAGTGCCTGTTTCCAAGAAGGATGGAAAAGTTAGAATGTGTGTTGATTATCGAGAATTAAACAAAGCTAGTCCGAAGGATGATTTCCCACTACCACATATTAATATGTTGGTTAATATTACTGCCAAGTTTAATGTCTTCTCATTTATCAATGGATTCTCTGGCTATAATCAGATCACGATGGCGCCTGAAGACATGGAGAAAACAACATTTATCACACCATGGGGAATATTTTGTTATCGTGTGATGCCTTTTAGTTTGAAGAATGTTGGGGCAACTTATGAAAGAGCCATGACTACTCTCTTCCATGATATGATACACAAAGAGATTGAAGTTTACGTGGACAACATGATTGCAAAGTCTGCATCTAAAGAAGAACACGTGGGGCACTTGTTAAAGTTGTTTCAATGTCTAAGAAAGTATAAGCTTCGTAAGAATCCTAGCAAGTGCACTTTTGGTGTCCACTCTGGAAAACTCCTAGGTTTCCTTGTCAGCCAAAGAGGTATTAAAGTGGATCCTAATAAAGTGAAGGCTATTCAAGAAATGCCTCCACCAAGAACAGAGAAACAAGTTAGAGGATTTCTTGGATGTTTGAATTACATATCCAGATTTATATCTCATGTGACTGCAACTTGTGGGCCGATCTTCAAACTTCTCCGAAATGACCAAGTTTATAAATGGACGGACGAATGTCAGAAAGCTTTTGATAGTATCAAAGAATATCTGCTGGAACCTGAGATCCCACCTCATTTTGAGAGGTAGTGATCATCATGACCATTATCATTATCATAATCATGCATGCATCATTCTCTGACCAAAAAATATACAAATAAGATTGTGCTTGCTTGTTGCTTGTTTCTCAAGATAGGTGACTGATTAAGAGAATCAGGAAAATTAGGTTTTGTGGCTCACAAGGTGGCTCAAGCTTTCTCATATTCTCAAATGATTCCCCTCATCAAGATCCAAGCCCAATTATGATTCAATTCAAGATCAACAACTTTATACTTCATCTGGTCCACAATTAAGGTTTTGACCTAATTCATTTGGGGGGTTGACTTTTAGCCAAAGCATGGTTCCATGGCTCAAATCATGATTCAAGGATCTACAATAAATATTTGTAATCCAATCACATCATTCATTTGATTGGAAGAGCTTAATCCCATTGATACTTAGAATAATGCAATTCATTTGGAAAAGTCAACTGTTCAAGATCATCTTTGACTTTTGAGGAATTTGGTCAACCATGGACTTTTGAAGATCAAGACATGAATATATGATTATTGAAGTAATTTGATCAAGAAAATCAATCAAGAATCAAAAAGTCAACAATTAGGGTTTTGACTTTTTCATGAAGAAATACATGTTTTTTACACAACTTTGAAGAGCCATAACTTTCTCATCCCTTGGCCAAAATGTTTGTTCCAAAGCTTATTTTGAAGAAAAAATCAAGATCAACAACTTTTTCAATATGTACAAATTCTCAAAAGATGAATTTTTTTTAGTTACGGAGCTCGGAAGTTGTTTACTTTTTTCAAAACACGGAAAAATTTCAAAGTATTTTTGACCTAGTTTTCTTCCAACTTTGTATGCATTTTACACTAAGATGCAAGATGAGTTTGAAGAAACACCAAACATGAAATTTATAGAGCATGTTTAGGACTTTCCAAAATGTACTAGAACATCTCCATATAATTTTTGAGTTAGGAGAATCGAAGAGAGGAAGTTGAGGTCCAAACATGGCGTTCTTGGCCAATTTGCAAGGCAAGGCCAAATACAAAAACTTGGTAATCTGATCCAAGGCCTCTATTCCTTGCTTGCAGACCCTTAAAGACTCAATATCCATCCATTAATAGAGGATTACACAAACTTTTGAGCTATGATCCAAGTGTTTCAAGCATTGTCCATTAAAGTTGTCTATTTATGGCATACAGGCTTGACCTCCATTCTAGTAAAGCATGTTTTTTGCAAAAGTCCACTCTCCTTGACCTCCTAACTTGTTCCTTCTGCACACACTCAAAAAAAAGCTTAGACACAACATGTTTAAAGTGATCAACCACTCCAGACATGCTTGTACTGTGCATTGGAACAATGGTCATAACTTTGCTTCAAAAACAAGTCATCAAGCCAAAAGACTCAATTTGATCAAACTCAAACCCTAATGTTTCCCTATAAATAGAGGTCATTCCTAAGCTTCAGAACACACTAGAAATCCCCCTCAAACACCTATGAATCTCTCTCAAACTAGAAGTAGCCAAAATTCTCTATTTTTAAGTTTTGAAGTCCGTAGCTTCGATTCTCTTACCTCTTGCAATTTATTTGCAAACCAATCATCCAAACACACTCCATATAGCATATAGATACTTATGTATGCATTAAAACTCCCTTGTAACACCTAAATTAAAATCTGAAAATCACACTTGTTCATCATTGCAACTCGACTTGGCCAGAAGAATTGAGGGGATCTCAATCCAAAGTGAGCATTGCAAAAGCTTCCTGGGAGTTCAGTGAAGCTCTAGGGATCATCACATCACTTCCAGAACTGCTCTAAATCAACTATTGATTTCCAGTTGCTGAGGTAAGTAGCTTGATCTTGAACTTCATCATTTAAGCATCATTTTTAGCATTTCTCGATACCAGATTGTTACATTTTGCGCATGGAATAAAAGCCCTAAGGTTTTAGGGATTGATTGTGCATATTAGTCATTTAATTTTAAAAAGAAGTTTTATGGTTCTTGAGGTTTCTGAAAAAATTAAAGAGCTATAGTTAATATAAATTGATGTTATTTATATATTTGGAATCGTAAGAGAATTCTGTACATGTTCTGTCTTATGAGTTTTGTCTAAAAGTGCTTAAAATTCAAAGTCCAAATCTCATACATTGTTGGCCGTGAGGTTGAAGATGAATTTCAATTCAGCTTTATAACACGTTTTTAAATATATATTCATGCGCGTGTTTCATTATCGGTTGTAGCGTGTGGGTTCAGTGGTAGGCTTTTGGCTCCCTAACCATTAGGGCATGAGTTCAACACCTCTAGGCAGTATTCCTAATTTTTTACCACTATTTTTTTATTGTTGTTCTTTACAACTTTAATTAATAATTTAACCAATCAAATCAACTCATTTTTGTCTAATTTTTTTACAAACTTTGTTTATGTGACATTTTTTAGGCTATATTTTAAAAGTCCAAAAAATATTATTATTTGATCGTGTTTTAATCAAGACATAAGTGATACTTTTTAAGCTTCTTTAAAGTCCTTCAATTTAAATATTTTCAAATGATCTTCACCGTGTAACTTGTAGATACTTTTGTGAATCAATTAGAATTAGGGTAAGATTACCTTGAAGAAATTAATATGATCCCTTAGTTAATTCACCTAGGGTTTTGTTTTAATTGACTTTTAAATAATTATATTTAGGTGTACATAACTAAAACCCTAATCTTGTGATCCCAATGCAATTTCATGTTGATATTAACTTGTTGCTTTGATATTTCTGTGTTTATCCACTTGTACATATGCTTGTTGGTTTACATCTTTGTACCTTTGTATATATATACATTGTCTACTAACCGCATCAATGAGACATTTACCCATCATCACATCATATTCATTCATACATGAAATGATCTTGAGGTATGTCATCCTTTTATTCAAGAAAATTTTACCCTTGAGTTTATACATTGATTTTATCCTAATTTACCTTTATTGTATCCATGATACACATAACATGTCTCACACACCACTTGAGACAATTACCCTTAATGCTTGCTTGAGATGATTGATTCCTCGTTGATGCTAAAAATACAAAGGAATGAGAATGGTATTGACAAAATTGTCAAGGTACTCACTCTCTTTCCAACTCTTTTACTCTGTGCTTAGTATTGTTAAAGCTTTACACCTCTCCTTGTTTTAAAATGGTTTTGTTTTATTAAATCTAAACATTTTAAAATCAATCATTGGTTTTGTATTGTTAAAGACCAACCAACTTCTTTAATCACCTTTGTCGTGTATTGTTAAAGCTTGACACCTTTTAAAACTTGTTAAGTATTGTTAAAACATAACATTTTAAAAACCCGTTGAGTATTTTTAAAGCTCAACACTCAAAAAGATTTTGCCTCTTGGCTATTTTATTTTCCTTTTAAGCGGAAATACAAAAGCTTTGAATTCCCTATTTCACTTAAGGGGTATGTAGGCCTAAGATGTGATGTCTTCTCGAGCTCACTTTTAAAATCTTATTTTCTCATCCTCCCACTCTATTTAAACAAAAACACAAAAAACAAAAAAACAGTTTTATGAAAAAAATAACAATGATTATATATATTTCAAAAAGGTCCCTACCCCCCGTACGTAATATATGTGAGGGGTACTTATAGTTTCCCCTTGCATAACCAACCCCCGTACCTAGATAGTCTCAAAAGGACTCTAGGTATTAGGTACCAAAATGTATCAAATGAAATCCACAAAGGTCTCAGATCAATGTCTCAGAACATAACCAAAGACTCAGATGCAACAGAGTATCAGGTGAACTTAAAGCTAAGGGGAACCCTAATTCTAAGTCCATAAGTCCAAATATACAAGTATGGGATAGTATCCATAGTCCATAAGAATACATTAGGAGTTTTTAAGGCTTTTTCCTTTATTAATTTTTTGATGAAAAGAAAAAGAAAAGCCCAAGGGACAAAGAGAAAAAAGGCATAAAAGTAAATGACATAAAGTAAAATGACATGAAATGTAAATGCTTGAAACATAAATGGCATAAAGTGCATTAAAGTAAAGAGGAGTTAGGAGTTAGTTCAATTTAATAGTATTAATGTTAGGGTTAATGATAATTAAACCAATTTCGGACAAATTTAGTTAGAGGTCACAGTAAACTTCTGTAATGCTTCAGTTAGCTTCAGAGGATACCGATGGAAGATTCTGGGTGGAGAATTGAAGTTGAAATGAAGAGAAAATGGTATTTCGATCTTTTTATTTTTAGAGTTTTTGGAGCTTCTAAATAGTAGAGGTTTTTTGGTTTTACAAACCTGGTTTTCAGTGCAGAAATGAGCTCTATTTATAGGAGAATAAGTGAGGTCATGGTACGTGCCAAATTCCTCTTCAATTGTGTGAATCAAGTTGAGAAATTTCTAGATCTAAACCGTGTGAGAATGAGCATAGAATGTGTGATTTACTGAGCTATTCCAATCGTTTTTCTTTGTACCAAATGTGTTTCACCATGATAAGCAAGTTTGCACATGTGCAAAGTGATCCCCTTTCAGTTTCAGGTCAATTCTAATAACAGGTCACTTGGTACAAACATAGTTCATGCCATCATGTTCATGCTTAGGCCAAATTCAATCTACTAGTGTGTTTTATAATTCTATATTTTCCAATTGATCCTTTCATAGAAAGTTGAGCTGAAAATGACATGAGTTGAAAGTTGAGGTCGTATCCTGAAATTTAGGTCAGACATTAGGTCAAACAGGTAAAAAGATTTGTTCATCAAATTTATAATACTTGTATATTAAGTTTTGAAAATATTATATATATTTTTTGAAAATTGTCTATAGTAGAAAACATAAAGATTATTATTGTAAAAATATTTATTATTATTATTATTATTATTATTATTAAAGTCGTACGAATGATTATTTTACAATTATTTATGAGATTTAGATGTTATTAAGTAAAATTACTATACCAATTTTTTATTTGATTCATACATAAATAATATATATATATATATATATATATATATATATATATATATATATATATATATATATATATATATATATATATATATATATATATATATATATCAAATACATCCTTTAAAAATACATTTAAAAAAATAGGACTCATTACAAAATTTCAAACAATAATGAATTTTAAAAATTCACTATTGAAATGTATTAAAATATGCTTTGAAACTAAGCTTTTAAACAATTGGTTCAAGGAAAACAATAGACCTCTTTTTTAAAAATGAGATTATATTGAAACAAACAAAGATTGATACAAAACGATAGGGGGACATCCACCAAAACCCTATCAAGAGGCAATAAACCTATAGAATGGCAAACCGAGCCGATTCTTTACAAAATCTGCTTGAATATAAGCCGAAATGGAAGAGTAGTAAGTAATATTAGTTAAACTAAGGCCTAGGTTAGCAAAAGCATCAGCACAACTGTTGCATTCTTTTTTTTCTTCCCTATAAATGTGAGAGACTAAAAAGTTCTATTTAGAGACTAAATTTATACAATTAATCCACCTATTCCTTATATGCCAAGGAACAAAAAGAGCAGACTTGAATGCTTTAACAATCGTCGTTGAATCGGTTTCCAACCAAAGATAATTCTAATGATTCTCATAGGCAAACTCAATTGCAAACATCGCACCCGAGAGTTCGACAATGAGAGAAGTGGAAGAACCCAACCAAATGGAAAAAGCACCAAGAAAGGTACCCTCACTGTTGCGTGAAATACCCCCACAATTCCCATTTGAAGCAACAGAAGCACCATCACAGTTAATTTTCATCCAATTCCTAGGAAGAGGTTCCCAAATAACCTCAATGATACTTGGAGCACGAGGAGGACGAATAGAAACCCGAAAATTCTTAAGAATCATATAAACTCTTGCATATCCAAAAAAGAACCAACCTCGGTGCTACCAGCTAAAGAGACCCGCATCCAGAATACTAGAAGTAGTGGAAGAAATACTAACACCCAAGTTTTGGAATCTAACCTTGTTTCGAGCTTTCTAAATAGCGTTAATAACAAAAATCACCGTAGCATTGTGTAAAGCTTTACATTGGCCCAACGTCCTCTTGCTGAGTAAGAGTCTCACATCTTCCCACCCTTTTATCGAGCCGTGAAAATGCAACATCTGACCGACCCACACCCAGAGATGAGAAGCAAATTTAAAAAGGAAAAATAGGTGATGAGAAGATTTTTCCTCCTCCTTACATAAATCTCACTAAGACGGAAAAGCAATATTCCTTCATTTCCATTGATCATCAGTGGCAAATTTGTTGTGAAGCAATTTCCAAACCATACAGGATTTTGAGGGTGGTATTGTTTTAGCCCAAATCCAACGCCGCGAATTCGAAAGAGTGCCTCTAGATCTCTTGAAGTCATAGTGAAGTTTAGAAGAAAGTTCACCCGTGGGAGAGTGTTTCCAAGTACTCTAGTATCCTCTCGAAGATCATGCGGAATATGGGAATTACGGATACGCAATTGAATGGATAGGGGAATAGGCGTAGAAGATTTTGAAAAATCCCACGACCATTAACAAGAATATTATTCACAATCAAGCCATTTGGATCATCCTCCTCGAGATGAAAAGGATCACCACACCAATTGTCGAACTAGAGACTGATGGATTCCCCATTTCCAAAGCACCGGGCAGTATTCTAAATAACCTTTCTCAACGTTCTACTTCTCAGTAACAGAGCCCGAGAATCATAGGAGTTTACAAGATCCCAGGCGAGATTCAGATTAATGAACAAGTATTTTCTTTATTAGTAAAAAATAAATAAATATGAAAGAATTAGCTTTAAAACGTCAAAAGGCAAACATTATTCTAAAATTTAAGGAAAAATTATTTATAAATTATTATTTGATGTAATAACATATATTAATTTAATTTAGAGATATTAATATTTATTGGAAAATAAGAAATGGTATATGAATTAATATTATTCAATTTAATATGCCAAACAAGATTATTCTTTATTTTAAATAAATAAATTCTTAAGTTTATGATATACAATAATGACCAAAAGAACAAGGAATGGGAACAAATTATCTGATATATCATATTTATTGAAAAATAATTTTAATAAAAATAATAGGAAATACACAAAAAAATAGGAAATACATAAATAACTTATTATTTTAGTACAAACCTTTTATTGCACTTTAATTATGACAAAAGAAAAAGCTATTAATAGAAAAACTACAACCAAGAAGAAAAACCTATACAATATACATACAACCAATTTGATTTTTTAATCTCAAAAAGAAAATGAATGTATTAAAACTAGGGTTAAATACGTTTTTAGTCCCTATAAATATGCGACCCTACATTTTTAGTCCCTATAATATTTTCCTTTATTGAATAGTCCTTCTAAAACTGTGACACACTAACTTTTTTATAACTTTTTATGCAGATTTGTACACATTTACCATCAAACAAGCAATTTTGTTCAAAGCCTGAAGTGACTAACTTTATTCTTTATGAAGCTAAACCTAAAAGGAAGGAGGACAATAAAATTGAAATTTCAAATGGATTCAATGTACATTATGTTTAACATTCAAACGGCAAATTATTCAATATATATGTGTGTGTGTGCGCGTGTTTCAACATTACAATAACATAAATTATTTTGCATCAGGTGAAAGGTTCGACATCAAAGAAAAAGAAAAAAGGAGAGAGAAACTTATCATGATATCTCTCCAGAGGAAGCAGGAACAAATATGAAGGAATGGATTAACTAAAGAAATTAAGAATAAATGTGAAGAATCATTCAACTAGAGGATAAATGTGAAGAATCATCCCAGGGTGAAAAGCTTTTACATTGAATAATATTTAGATGGTTCTTGTATAATGATACAATGTGTAAACAATTTTATATAAACATTAAATTACATCTTCCTTTGCATATATTTGTAATTACATTTATGTAGTTTCCATTTCATAGAAAACCCTAAAAATATAATTATAGATAATTATATATTTTATCTAACAAAAAATGTGATAGTGTATAATTTACCACCTGATAAATATTAAACTCAAACTGAAATAGATTTCAAACTAGATTAACTGCAATAAGAGGTAATCAATGTGTATGAAAATTTAAATTGAATATTAG
Organism: Vicia villosa; assembly: GCF_029867415.1. Taxonomy (NCBI): domain Eukaryota; kingdom Viridiplantae; phylum Streptophyta; class Magnoliopsida; order Fabales; family Fabaceae; genus Vicia; species Vicia villosa. The sequence continues at coordinate 26,920 of NW_026705822.1, read as the reverse complement.
TAAATATCAGTACTTAATATAAGATATATATTGTTAACATAGCATAATTAAGTATTTTATATTTATCTGACCTTCTTTAAAATAGTATTTTCCTGCATGTTCATAAATAGTAAATGAACGTTCAATAACGCGTCATCTCTTTAAAGCATTGTTAATTACTTAAAGAATAATTATTTTCTATCAGGCCTGCATAACTACTATTCCATATGTACGTATGTATGTATGTATGTATGTATGTATGTATGTATGTATGTATGTATGTATGTATGTATGTATGTATGTATGTATGTATGTGTGTATGTATGTATGTATGTATTATATTTTTGCTTATATTTCAAAATAATTTTATTGTAAGTTAAATGGGACTAAGATATATATTGTTACTAAATTTTTTTAATCTTGCGTCATAAGGAAAGAAGTTTAGCATTATTGATCAACCATTACTATAATCTACAAAGAGGACACACGAACAATGGTCAAGAGATTCTAGGAGTGATGTCTCTTCCAAATTAGGTCAACAATGAGGGAATAATTTTGGAGAATAACTCTCCCTCCAAGATTCACATGCCTATGATTCTAGGAGTGAAGTCTCTTCCAAATTAGGTCAACTAGAGATTTCCAGGTAGACTTCAACTGAGGGTTTGCGCATACTAATAGCCCTAGGTACTTAAAAGGAAGAGATTTCATCTTGTAATAGATAATTTTTTCTGATAATATTAAGTAGAAAGACTCAAAATCAATAGCAATCTAGCTAAATTTATGGAAGTTAACCCCAAGGCCCAGAGCTAACTTAAACCCCCTCGATACCGCCTTAATTGCACACAAATTCTCCATCGAGGGACCCCCAAGATTCAGGTATCGTCGGCATATTGAAGGTGGGTGATCTCTAAATTGGATGAGTCAACTTTAAACCATAAGAAAAGACTATGATCAATGTCCCTTTTAATCAGACCGCTAAGGCATTCTACCACTATGTGGAAGAGGAAACATGCTAAAGGGTCTTCTTACTTCAGTCCTATTGGGACCTTAATCCCCTAAAGTGGCTAACTTCATTCATTCATTATGAAGTTCTCGCAAAATTTCAAATAAAGAAAAAAATGTTAACTGAAATTTCCAATGAATGTGATGTACATTATATGTAAAATTCAAATTATGAATTATTTAATAAAGATTATATGTTTCAACATCACAATAACATAAATTCTTTTGCATCATATGAAAAGTTCGATGTCAAAGAAAATAAAAAAGGAGAGGAAAAATATGTCATGATATTCCTTAAGAGGATAAATGATAAAGATATAATTATTAAGGATTCTAATGAAGCAATTCAAGGTCTAGGAGGACGACACGTTATAGAAAAGTTTAAGGAGACCTGAGTACAAATGGTGACAACCAACATAAAAGCAAGGTCAACATTAGAAAACTTGTAGGACAAAATGGTTATTTGCATAACTTCTTCATATGAACACTTGGGCCCTTCCATGCTACCCATCTAAATTATTATTATTTTTATTTAAAATATAAAGCTTGTGTTAATAAGGCACAAACCATGTCTATTTTTATTTTCTTTTGTAAGCCAATCACAAGTTTCCATCATAATGACTAGGCAAGTGAATTAAATTTTGTTTTTTGTTAGCAAATAAAGTTACCAGACACTTAAATGAATGAAGATAGAAAGAAAAAGGAAAAAGGTGCAGAAAGTTAAAGAAAAGGGATAAAGGAGAAAATATCATTAAATGCATTGTCTCCTCCCATTGGACAATGATATTGGTTATGTACAAGATGGGTTACTATAACTTTCAATTTTTTAATCTTAAATTGAAAGAGCTTCATGAAGTTTCTTAATGGATTATTTCCTTTGCATGAATGAATGATATTTGCTCACCTTTGGTTATTCTTATTAAGAATGAAGCAGATTGCTATTGGTGCTTTGATTGTGCGATGTGGAGAATGGTATGCTAGACTTATCTTGCAGGGAGAAAATTTTCCTATTCTGTTCTTTGTGTTCTCCCTTTATATCATGCAGGAGAAAATTTTCCTGTTCTGTTCAAATGCACATTATACAGAGTAGTTATATTGAATATGCCAGCTTTAATCAAGATAATCCAATATTTTATATGGTGTAAGCTTTGTACCCTCACCGTACACCCCAAACTTTATCTCAGAAATATGGCCCTTTAATGCTTCTTTATTTTGGAAAGGTTCTTGTACTTGTGGTTTCTTCTAATAAAAAACCAATTCCATATTCGTATTCCTCATCTCACGGGCTTCCTAATGAACCGGTTAGATTTTTATTTCTTAACTATCAGGTGGAAACCCAATGTAGGCTTTGAACACCTCTGTTCTAAGTTTTTGTTGCATCTGTTTTTGTCCATACTTGTCTTATTGTTAACATGATTGTTGAGCTTCCTCTTTATCATATCACTTTTTTCTTCATACTTTGACTTGAAAATTGCAATGATGATTGTGTCTTAATTTTGATGCTCTTTATTTCAGACTGTTGATGTATTTGCTATTGTGGCCTTATCTGGAATTTTAAGCAGATTGCTGAGTAGTGAAACTACAATTGTGGCTACAAGTAATTGAGAACCAAAGGACTTGAATAAGGTGTGTTCTTGTCCATCAAAGTAAATCTGAAACGTTAAACTGAGAATTGTGCACATCATCCGACTTTTGAGGACCGATTCAACGACTCTACTTACTTCCTTGGAGCTTATTCTGAATAATAAACTCTTTTAGGAAAAGGAGGAGGGTGAATACAATTAAGTCAACTGCATTGGATCGGGAATTAACATAAGGAGCATTGAATGCACTGCCGGAAGCAGAAGAAGCTTTGTCATAATCTTGTAGCTGGTTCGTTCTTGGAGGCAATAAATGTCCCTTGATCTATTCACTGCATAATCAAACGGAAGACTAAAGATATCAAAAAATATGAAAAAATCAAATTTTGTGCTTACTCTTAATGGATGTGATTTATCCAAAGAAATTTGATGAAGATGCATCGGGGGAGAGAAGTTGTGTGTTTTGGTTGTAAAAACTCCAAGTAGTTGTTCTGTGGCATGAATTGCAGATGAAATCAACAACACATAAGGCGATTCCCACGAGTTCTTAGTAGTCACTTGGAAATCTGGAGGTTTTGGTGGAACCACAAATTTGACTTCATCTTCAAAACTCCTGTTCTTGGATTGAGACTTAACGACACCTACTGAAAATGTGATTTTCGCAGAGGGTGTGTTTCGGGAACCCTGGTATGGTGATTTCTTTACGGCTGTGGTGACGATGAAGGTGTTTCCGCCGGTTATTGTGTGATGTATTTGACTTTGGTTGTAGAGAAAGTGAGGGAATTGATCCTTAAGCACGTCAGGTGGTTTTGGATGACAAGGTGGAGACTGCGGTGGTAGTGGCAGTGATGTCAGAGGTGGTGGTGGGGATGTGACCGGTCTGTCAACGAGTTGGGTCTTCTTTGTTGTTGGGTTAAATCTTAGAGTTGGCTTCACAACTCTGTAATTTCCAAACCCTTCTTTGTCCCCATGTTCGTCTATCTCCTCTATAGCACCAAGGGATTGCAACACAATCTGATTTGTGGTGGTGAGAAACTCGTCAGGTGCTATGTAAAAATAAGGTGGAAACTTTGAACCGGACTCCACTGATTCATGACTTGGCTCCTCTTCTTCAACATCCAACGGTAAAATGGGTTCCATTTCCTCTTCTAATTCCAAGAAGGAGTGTCTCCATTTGGGTTTAAAATACCAACAAAATATTTCTTTGAAATTACTCCAAGACATAGATGGATGAGGTCGAATCCTCCATAGCCACCATTTAAGAGCACTATCTCTCATTGCCATTGCGGCTACCTTCATCTTCTCTTCATCTTCCACAATATATTTGGCTCTAAAATATCTCTCAATAGAAAACATCCACCAATATGAATCTTCTACTCCATAAAATTTCCAAAAGAACCCCATTTAACAAGAATGAGATCGAAATGAAAACACCAATTGATAGGAAGCTATCCCTACCAAAACTATCAATTTATGGTTCAACAATAAAAAGAGAAAGACATTAAAAATAAGCTAAGAAAATAGAGATAAAAATAACTTTTGATTTCTTTGATTGATTCCAAATGTCTCTATGAGACTACATTATATAACATTCTTAATGGATAATAATAATATAAAAGCCCAAACACTACTAAAAGCCCAATAACCATACTAATAATATAAGTTCTATTATTACCCTTCTAACAATAACCATACTACGAATATAAATCATAAAATACCCTTCTATCAATTGAATGCACTGCCGGAAGCAGAAGAAGCTTTGTCATAATCCTGTAGCTGGTTCATTCTTGGAGGCAATGAATGTCCCTCTGGTGCAGTAACTACAGCTGATGCATCCGAAAAATCATTTTGATGCACTACCATTCATTACAGCTATACATTTTTAGCATGTTGCATTTTATTCCATAGAGATTTTTCTTTTTCTTCTCTGCTGCGCGCCTAAGTGGAGATTGTGCCGAATAGCCGGTGTTGTGTGCTAAGATCCTCATCAACTGCCTTATCTTTGCTAGTTAGAGTTGAGAGTGGCAGTGCATTTTGCTTCGAATCGGGTGCTAGTTTGTTTCAACGTTGGTTTGTGTTGCAATTCATTATAAACACTTCTTAAGTTTGTGAACTGATTTAAGCAATACAGCAGTTTTATAAATAAGTAACATAGTCTTTCTATAAACAAAGATGTTACTGGTAAATCTTCATAACCTTTTGGCATATAATATTTGGTTGCTTATTATTGATGTTTTTTTAGCTTGAACGAAGACACAACCGAATGAGCCTGCATAACTTATTTCCACAGATGATCTTCTTGTCAACGACGACACAGTAGAACGAGTCCGCATAACTTATTTCCACATAATGTGAAAGCATAAGTTGAATTGTTTCATCCTCCTCAACAACTTCGAATGTCTGAGGTAATTTTAAATCTGATTGTGGAACCCATAATTTATAGGTTTATTTTTAAGCATATGTTGTTTGTTGAATTAAATTTATATAAAATCCTCTATTATTGGCAAGGTTGTTGTTGGTGGAATGTCTGGTAGTATGTCTCATCTCAGGTGAGAACTACATGGTCTGAAAAGTGTTGTATATTTGTGTAGAATTTGTCTTTTTATTCATTTCTGGTAGGAAATAAATAAGATTTGTAATTGTAAATTTTTATAACTTTTCATTTGAAAATGTTAAGCATCAGTATTATATTTAGAGGCTAAAAGTTCTAAGATTCAGCCTGGAGCATGGAGTAAAACATAGAACAGTTACCGTCTTGATTTAGAAAGCTAAATAGTATTCATTAATTTACTCTTAAATATTATTGTTATTTCATTTCTTTATAGTTAACTTTGTTTGAAACATGAATTTGCAGAAAAAATTTATGCTGGACCAATTAGCTGATCTTTAAAATAAGGTCGATGGCTTTGAAATATATATCTAAAGAAATTAATTAATTAAGCAAATTAGTGAGTACTTGACAATTTCAATATGCATAAATGTCACTCTGAACAATTTTATTAATGATTATGTAAATTAATTATACATGAAAAAATTAATTATGCAAATGTAAAGGTTTAGATATAAATACAAAATTTGAAATGATTTACTTTATTTGTAAATTTGAATTGGTTTACTTATATTAAATAATCATACAATAATAATAATAAGAAAAAAAGAATTTCTCATGGAGAAAAAATAATATTTAAAAATAAAGATTATACTTTATTTTAAAAAAATTTAATTTAAATAAAACAAATAAGATTATTCTGTAGTGACTCGTAAATTAAAAAGTTTATTATTTGTACAAATTTAAAATATCAATGCAAATTTAAAATATAAAAGCATCTATTATAAGGGACGTGTTTATTTAAAAAAAAAACTCATTAAAAATTAGTATAAATCCAATTGCTTACAATTTATTAATTTACATTACTCGCATTAATTTGCATTACATTGTCAAATAATGCTTGTAAAATACACTCATTGTACAATTATTAATTGCATTACATAATTGTTATGAATATTTATATCGGTGGATGTTCATCATTTTTGTTGTTTTTCATCGTTTATGCGCAAATTCCTCGTTTTTCTATTTTACTTTATTTAATTTCTATTTTCATTTTTTCAAAAAAATCTCAAAAAATTTGTAGCTTCGTTATCTTATTTTATTTGATTTATGATCAGGTTTTTATATTTTTTTGATTTTATTTTGATCACTTTTCTATTTTTCCATTTGTTTTCTTAACCGTAACATTGCATGGTTTATGAACAGGTTTCCTATGGATTTTCTTAACCGTAACATTGCATGGTTTATGAACAGGTTTCCTATGGATTGGCCAACTGCAAGGAGCTTTATCCCTTGACCTCAAGGAGGTTATTCGTATTTGGGCAAAAGCCTTTTGGCTTTTGGCCAAATCAAGGTTATTCGTATTTGACCAAAAACCTTTTGGTATTTGGCCAAATCAGGTTATTTGTAATTTTGTCCATAATTTAATTTTCTAAACCCCAATTATTTTCTTGTGTTATTATTATTATTATTATTATTATTATTATTATTATCTTCATTATTAACATTATTACTATCCTTTTTTGCAGGTACTTCCTTTGGCCATTAACCTTGTTTTGGCCAAACAACATTGCTGGCCAATTTCCCATCATGCATCCTCAAGGCCTTGCCACATAGAATCCAGCCACACCATATCATATCAAATTCTGGTTTTTCTTTAATTCATTTTTTTAATTATTGGTTTATTGTTTTATTATTTAAATTTTCACTAAAACCTTAATCTTTTTTTCTCAAACCATAAAATTCATGTTATTTTCATAAATCACTCTAAAATCTTTTTTTATAAAATTAATTTGTTTTTTTTAATTTAAATTAATAATTTACAGTAATATTTATTTTTAGGTTTAAATAATTAATTTTTTAAAATTTAGGTTAATTCAACAATAACATTTTTAGACTTAGGTTAATTTAATCAAATTAGGATTTTTAGGCTAATTTATTTTTAGGCTTTCTAACCCTGATTTTATTTTTTGGCTAACTATTTTTCATCATGACTACTAATCACTGTTTTCCCTAACCTTTTAATTTTTGATCTGTTACCTTATAACTGTTGAGGTTTTTTATGCGCGAATTTTTTCCTCACCCCATACTCTGTGATTGTCGAATGCCTTCTGTTAAATATTTTGCCCCTTTTAATTTTTCCTTTTATTTCTGCCTTTTTATTTTATTATCTACCTTTATTTCAATTATTTAATTTTCTGTCTTTTAAATATTAGAAAATATGTATAGGTCGCAATAAGTTTTCTTGTAATAGTTGTAGGTTTTATTTCCTGCCTTTATTTTTCTACCCTACAGGTGTTTATTGTAATAGCGTAGGAACTTTTAAATTTTGCCTTTATTTTTAACTGCGTGGTTAGTAATCATAGGGAGTGCAAGCCTTGTTTAAAATAAATTAGCCCACTAATTATAAGATAAATATTCGAATTGAACCACATGATTGTGCCACACACACTCCTTTAGGGTAAGCCTTCTTATGCTGCCTGTTGCCTTTTTAATTAAGATTCTAAAATAGTCAAGTCCCTCGATTCTGAGGATACCTAAGCAAAACAAATGTTACTCTCAGTTCATCATCAAATGATCTTGTCCCTCGAAGTTGCCTCAGAAATAAGATGATTGTCCCATTGCTAAGGTATCCTCGCATGTTGCCTAAATGACTATTCTATCCTTCTCTAAAGACTACCTACCCTTTATATGGTAGGGACAGTTTTAGAGCAAAACATACTTCCTCGATGACCCTTTACATCCAATGAAAGGACTTCCTACCCTCTTATGGTATGGATAGCCTTTTCAAACTGAAAAGCTAAAAGAACAATTTTTCTAACTTAGGGTAGGTGCTCTTGGTTGCTTGCTCTTTTCAAACTCAAATTCAAATCTTTTTTCACACTCTCTTTCACAAAATACTTTCAAAACAAGGCTACGCTTATTTTACAAGCTAAAGTCCTTATTCAAAAATCATTTCTTATTCACACACTACACTTCAAACATTTTGAAAACAAAAGTGAGCTAAGCAACTAAGAGTCCACCTTCCCTTTAAAAAGGGTGCTTACACCTTCCCTTTGTATAACTTACCCCCCGAACTCAAATTCTTTAAAAAATGTTTTTTTGTGTTCTTTTTAGCCTTTCTATATTGGATAAAATAAAAGTCGGTGGCGACTCTTGATATCCGCAACATTTCAAAAAGTCAGTTCTCCCACCGTATTACAGAATGACATAAAAAAGACAAAATATGTCTAGGTGTGCAAATTGAGCATGTGGACAAAAGAATATTTGTGCATCAAGAAGGCTATATAGAAAAGTGTTGAAATGATTCTATATGGAATGTCACATGTTGCCTACTCCAATATGGTTGTTAGATCATTAGACATGGAGAAAGATCTTTTTAGGCTTCGAGAAAAGGATGAAAATTGCTTGGTCCTGAAGTACCATATCTCAGTGCAATTGGAGTACTAATGCACCTTGCTAATTATAGACATCATGATATATCATTTGCGGTCAATCTATAAGTAAGATAGAATTATTCACCTAGACGGAGAAATTGGAAAGCGGACAAACATATACTTCGTTATCTTAGAGATGCAAGTTACTTGTCAGATTCTCACAATGGTATATAAGAAAGAGGTTATTTGTTTACATGTGATGGTACAACCATTTCATGGAGATCTATGAAACAAATCATGGCAACAACTTCATAAAATCTCACATAACTATTTGCACTGCATAAAGTCACTTCGAAGAAGACATTTTAAGTAACTACTACAAATAATGTCGTCTCATATATAAATGTATGCATGAGGGGGAGAAATAAATATTTTCTGCACTCTTTTTCCCTTCACCATGGTTTTGTCCCACTGGGTTTTTCTGGTAAGGTTTTTAACGAGGCAGTTTACATTCAAAGGATATTGTACTCTTTTTCCTTCACTAGATTTTTTTCCCATTTCTAGTAAGGTTTTAATGAGGCATATCCTCAATGGACATCCAAGGGAGGTGTTATGAATATTTATATTAGTGGATGTCCATCATTCTTCTTGTTTTTCATCTTCCTATTCCATATTTAATATGTGTGATTTTCCATCTCCCTTAGGTCCTATAAATAGAGACTCGCATTGCAATGTAAATGGCACTTGAAAGAAGATGATAATATAATATTACTTTTCTCTTCTCTTTCTCTCATTCATCTCTCTTTCATCTCTATATTATTTTGGTTAATTTCATAACAATAATGATATTTTAGACTAATTATAACCGAAATAACTTTTTATGATTACCTGTTTCTTTCCTTGTAATTTTTTTGCAGTAAATTTATAAATTAGTAAAAGAATAAATTTAGAAATTGGGGTGGGTAGAAAGGTATAGGTTGGAAATTGGGGTGGGTAGAAAGAATATATTTACATTACATGGCATCTCACGATAATGCATAACAATACATCACACTCTTGAATATTTTTATCATGTTACTTTAAATTGAAATCCTATTCTAACACGAAGGGATTCAATGTGAAGAATAGGTTGAGCACCAACAATATCTTCAACAACATTGCTTCAAAACAAATTAAAAAAAGGTTAATGTCATACCCCAAAATTTGCCCTCATATAATTACAAATGTCATTTTATTTCAAATAATTGACATAGCAAAATTGGTAAGGATTTGGGTGCAAAAAGCTACAAATGCGAGAGGTATCGGGTTCGAATCCCACTTCTAACATGTTTCCATTTTGTTTGTTGCTAACTGTATTTTTTTATTTCCATTTATTATTAAAAATCACAAAAAAATAACTTTTTTACATATTTAAATATTATTTTCGTATTTGTTTATTTATTATTTTCAAAAAAATGTTTTTTTTACTTTTATCCACTTTTTATTCAAAAAATAACCACAAACAACATAAAAAATAAATAAGGTAATTTTTTATTCAACTTTTGTCATAAGACAATTTTCTTGAATATTTTGATTTGATTTTAACAAAAATTAAGACAAAATATTCATGAAAATAATTTGATTAAAAGGTTTGATATTAAATTATTTTATTCCTTTTTTAGTTTAACCTAATTTTTTAATATAAATAGGGAACCCTACTCTCATATAGTGGCGGCACCAATTTCCATATTCCGATCCTCTCTTCATTTTAACCAACACTCTCACATACAACCTTTCCATCCACTGTATATATTCACTAACAAAAAGCTCATTTTCGGGTATATAATTTTCCGCCATACTTTCTAACACACCAGTTTTCAAGCTTAGAAAAACTCTACAACCAAATACCATTAAAGTACCATCATCTTAAACCATTATCATTACCAAGAATTCATCACACCATATCTAACCCCATTTTTCCAGCCAATTACAACTACAAACCAACTCAAACCTTACCCGCATAATTTTTGGTAAACAACCCAAATACAAGCCATCACCATAACCTTCGTTAACTTCAAACTAACTATAAAAAAAAAAAAACAAAAACAAAATTTTTTTTGCAACAACAATGATTTATTTTTGCAGGTAAAATTGAAGACAGGATCAACAAAATAGCGGAGAAAGAACAAATCCAGAATCATCACCATGGACAAACCGCCGCTCAGACTCTGCGACCATCGACACCGCTGCAGAATCAGATCGGATCTCCCGGCACCGAGCTACGCCGTCAGCGGCCGCCCACCACCACCGCTACTCAGCCCGACGCGAACAACCATCAAATCCTTTCCGATCGGACTGCCACGCCGTCAACCCTCCACCTTGCCGCCGCAAATGAACCGGGCCTCCTATGACGCACCGCCTCTATCACGCGATCTGCCACTAGCAGTCGTTGGATACTTTCTCAGGTGACCCATTCGTCGATACCTTCATCTTATTGCTTGATTGTTTGCTGTTGTGATGTAGAATAAAAAGACTTTATGTGTTTCATAGAAAATGGATACCTACCTGATGCTTTTTATACGTGTAACACCTGCTGTTGGTTTTTGTTTTGTGTGTTTTATTTATTATTAACATAACAAGGTTTCTTTGGTTAAAAAAATGTGTACAGAAGAAAGATAAGTGTTGTCTTGTTTCTGGTATCATGCCTTTCACTTTAAATGCCTTTTTTTTGTTTTATTTTTATTTTTCTTATGAAGTGCCACGTGCCCAGTTACTATTGGCATTTGTTTTTAAATTAAATTGGATGAACTTGTCCGCTCCAATCTTAGTTTTTTTTTTTACTTATTATTTGCTTTATTTATATAATTATGATATTGTTTAAGCTTTAGAAAAATATATAAAACTTAAAAAAAACGTTTCTTTTTAATTAGTTTTTATTAGGTTAATCTAGTTATGTTAGGTTTTATTTAATTAGTTAGTTATTTAGTTTTAGCTAATTAATTTAATCTTATTAAGATTTTAAAGTAAAAAAAATTATGGTTAATTAATTTTTTTTTAATTAAAAGTGCTAGTCAATTAGATTTTATTTTTTATAAAAAAATACCAATAAAATGTTGTTTTAATTTTACTTATTTCTTTTAGTAAATTTTAATATGTTTTTTTTAGATTTTTCTTTAATTCTTGAGCATTATTTGTTTGTAATTTTGCCATTATTCATATATCATTTATGTTTCAGTACTAACAATTTTTTTGTTTTTTTGTGAGGACAATTTTCGTGGACACTTGCAAGCTACATAATTTTGCACATTTAATCATGCTATTTCTACTTTAATTTTCATTTGGGTTTGTAATATTATTTTTCATCCCCATTCGGTAATCTGTAATCCCCACCCCGAAGCCATGTAATAGCGTAGGACTTTACATTCCGCACTTTATTTCCTGTATATATTCAAGATAAATAAAATATCTGAATTGAATACACTTTTTGCACTCACTCACCTCTAAGGTACGCCCCTCTTGGTTGCCTATCGAAATAAGGTCGTGTCCCTTGAATGTAGAGGTACCCATTAGCAAAAGTCCCTCGATTAAAAATCATCGCAAAGATCATAAGTCCCTCGATGACCCACGATGTTGCCTACGATGATATGATCTTGTCCCTCGAGTTGCCTTCGATAAATGATGATAGTCCCTTCGGATTGCTAAGGTACCTCTACCTGTTGCCTTCAACGACCTCGATGACCCTCCGATGACCCATACGTCCAATATAACAAGGATTTCCTACTTCTACATAGTATGGATGATCCCAGGAATCGTAAAAAGTATAGAAAAGGACCAATTAGTTAGGGTAGTGTTCTTAATCTGCCTAGCTCAACAAAAATATCTTTTCAACACTCTTTCGAAAAACTAAGGCTACGCATTCACGCTAAAGTCCTTATGCCTCTTTTCAACTCAAAACAAACAAACATGAGCTAAGCAAATTAAGAGCCCGTAGATAACTACGGATGAAAAGGGTGCTTGCACCTTCCCTTTTCATAACTTACCCCCCGAGCCCATTTTCTTTCAAAAAGGTCTTTTTCTGTACTTTTTACCTTTCCTAACATTGGACAAAATAAAAGTCGGTGGCGACTCATGCTCACCGCAACATTGGTTGCTTGCAAAAATAAAAGTCAGTTCACCGTATTACAGAACTGGCGACTCTGCTGGGGAGTCTTTAAGAGGGGTATACCTTAGGGCTTAGTTCGTTGTAAATGTTTTTAATTGTTTGTTTGTATGCTTTATTTTTAAGGGAAATGCTTGGGTTTGTTATTGTGTGAAAGATCCTACACCCGGATCTGAGTACCTTAGGTAAATGGCATGAGATCAAGGAGACTGCACAGCGTATACTGATGTGGTTGATCTGATGGCCATCGTTAGTGTGACACATTGGTTTGTCCTGGTGTTCCTTGGGATCCGACTCGAGGAAATGCTTGGCTACCGCGTGGTGTCATTAAGCACTAATTCGCCCCTAGAACCTTAGTTGAACTAAACTTTGGCCTTTTAGGAAGTAGCGAGATGGCTGGCTTTGGTTCCGACTGAAGTTGGTTGATACTCGAAGCTACACTCATATGGACTGGACTTTCGGGACCTTTTCGGTTGGTGATTCGATCGCCGAACTGAGATAAGCGCCTTCGAGAAAGGTCAATGATATGAGCTCCCTAGAACCCGATCTTTAATAGGACAGGTTGAGCCAACTAAACTTCAGTGGGGAGGGTACTTACCTTTGAACTTCATGCAAGCCTTTAAACCTAAGGCTACTTGTGTGACTTGTTTGTGTTCATTATCTAACCATTTGGTTTCCTTGCAGGATTTGTGTGTACGCTAACAGCTTGAATTCCTTGCAGGATTTGTGTGTACGCTAACAACTTGAGCTCTTTGTAGGACCTACTCGTCCTCATCACCTAACTAACCTTTTTCAAGGATCTCGAGTATTTTGGGCGCACAATTCCAGGTGCCATCATCAAGAGCCAGATTCCTAACAAGGGGCAGGAGGATTTATTTTCCTCTAGCCAGATACCTTCAAACTCAAAGGTACAGTTCCTATCAAGGGGCAAGGGGATTTATTTTCCTCTAGCCATATGCCTTCACAATCAAAAGTACTGTACCCCGAATCAGAGGCTATGACCCACTGGACATGGTGAGCTTGATTCTTATAGAAGGAAGTTCGAAGATGAAAGTTAAAGGTCTTCAGGCAAAGCTGCAACAAAATCCATTTCTAATGTTGCGAACTAGACAACGATTTTCTCGTCTTCTTCCTCAAATCCCTGAAGCTGTACACTTACAACTCTTGTGTGACTTCGTCAGAATATTCTCCCTAGAAGTAATCGGCAGGTTTAGACACTAATGCTCGGTTTGTTTTCCACTCTAGGGCACTTGGCCATTCGATTGATGATGGCCAGCCATTCAGAAACAAGGTTCAAAGCCTGATCGACGCAAAGGTTATCATCATTTGTACCTGAAAGCCAAATTTGAAGTTCTCCTTCGACTCAATGGACCTTCTGAAGCAATAAGTCCAGACGGAGAAAATCTCCTCAATGTTGGCAATTTGTAATTTCTCATGCATTTTCATGCGTAATCTTTCTTGTTTTTGTTCAACACTGTTTATATGCAATACTTGTTTGTTTTTGAACTATAATAATGATGCATTGGATATGTTTGTCTTGAAAAAATTCATTCTCTCTCGCTCTAATATGTTTTCTTTGCTTGTGATGCCAAACTCTCGGTGATAAAGCATGATAACTCCGAAAGGAGAATGACGAACGCATAATACTCATAATCTCAAATGGTGTGCTTTCGAGTAAAACCCTGTTGATGATGTACAGGCATTATTTCAAATCCCCAAACACTGGAGATATAAGGAAGTTAATCCCTTGTCAACCCCTTTGAGCCTTGAAGTAGGAGTTTCCTTTCTATACGAAAAAAACCCTCACATTTAACCCAGGGGCAGGGTAGTGTTCAGTTAATCTGATCGAGCATTCAAAATTCATCAGGAGTGCACATCTAAGGATACAACAATGGTTATCCTTCAAAAGGTTGAGGACAGTAAAAAACAAAATGGTTATCCCTCACAATAGAAGGTCAAAATATGACGATACAACAACGGTTATCCCTCGTCGACCAAGAAATGAGGTAGTCACAATCTTTCCAACAAATCAAAGACGTCTCATACGACTTGTTCAAAAAAAGAAAAGAATAAAAAAAAAGAGAGAAAAGAAAGCCCGCTAAGTCAACAAACTTGAAAACAAGTGACTTAGGCAAAAGTTAGGGCATCCCGCTGGACTTCAAACTCGGAATTCAAAAGAATTTGTCCAGGCAAAAGTTAGGGAAACAAAAAAAAAATCCTCAACAAAAGGGGCAAATTCGTGTGTCTATAAATTCAAGATCGTTTGATCAGACATTAAGAATAAAAGGTAGGTGACTTCCATGTCCAAACACCTCATCAATTCCTCAATCGTACATCTCAAGCTGCTCCTGAAGGATGAATTCTCGCGTCAAGTTAACTGAACTTAGGTTGGAGAACATCACGAAGGGGGTGGGCACCAACAAAATTTTGAGCCTAAAAATCCTTTTTTCTAAAACCGTGAACCTCACCACATTACAACCCTCAAAAGTCCTAATTGAAGCAGGGTTAATTCGAAAGCATACTGTAACGAGAATACGGTAAACTGACTCCTAGGAGTTCTGCTAAAACGCTTGAGTTGGTATCACACCACCTTTAACAAAAAAATCGATGTTTTGACATCCTTTCAAAAAAATTCTTCTTTAAACTTCAAGACAAACATGAACTTTGCATTAGATTTATATTTCTCATACTAAACATTCTTTGCATATGAACAAGTACTTGACACCAGGAAAACTTCCATCATGAGCTGCAGATGAAAAGTTTAACCCTCTCAAGGGACAAGTTGTCTTCAGAACTCCGTTGAGTTCGAGCATGAAACTCTCAAATTATAATCACCCTCAGGGTCACAAAAATGGTTGAAATACCCCATGGACTAAGCGTTCAGATATTCGGGGAAATCAAGCCAAGATTCAAAGGATCTCTCAAAACTGCTGAAATTACCAGGAGCCTTCACCCAAGCACAACTAGAATTACCTCCAACCCTGATCAACCAGAGGCATGATTCCTAAGTTCATGATACAGGGGCATGTTGCTTATGATGGCACGAATATCAGAAAGTCCCCCGATAGATAAAGCTGCAGAGACGTCTCGTACGCCCGACTCAGTCAGTAAAAAGCTTGTATATACAAGGGGCATGACATATCTCATTCATCAGGGGCAATCAAGTCAAGATTCCGAGAATCTCTCAAAGATGCAAAAAACAATCAGGGGCATGTATCCAAGTAAATCTTAGTCTATTTCCAATCAACATGGGGCATTGTCCTGGGCCAATGATTACGAGGGGCATGACGCCCATAGTGCACATCTCATAAAGTCCTCGTGAGGCGAATCTTTCCGAAGTCCCTACTAACTGGGGCAAATCTATGCAAGTTCAGTTTGACAGCTTGATCAATACTCAGTAGGGTGTCCTAAATCGAATGGTAGTTACTACAATACTGGGGGCAATTTTCAAGACACCCATGTATCCCCACAGAGCCGGGTTCACAAGATCATATCCCCACAGAGTAATCCTCAAAGAAGATATCTTTGAACATACTCGTCCCGACAAAGACATGGCTCCCCACTAGAGTTTACATCTTCAACACCACCAGTTCTCCGACACGTTGCTCTTCTCCAACATGGCTTACTAATATCTTTATCTCCAGTCAGGGTACATCAAGTTACTGGTTATCCCCAAGCAAGAATCATAAATTCCCAGCTGAGCATCTTCAAAACAAGATCAGACATCAAAACCACAAAGGCATAGAGATTTATTTTCTCAATAAAGACAACATAAATCATATTCACATATCATATGGCATAAACATATTCATACATTGCATACATTACCTCATAATGAATTCATCCATAACATACAAAGTTTCTCTTTTATTCTGAGGGACTCATTACATAATACATGCATCATGACATTGCATAACTATACCTATTGCAGGATACAGGCACAGACAAATGAACGAAATCTCCAACTTTCCAAGATCTAATTCAGCTACTACGAATAGTACTGACACGGTCAACGCTCGAAGATCTAATTCATTTACCACGAACGGTAATGACACGATCACTTTCAAAGATTTAATTCAGTTACTACGAACGGTACTGACACGGTCAACGCTCGAAGATCTAATTCATTTACCACGAACGGTAATGACACGATCACTTTCAAAGATCTAATTCAGTTACTACGAACGGTACTGACACGGTCAACGCTCAAAGATCTAATTCATTTACCACGAACGGTAATGACACGATCATTTTCAAAGATCTAATTCAGTTACTACAAACGGTACTGACACGGTCAACTCCCAGAGATCTAATTCTATCATCACGAACGGTGTAGACACGATCACTGACCTTCCCAGTCTAATTCAGTTACTACGAACGGTACTGACACGACAAGAGAGTCTAATTCTATCATCACGAACGATGTAGACACGATTATCTCTCTAAGATCTAATTCGGTTACTACGAACGGTGCTGACACGATCAACTATTTCCTAAGTCTAATTCAGTTACTACGAACGGTGCTGACACGACCAACTCTCAAAGATCTAATTCATCTACTACGAATGGTAATGACACGATCAACATTCAAATACTCCTCAACACAGGGGATCAGTCTAACGCACGACTTATCCTCCAACCTAACGCACAACTCATTCCTTCAACCTAACGCACGACTCATTTCTTCAACCTAACGCACGGTTTTCCAGACATCTGCTGATGCAAGCTAGACCCAGTCTAACGTACGACTCAACCTAGGTCTTTTCCTCAGAAACAGTCTAACGTACGACACGTTCTGACTCTTAAGTACATCAAGACCCGTGGCATCTTTAAGCCAACCTCCGACGGCATCCTGTCAATCCAACTAATGGCATCTTTAAGCCCATTCAAACCTCAATAGTAATACACCCTGCGCCAGCAAGTGCAAATTTTTGGGTATTTTAGTGTTCAATCCTCTTCCACCTTCAGATCCCGAGTGGCGAATACGCCAATCTACATCTTCAGGTTTAAGAAGATTGAACAGGGGCAGCTGTCATACCCCAAAATTTGCCCTCATATAATTACAAATGTCATTTTATTTCAAATAATTGACATAGCAAAATTGGTAAGGATTTGAGTGCAAAAAGCTACAAATGCGAGAGGTATCGGGTTCGAATCCCACTTCTAACATGTTTCCATTTTGTTTGTTGCTAACTGTATTTTTTTATTTCCATTTATTATTAAAAATCACAAAAAAATAACTTTTTTACATATTTAAATATTATTTTCGTATTTGTTTATTTATTATTTTCAAAAAAATGTTTTTTTTACTTTTATCCACTTTTTATTCAAAAAATAACCACAAACAACATAAAAAATAAATAAGGTAATTTTTTATTCAACTTTTGTCATAAGACAATTTTCTTGAATATTTTGATTTGATTTTAACAAAAATTAAGACAAAATATTCATGAAAATAATTTGATTAAAAGGTTTGATATTAAATTATTTTATTCCTTTTTTAGTTTAACCTAATTTTTTAATATAAATAGGGAACCCTACTCTCATATAGTGGCGGCACCAATTTCCATATTCCGATCCTCTCTTCATTTTAACCAACACTCTCACATACAACCTTTCCATCCACTGTATATATTCACTAACAAAAAGCTCATTTTCGGGTATATAATTTTCCGCCATACTTTCTAACACACCAGTTTTCAAGCTTAGAAAAACTCTACAACCAAATACCATTAAAGTACCATCATCTTAAACCATTATCATTACCAAGAATTCATCACACCATATCTAACCCCATTTTTCCAGCCAATTACAACTACAAACCAACTCAAACCTTACCCGCATAATTTTTGGTAAACAACCCAAATACAAGCCATCACCATAACCTTCGTTAACTTCAAACTAACTATAAAAAAAAAAAAACAAAAACAAAATTTTTTTTGCAACAACAATGATTTATTTTTGCAGGTAAAATTGAAGACAGGATCAACAAAATAGCGGAGAAAGAACAAATCCAGAATCATCACCATGGACAAACCGCCGCTCAGACTCTGCGACCATCGACACCGCTGCAGAATCAGATCGGATCTCCCGGCACCGAGCTACGCCGTCAGCGGCCGCCCACCACCACCGCTACTCAGCCCGACGCGAACAACCATCAAATCCTTTCCGATCGGACTGCCACGCCGTCAACCCTCCACCTTGCCGCCGCAAATGAACCGGGCCTCCTATGACGCACCGCCTCTATCACGCGATCTGCCACTAGCAGTCGTTGGATACTTTCTCAGGTGACCCATTCGTCGATACCTTCATCTTATTGCTTGATTGTTTGCTGTTGTGATGTAGAATAAAAAGACTTTATGTGTTTCATAGAAAATGGATACCTACCTGATGCTTTTTATACGTGTAACACCTGCTGTTGGTTTTTGTTTTGTGTGTTTTATTTATTATTAACATAACAAGGTTTCTTTGGTTAAAAAAATGTGTACAGAAGAAAGATAAGTGTTGTCTTGTTTCTGGTATCATGCCTTTCACTTTAAATGCCTTTTTTTTGTTTTATTTTTATTTTTCTTATGAAGTGCCACGTGCCCAGTTACTATTGGCATTTGTTTTTAAATTAAATTGGATGAACTTGTCCGCTCCAATCTTAGTTTTTTTTTTTACTTATTATTTGCTTTATTTATATAATTATGATATTGTTTAAGCTTTAGAAAAATATATAAAACTTAAAAAAAACGTTTCTTTTTAATTAGTTTTTATTAGGTTAATCTAGTTATGTTAGGTTTTATTTAATTAGTTAGTTATTTAGTTTTAGCTAATTAATTTAATCTTATTAAGATTTTAAAGTAAAAAAAATTATGGTTAATTAATTTTTTTTTAATTAAAAGTGCTAGTCAATTAGATTTTATTTTTTATAAAAAAATACCAATAAAATGTTGTTTTAATTTTACTTATTTCTTTTAGTAAATTTTAATATGTTTTTTTTAGATTTTTCTTTAATTCTTGAGCATTATTTGTTTGTAATTTTGCCATTATTCATATATCATTTATGTTTCAGTACTAACAATTTTTTTGTTTTTTTGTGAGGACAATTTTCGTGGACACTTGCAAGCTACATAATTTTGCACATTTAATCATGCTATTTCTACTTTAATTTTCATTTGGGTTTGTAATATTATTTTTCATCCCCATTCGGTAATCTGTAATCCCCACCCCGAAGCCATGTAATAGCGTAGGACTTTACATTCCGCACTTTATTTCCTGTATATATTCAAGATAAATAAAATATCTGAATTGAATACACTTTTTGCACTCACTCACCTCTAAGGTACGCCCCTCTTGGTTGCCTATCGAAATAAGGTCGTGTCCCTTGAATGTAGAGGTACCCATTAGCAAAAGTCCCTCGATTAAAAATCATCGCAAAGATCATAAGTCCCTCGATGACCCACGATGTTGCCTACGATGATATGATCTTGTCCCTCGAGTTGCCTTCGATAAATGATGATAGTCCCTTCGGATTGCTAAGGTACCTCTACCTGTTGCCTTCAACGACCTCGATGACCCTCCGATGACCCATACGTCCAATATAACAAGGATTTCCTACTTCTACATAGTATGGATGATCCCAGGAATCGTAAAAAGTATAGAAAAGGACCAATTAGTTAGGGTAGTGTTCTTAATCTGCCTAGCTCAACAAAAATATCTTTTCAACACTCTTTCGAAAAACTAAGGCTACGCATTCACGCTAAAGTCCTTATGCCTCTTTTCAACTCAAAACAAACAAACATGAGCTAAGCAAATTAAGAGCCCGTAGATAACTACGGATGAAAAGGGTGCTTGCACCTTCCCTTTTCATAACTTACCCCCCGAGCCCATTTTCTTTCAAAAAGGTCTTTTTCTGTACTTTTTACCTTTCCTAACATTGGACAAAATAAAAGTCGGTGGCGACTCATGCTCACCGCAACATTGGTTGCTTGCAAAAATAAAAGTCAGTTCACCGTATTACAGTTAACATAGGCAAGGAAAAACAATCGTCAAGATAAAGATATTTCAACAACCTTGGAATCCCTTGTACCTTATAAATGTTAATTGTTAATTAATACCTTATAAATGTTAAAGGCTTGGGAAGGATTAGACCAAAAAGGCTATTGAGTATTCAAGATAACCTAAATACATAAATTAATTATTCTAAACTTAAAATCAGCTAAACTAGTCCCAAGCTTACAACCCCTCACTTGATCCCTACCCAATGACCCTTCTACCTAGATCCTTCCTAGAAATGGGATATCCCCATCCCACTTCCAATCATCGCAATGATGTTGTATAGTTCTCCAGTCCTAGGAGCTGTAGCAACGGCCTAATATCCATCTCCTTCTAATCCCAAATATCAATTAGTTTGGAAGACATACTTCCATGATAATCCCTAGCCAAGAACCTTGACAATGACCACGAACTTGGAAATACTTCAAAGTTTCCTCCAAGAACAGTACTCCTCTTGCCTACAGGCTTCGAGGATCACATATGTAACCTTCCCACAGTCTGGGAGGTTTACCTTGACAAACCCCAATGATTACATCTTTTCTACTCGGTGGTGTCGCGTGGAAAAATCGTATCTTTTTTCGGGATGAGACACCTGATGCCTTCTTTGGGCTCGAGTGCTCAAAAAATGATTTTTCTTTTGTTTCGACCAAACTTTTTATTGTTTCCAAAGTAGGAAAAAGGAAAAAAGCTGCAATAACCTTAAAAGTGGGGGAGAGATCTTTGGGTAAGAGGGTTGGTTATACGAAGGGAAGGTATTAGCACCCAACGTATCTATAGTACTCTATAGGTTTCTTTGCTATGTTTTTCATTCTATGCTATTGGGGTTCTGTTGTGAGATGGGTGGGAGACTAAGGTGTTTGTTTGATTATGCTCGCAAAGATCATCGCAATCTTCTACATACATATCCCTTAGAGGGAATCAGAGCATCTGTAGCTCGGGTCTACAGGTGCTAAGGTTTGAATGGTTTGAGGGAGAAGTTTTGCTCGCCAAGGATACGACCTTGTGCCTACGTATTCTCAAAGGGATGTTGAGAAAGTCAGAGCAATCGTAGTTCCCACATATGCTAGTGGAAGCAAAGGATAAGAGACGAATGTCATCTCAATGTTCGATGTATCTAATCTATATCATCACATACATCTGTTTAATTTTTGTTTGAAAATCTTTTCATTATATGCCCTGGGCCATGCCACTTATGGTGCTTAGAATGATAAAGATGTTTTTTAGCCAGCCTTGTGGCAAAAACTTTCAATGAAGTCAGCCTTGTGACAAAAAGTTTTGATTAATCAGCCAGCCTTGTAGCAAAAGTTTCAATGAAGTCAGCCTTGTGACAAAAACTTTAATTAATCAGCCAGTATGGTGGCAAAAAGGTTTGATTGATTAGCCAGCCTTGTGGCAAAAAAGTTAAGTTGATTGATTGATTGTTTGTGATGATATAGAAGAGATACTCCTATCATAGAGATGATAAATGTCTAATCTCCTAGGGTATTTGATTTGGATATTGGGGATGCTTATAAGAAGCCCGTGGGTCCTTGTACGAAGCCCAAGAGGAGACTATCCGAGGGTCCTTGCATTGTAAGCCCAAGAGGAGGCTATGGGAGGGACAATCGAGGGTCCTTGCATTGTAAGCCCAACAGGAGGCTATGGGAGGGACAAGTCGTTTGTACGAAGCCCAAGAGGAGGCGTGGTATAGTTGGTTTGAGCTCTTAGAGCGATTTCACCGGGAAACCATACTCTATGTCCTAACCTAAACTAGGGGAGATTCTTTGTACGAAGCCCAATAGGAGGCTATGGGGAACCTAGTGTTGTACTAAGTTGAACAAGCATATATAACATGAACAAACACATGAACAAGTATGAACAAACATGGACAAACATGAACAAGTATGAACAATTACATATATATGACAAGGTGTGTGTATATAATGGAGTTTATGAAGGAAATATACCTGTAAGCATGATCCATTTGTATACACGGGGCTCGGGACTTATACTCGGGGAGAGGCCCATTGAGTGTATTCATGGCTATGTAAACAAATATTTACAAGAGGGGCTTGGGACTTATACCTACATGGAGGCCCATGGTATTTTTGGGAAGATTTAAAGAAAACCTTCATTTTTTGATTTGTTGTTCGAAGTTAAAAAAACAAATTGAACGAGATATATACAAAAAGGTGTGTGTACAATGAAATACCTAATTTCATGTACAGGAATGGGACTTATACCTATGTGGAGGCCCCTTGTTTTATTTTATAAAACATGGTTGTATGATTTGTTAAAAGCGCGATGTTTATCGTTTTGAAAACAGTTTGAAAGTTTTGTTTTGAAAGACTGTGATCGTTTGTTTTAAAACGGTTTGAAATTTGAAAGAAATCAACTTAATTTAAACAAAGACAAATCTTATGTTTAACTAAGACCTAAATGATTAGGTTTTGATCACAAAAAATA
Organism: Vicia villosa; assembly: GCF_029867415.1. Lineage (NCBI taxonomy): Eukaryota > Viridiplantae > Streptophyta > Magnoliopsida > Fabales > Fabaceae > Vicia > Vicia villosa. Next base: position 3,811 of record NW_026705822.1, on the reverse strand, counting down.
TTTACAAGTGATTAAGTTTGAAAATCAAGTGAAAAAAACTATTAAAGTATTAGAAACACTTAAAAATAAGTCATTTAAACCCTAATAAAAAAAAGAGTCAAATAAATATTTTTTTTGTGATTTTTTTTTATATTCATAAAATATATATATTAAATGAGAAGTGTGTAAAAAATGAAGAAAAAATGAATTGATTTGATTGGTTAAATAATTGATTGAAGTTGTAAAGAAAATAGAGAAAAATAGTGATAAAAAATTAGGTTTTGTCTTCTAAAGGACTTGAACCCACGCCCTTGTGTTTACCATTCAAAAACATAACCAACTAGACCACGCGCGTGGTCTGTTTAAGACTTGCAACGAATTAATTATATTTTTGAATCAATTTCTAATTTCAGTTTCAAAATCTGGCGCCAAGAACACAACTCTAATTTGAATTTGAAAATTCTGAAAACTGAATTGTTTGGATCAAGTGAATAGCCTATCTTGCTCGATTTTTCACAAGGAACATGATGGTACCATTTAATTTCATTTATTTTCACTCTAAGATCATCAATTTTCTGGAAATCGTGAAGAACCCTAATTCTATGATTCAATCTGAAATCGTGTATGTGCAAGTTATGATGCAATTGATTGAGGGTTAATGATCCATATGTATGCAGAAACATGATGGTAAAACAGTTTTTCATTTATGATGCATGAATGATGGAGTTTGAAGTTCAAGAGAGCTTACCTTAAAAATGCCAAAGTTGAGAATCGAATTCTGCAAATGAGAGGTTCCAGATGTTGTTTCTTGATCTGGACAGCTTCAATGGACCTTATGGAACATATTTGGATGATTGGAATGAACTGAAAACCTCTGAATCAACTGGTGATACCCGATCTGTAGTAGGGCTCAAGTGAGGATCAAGCTTGGTGATTTTGGAGTTACAGGTCAGGGATGATGATTGGGATAGTTCATATATGGTATATGGGATGTGTTTGGATGATTAACTTGGACATAAATGAGCTAGAATGAAAATTGGCATGATAAGGCTAGTGATATGCATATTTGGGAAGTGAAGTAGTGATTATGAGATTTAGGTGTTTTTGGAGTATGTGAGTGGATCAAACAACTTCCATATGATGCTTAGGAAGTGTTAGAAGCAACACTTTGCTCAGAAATTGCAAGAGATGGAAATTGCAATTCTTCCTCTTTGAAACTTATGAAACTTGCAACTTAAGAAAGAAGAGAGAAAACCTATGATTATGAGGTTTTGGTGTGATTTGAAGAGTGATTTGAACCTCTATTTATAGGCCAAGAGTTCTGAACTCAGACCTTTGCAAGTTGATCAAGGAGTGATGATTTGGCTTAAGAGATAAAATGGAATCTTTTACATTTAATGCAAAATGGTTAAAGTAACTTAACCATGGTTATTCTTCCAAGCTTCCTATCCTCTTCCATTCTGATCTTCAAATCAGAAAATATCTTTCAATTATTGCTTTGATGCATCATTGTTTGCATTATAGGTCATATAGTACATAACTTTGGCAAAAATGACTTGAAATTTCAAGTGAAATGGTCACTAATGGAGAAATTCAAAGCCATAGCTACACTCCATATTTTTTCATGCTCTTAGACATTTTGGAAAGCTCATGTTATGTACTTCAAAACCCTAGTTGAAAGAATCTTCAAGATCTTTAAGGAAATGGGTGAAAAAGATCCATGAACTTTGAAGAAAATGAGATTTTAAGTGCATTTTTCAAAAGATACCAACTTTGAAGCTCCATATCTCTTAAATGGTTGATCTTTTGGAAAATCATTATATGTGACAAAGTTGTTCATTGGATCAAAATCTACAACTTTCATGTTGGAAGTTTTTTTCAGTTTGTAGGTGAAATTTTGAGTTATTCCCTTCCAAAGTTTGGAAAAAACCATTGAAAAACACTTAGAAAATTTTCTAAGTATGAAAGTCAAACTTTTTACTTTTTGATTCTTGATTGATTTTCTTGATTTTTCTTGATCAAATGAATTCATATATCATATATTGATGATTCAAAACTTCAAAAGTCATGGTTGACCAAAATTCCCCAAAAGTCAGTGGTGATCTTGCATAATTGACTTTTTCAGATGAATCGCATTTCTGGAGATTTCAAATGAACCAGGCTATCCTCACCAAATGAATGGTATGAATGGATAATATTGAGGTATTAAAGGATATTTAATCATAGCTTGAGTTGTGGTACCATGTTCTGATTAAAAAGTCAGTGGTTCAGGTGAATTAGGTCAAAAACCCTAATTGTCGACCTGATGAAATTGATGACTGTGGATCTTGAATTGAGATGCAATTTCCATTGGATATTGTCATAGGGATTATTTGAAGATGATTGAAACCTTTGAGTGATTCCCTGGAGATTTTTAGGGTTTCCCAAATGTGATCCCTGATTTTAGTCCCTGATAGCTCAAAACCCTAATCTGATGATTTGAAATTCCACTGTTGATCAATCCTTGTGTAGGAGATGTCTTGAGTCAATTGATTAGGTCAAAATGATGTACTTGGGGTCCTGAGGTCATGTCCCAAGTCATTAGGTCAAATCCTGAGCAAAAGTCAGGAGTATACTGTCTTCAGTCAAAACCCTAATCTGGTTGATTCATAGCTTTTGAGCTTGTTGAAATGAAACTTTGAGGACCAGATGGTGACTGTTGATGAAGATAGTTCTTTTGAAATGAAGGGAGAACAAAACCCTAATTGGTTGTTACCAGTACTGATGAGTGATTTCTTGATTAAACCCTGCTGAGCACAAGTAGCAAACACAAGCTATGCAATTTGTTAGAGATGCAAATGATGCATATGCAAATGATATGAGGTGGTATCTTAGGTCAAAAATTGGGGTATGACACTGACTACTTACCCATTTGAAGCAACCATAGAAAGATCCATATCAGAAACCTGCAAATGAATTCCATCCTCATATTAGCTTTGTAAAATACAAAACTATATACTATGCTAAATTTTCAAAAGTCAGCTTATAATAAAAAGTTTATCATTACCAAGTGCCTCAATATCTTAATATTTTTAATAATACAGTAATCCAAGTATCACAAGAAACCTAAATCCTAAATCCTAAATCATTAAAGGAAAATTCAAAAGAAAAATCATAAACAAAAAAACATAAAATGTAAACCCTAACTCAACATTAGTGAAGTCAAATGCATATGAAATATTAAAGAAAACATACATAAATACTTAAACCTAAACCGCTATCACTGAAGGTGCTGCTTTAGGACTGAGAACGAGAACGATGGTGGATAGAGAACGGGAACACCGAAGGAGAATCGAGAACAAGAACAACAATGAAGAATCGAGATTGGGAACACTTATGGAGAATCGAGAATGGAAACCGCGATGCCGAATCGAGATTGAAACTGATTTTTGAGAGATTGGACCGATTCGAATGATCTGTGCTAGTAGTGATTTGAGCAATTTGTGATTGAAATTTGATTTTGAAACAATTCAATGATTCAATCGATTTGAGATTAAAATCTGAACGATTGAATCGAATGAACATGGGTGAAGTTTTAGAGAAACGGTGTTGAGAGAGAGAGAGAGAGAGAGACGCGATAACTCTTATTAAAAGAAATCTCTGAATTTTAAAATAAAAAATAGTTTAATAACATAATAATTAATAATAATAAAAAATACTTTTTAGTTGCAACTTATAAACTATCTATACCTACGCCAAAAATAACATATCTGTAGGTATATAGGTTTATACCTACGGTTAATAATGTTGTCACTAAATATATTCGTCACAATAGGGCAAATTTCTTGTAGTG